>NW_027172455.1:0-385488 GCF_018151085.1 Drosophila tropicalis
TAACGGAATCCCTATTCATTTTGGAACTTTGTAGTTTTCCCCCACCAGTGGTAAGAGACTCAAAGATTGAATCAGCTCCTTGAAGTCTGAATTCTTATGCAAGTGTAAATGCTAAGATTAGCTAAGGTAGCAAAATAAAATAACTCTTGTTTTTCCCCACCAGTGGTAAGAGACAGAGTATAATATTAAAGCAAAATATTCCTTAATAAAAAAAAAGTGCGTGCGTCTGATTAAAAGAGCAGTTTGGCTAATCGAGCAACTGCAATAATTTCGGCGACGGTAAAAAATTAAAAAAAGTTCGTGCGTCTGATTAAAAGAGCAGTTTGGCTAATCGAGCAACTGCTGTAACTATCAAAGTTGTAGAGGAAGTAAAAGAGATATGGAATCAATGAATACCTATTCACGAACAATTGATCCAGTCTGCTCCAAATTTCGATCATGATTATTTCAGAAATAAAATACATGAAGAAGCATTAACGATAGTTGCCAAAGTTATAGCCACAGGAGAGTCAGAAAAAAAAAGCACTAGTAAGTCGGAGGCAAACAGGTCAGAGATAGTTGATGATAGCACAGGAAAGTCGCGCGGGAATGCGACCTCCAGTATTTTCCAAACAATAGTCACATAGAACGTCTAAATAATATGAATGATCTGAGCGTACTTATGGACCATAAGTTGAATTTAAACACCCATATATTCCCACCGCATTCAACCGACGCGTCCGCGAGCCGCCGTGTGCAGACGTGTTTTTTAATGCACTCAGCTAAATTTGGTGTAAAAAAAAAAGACCACGTTTGCAAAAATTGTGTAGGGCTCTCAGTCGCCTCATAGACGCCTATTTACATCAATATATTAAATAATAAGTTGCAACAACAAAGTGCGTAATTTTTGAAAAAGCAATGTTCACCAATTCTGGACCAAGCTCTCCCGATCCCCACCAGCAACAGCCACAAGAACTAATTGTACAACAACAACGTGAGCGTCGACTCTCGGTCCAACGCAACAACGCGCACTTTTCTGTAATGTCGCCGACCCCACTGAATGCTATCGTAAACAATAACACCGAAAGTGCAAGCCACTTAGCAATCAACAGCAATTTACCGTGAAGAGAGCAGTGTGCTTCTCCATCAATATCGACAACTGGGTCACCGATTGCACCGACTAGCACCGTCAGCTCGTTGACAGCAACTACTGCAACGTCTGCCGAAGTATTGACCTGCCTCAAGCCGTCAACGACAAGTCGCCCAGAGTCAGCCACAAGAATAAACGCAACGCCTTCTGTCCAAACTGGAATGGATAGATATATCAAAATAACTAAGCGGAAGCTAAGTTCGCAAAAGAAAAAAAATGGCAATACGCCGGAAATAACCAAACCAAATAAACGAATGGCACTGCTAACCGGGAATCATTTTAAAATTCTTGCCGATCAGCAATCATTCGTGGAGCCAACTGCAGCGCCCTGAAGCTAGTAGAAACAGCAGTACCAACTAAAAAGCAGTAAAGGGCTCCAGGTTGTGTTAAAGGGGATCGAGCCATCGGGTCCAACTCAAGAAATAGCAGACGCATTGGCCAAAAAAACTTTGCGGTTAAGTCTGTTGTCAACATCATCAACAGGAACAAAATCGCACAGCCGCTCTTTAAAATCGAGCTCCAACCAGATGCAAAGCGGTCGAATCCAAATGAAGTGCACCCAATCTACAACCTTCAGCTTCTCTTGCACAGAAGAATCACCGTAGAGGAGCCCCATAAAAGATACCAACCACCGCAGTGTAAAAACTGCCAGGAATACAACCTCACCTCTAACAATTGCAATCTTAGGTCAGTGTGTGTTGGCTGCGGCGAACATCATAAAGATGGCATTTGCACCAAGGACACAAACAACTTCGCACTAAGACTATACAGTAACTGTGAAGGGAACCAAACGGTCGACTACAGAGGATGTCCCGTCTTAAATCTTAAATCACACCTCAACGGGCGCAAACCCCCAGCTGGACCAAATATCACCTTCAACGCCTTCAAAACTACATCGAAGGTATTCTTCGCCAAGGCTGTTAGATCATCTAACATGCCTGCTACAACCAGTCCTAGTGTATCCTTCGCTAGTGTGCTCCGAACTGGACAGACGGAGCCCGCGAAGGAGACCCCGTCACTCCACCATCTGCAGAATCCGCAACCTAGCGCACCAGAACTTGGCCAGCAAACTCCAAGTGGCTTAGAGGCCCTATTGATCTCACTGAATCAAAACATGACCGCATTCATGGCGTTCATGCAAAACTGAATGCAGGACAGTTCCTGCATCAGTATGCGGAATCAAAACCTGCTTATCCAGAAGCTTATCGAGAATAATGTCTATGTCTTTGGAATGCTAACGGCATCTCCAAGCACAAAAATAAACTGCAACTATTCCTAGTGTTTAAGAATAAACATCGTGTTCATCTGAAATGGCTTCATGAAATCAGATTGAACAAAGAAAAATACAAAACTTAAAACAAAAATAAGTCATTCATATGTCAATTATTGCTTAATTCCAAAAACAAAACATGCATCCACACTCTGTGGAAAATACTTAAGATTGTAACAGCGGCGCGGTTTCAAGTAGCCGACGCTGAGCATGAAATATAAACAATTTTTAACCCCCGAAACGTGGGTCAGTAGAAAAAGTATTTTTAAGAACAATTGTCGCCTCTTAGAGTCTAAGAAATCATTTACATACACAAGACGTTCGTTAATAAAACCAGTTCATATTTTCAATTCAACGAATGAAGATTGGGTTATTTTCTTTCTAACGGAATCCCTATTCATTTTGGAACTTTGTAGTTTTCCCCCACCAGTGGTAAGAGACTCAAAGATTGAATCAGCTCCTTGAAGTCTGAATTCTTATGCAAGTGTAAATGCTAAGATTAGCTAAGGTAGCAAAATAAAATAACTCTTGTTTTTCCCCACCAGTGGTAAGAGACAGAGTATAATATTAAAGCAAAATATTCCTTAATAAAAAAAAGTGCGTGCGTCTGATTAAAAGAGCAGTTTGGCTAATCGAGCAACTGCAATAATTTCGGCGACGGTAAAAAATTAAAAAAAGTTCGTGCGTCTGATTAAAAGAGCAGTTTGGCTAATCGAGCAACTGCTGTAACTAGCAAAGTTGTAGAGGAAGTAAAAGAGATATGGAATCAATGAATACCTATTCACGAAAAATTGATCCAGTCTGCTCCAAATTTCGATCATGATTATTTCAGAAATAAAATACATGAAGAAGCATTAACGATAGTTGCCAAAGTAATAGCCACAGGAGAGTCAGAAAAAAAAGCACTAGTAAGTCGGAGGCAAACAGGTCAGAGATAGTTGATGATAGCACAGGAGAGTCGCGCGGGAATGCGACCTCCAGTATTTTCCAAACAATAGTCACATAGAACGTCTAAATAATATGAATGATCTGAGCGTACTTATGGACCATAAGTTGAATTTAAACACCCATATATTCCCACCGCATTCAACCGACGCGTCCGCGAGCCGCCGTGTGCAGACGTGTTTTTTAATGCACTCAGCTAAATTTGGTGTAAAAAAAAAAGACCACGTTTGCAAAAATTGTGTAGGGCTCTCAGTCGCCTCATAGACGCCTATTTACATCAATATATTAAATAATAAGTTGCAACAACAAAGTGCGTAATTTTTGAAAAAGCAATGTTCACCAATTCGGGACCAAGCTCTCCCGATCCACACCAGCAACAGCCACAAGAACTAATTGTACAACAACAACGTGAGCGTCGACTCTCGGTCCAACGCAACAACGCGCACTTTTCTGTAATGTCGCCGACCCCACTGAATGCTATCGTAAACAATAACACCGAAAGTGCAAGCCACTTAGCAATCAACAGCAATTTACCGTGAAGAGAGCAGTGTGCTTCTCCATCAATATCGACAACTGGGTCACCGATTGCACCGACTAGCACCGTCAGCTCGTTGACAGCAACTACTGCAACGTCTGCCGAAGTATTGACCTGCCTCAAGCCGTCAACGACAAGTCGCCCAGAGTCAGCCACAAGAATAAACGCAACGCCTTCTGTCCAAACTGGAATGGATAGATATATCAAAATAACTAAGCGGAAGCTAAGTTCGCAAAAGAAAAAAAATGGCAATACGCCGGAAATAACCAAACCAAATAAACGAATGGCACTGCTAACCGGGAATCATTTTAAAATTCTTGCCGATCAGCAATCATTCGTGGAGCCAACTGCAGCGCCCTGAAGCTAGTAGAAACAGCAGTACCAACTAAAAAGCAGTAAAGGGCTCCAGGTTGTGTTAAAGGGGATCGAGCCATCGGGTCCAACTCAAGAAATAGCAGACGCATTGGCCAAAAAAACTTTGCGGTTAAGTCTGTTGTCAACATCATCAACAGGAACAAAATCGCACAGCCGCTCTTTAAAATCGAGCTCCAACCAGATGCAAAGCTGTCGAAGCCAAATAAAGTGCACCCAATCTACAACCTTCAGCTTCTCTTGCACAGAAGAATCACCGTAGAGGAGCCCCATAAAAGATACCAACCACCGCAGTGTAAAAACTGCCAGGAATACAACCTCACCTCTAACAATTGCAATCTTAGGTCAGTGTGTGTTGGCTGCGGCGAACATCATAAAGATGGCATTTGCACCAAGGACACAAACAACTTCGCACTAAGACTATGCAGTAACTGTGAAGGGAACCACACGGTCGACTACAGAGGATGTCCCGTCTTAAATCTTAAATCACACCTCAACGGGCGCAAACCCCCAGCTGGACCAAATATCACCTTCAACGCCTTCAAAACTACATCGAAGGTATTCTTCGCCAAGGCTGTTAGATCATCTAACATGCCTGCTACAACCAGTCCTAGTGTATCCTTCGCTAGTGTGCTCCGAACTGAACAGACGGAGCCCGCGAAGGAGACTCCGTCACTCCACCATCTACAGAATCCGCAACCTAGCGCACCAGAACTTGGCCAGCAAACTCCAAGTGGCTTAGAGGCCCTATTGATCTCACTGAAACAAAACATGACCGCATTTATGGCGTTCATGCAAAACTGAATGCAGGAACTGATGCGGAATCAAAACCTGCTTATCCAGAAGCTTATCGAGAATAATGTCTATGTCTTTGGAATGCTAACGGCATCTCCAAGCACAAAAATAAACTGCAACTATTCCTAGTGTTTAAGAATAAACATCGTGTTCATCTGAAATGGCTTCATGAAATCAGATTGAACAAAGAAATATACAAAACTTAAAACAAAAATAAGTCATTCATATGTCAATTATTGCTTAATTCCAAAAACAAAACATGCATCCACACTCTGTGGAAAATACTTAAGATTGTAACAGCGGCGCGGTTTCAAGTAGCCGACGCTGAGCATGAAATATAAACAATTTTTAACCCCCGAAACGTGGGTCAGTAGAATAAGTATTTTTAAGAACAATTGTCGCCTCTTAGAGTCTAAGAAATCATTTACATACACAAGACGTTCGTTAATAAAACCAGTTCATATTTTCAATTCAACGAATGAAGATTGGGTTATTTTCTTTCTAACGGAATCCCTATTCATTTTGGTCCTTCGAGAAAAAAAGGAACTTTGTAGTTTTCCCCCACCAGTGGTAAGAGACTCAAAGATTGAATCAGCTCCTTGAAGTCTGAATTCTTATGCAAGTGTATTTGCTAAGATTAGCTAAGGTAGCAAAGTAAAATAACTCTTGTTTTTCCCCACCAGTGGTAAGAGACAGAGTATAATATTAAAGCAAAATATTCCTTAAATAAAAAAAAAGTGCGTGCGTCTGATTAAAAGAGCAGTTTGGCTAATCGAGCAACTGCAATAATTTCGGCGACGGTAAAAAATTAAAAAAAGTTCGTGCGTCTGATTAAAAGAGCAGTTTGGCTAATCGAGCAACTGCTGTAACTAGCAAAGTTGTAGAGGAAGTAAAAGAGATATGGAATCAATGAATACCTATTCACGAAAAATTGATCCAGTCTGCTCCAAATTTCGATCATGATTATTTCAGAAATAAAATACATGATAGAAAAAGCATTAACGAAACAGGTCAGAGATAGTTGATGATAACACAGGAAAGTCGCGCGGGAATGCGACCTCCAGTATTTTCCAAACAATAGTCACATAGAACGTCTAAATAATATGAATGATCTGAGCGTACTTATGGACCATAAGTTGAATTTAAACACCCATATATTCCCACCGCATTCAACCGACGCGTCCGCGAGCCGCCGTGTGCAGACGTGTTTTTTAATGCACTCAGCTAAATTTGGTGTAAAAAAAAAAGACCACGTTTGCAAAAATTGTGTAGGGCTCTCAATCGCCTCATAGACGCCTATTTACATCAATATATTAAATAATAAGTTGCAACAACAAAGTGCGTAATTTTTGAAAAAGCAATGTTCACCAATTCGGGACCAAGCTCTCCCGATCCCCACCAGCAACAGCCACAAGAACTAATTGTACAACAACAACGTGAGCGTCGACTCTCGGTCCAACGCAACAACGCGCACTTTTCTGTAATGTCGCCGACCCCACTGAATGCTATCGTAAACAATAACACCGAAAGTGCAAGCCACTTAGCAATCAACAGCAATTTACCGTGAAGAGAGCAGTGTGCTTCTCCATCAATATCGACAACTGGGTCACCGATTGCACCGACTAGCACCGTCAGCTCGTTGACAGCAACTACTGCAACGTCTGCCGAAGTATTGACCTGCCTCAAGCCGTCAACGACAAGTCGCCCAGAGTCAGCCACAAGAATAAACGCAACGCCTTCTGTCCAAACTGGAATGGATAGATATATCAAAATAACTAAGCGGAAGCTAAGTTCGCAAAAAAGAAAAAAATGGCAATACGCCGGAAATAACCAAACCAAATAAACGAATGGCACTGCTAACCGGGAATCATTTTAAAATTCTTGCCGATCAGCAATCATTCGTGGAGCCAACTGCAGCGCCCTGAAGCTAGTAGAAACAGCAGTACCAACTAAAAAGCAGTAAAGGGCTCCAGGTTGTGTTAAAGGGGATCGAGCCATCGGGTCCAACTCAAGAAATAGCAGACGCATTGGCCAAAAAAACTTTGCGGTTAAGTCTGTTGTCAACATCATCAACAGGAACAAAATCGCACAGCCGCTCTTTAAAATCGAGCTCCAACCAGATGCAAAGCTGTCGAAGCCAAATAAAGTGCACCCAATCTACAACCTTCAGCTTCTCTTGCACAGAAGAATCACCGTAGAGGAGCCCCATAAATGATACCAACCACCGCAGTGTAAAAACTGGCAGGAATACAACCTCACCTCTAACAATTGCAATCTTAGGTCAGTGTGTGTTGGCTGCGGCGAACATCATAAAGATGGCATTTGCACCAAGGACACAAACAACTTCGCACTAAGACTATACAGTAACTGTGAAGGGAACCAAACGGTCGACTACAGAGGATGTCCCGTCTTAAATCTTAAATCACACCTCAACGGGCGCAAACCCCCAGCTGGACCAAATATCACCTTCAACGCCTTCAAAACTACATCGAAGGTATTCTTCGCCAAGGCTGTTAGATCATCTAACATGCCTGCTACAACCAGTCCGAGTGTATCCTTCGCTAGTGTGCTCCGAACTGGACAGACGGAGCCCGCGAAGGAGACCCCGTCACTCCACCATCTGCAGAATCCGCAACCTAGCGCACCAGAACTTGGCCAGCAAACTCCAAGTGGCTTAGAGGCCCTATTGATCTCACTGAATCAAAACATGACCGCATTTATGGCGTTCATGCAAAACTGAATGCAGGAACTGATGCGGAATCAAAACCTGCTTATCCAGAAGCTTATCGAGAATAATGTCTATGTCTTTGGAATGCTAACGGCATCTCCAAGCACAAAAATAAACTGCAACTATTCCTAGTGTTTAAGAATAAACATCGTGTTCATCTGAAATGGCTTCATGAAATCAGATTGAACAAAGAAATATACAAAACTTAAAACAAAAATAAGTCATTCATATGTCAATTATTGCTTAATTCCAAAAACAAAACATGCATCCACACTCTGTGGAAAATACTTAAGATTGTAACAGCGGCGCGGTTTCAAGTAGCCGACGCTGAGCATGAAATATAAACAATTTTTAACCCCCGAAACGTGGGTCAGTAGAATAAGTATTTTTAAGAACAATTGTCGCCTCTTAGAGTCTAAGAAATCATTTACATACACAAGACGTTCGTTAATAAAACCAGTTCATATTTTCAATTCAACGAATGAAGATTGGGTTATTTTCTTTCTAACGGAATCCCTATTCATTTTGGAACTTTGTAGTTTTCCCCCACCAGTGGTAAGAGACTCAAAGATTGAATCAGCTCCTTGAAGTCTGAATTCTTATGCAAGTGTAAATGCTAAGATTAGCTAAGGTAGCAAAATAAAAATAACTCTTGTTTTTCCCCACCAGTGGTAAGAGACAGAGTATAATATTAAAGCAAAATATTCCTTAATAAAAAAAAAGTGCGTGCGTCTGATTAAAAGAGCAGTTTGGCTAATCGAGCAACTGCAATAATTTCGGCGACGGTAAAAAATTAAAAAAAGTTCGTGCGTCTGATTAAAAGAGCAGTTTGGCTAATCGAGCAACTGCTGTAACTAGCAAAGTTGTAGAGGAAGAGATATGGAATCAATGAATACCTATTCACGAAAAATTGATCCAGTCTGCTCCAAATTTCGATCATGATTATTTCAGAAATAAAATACATGAAGAAGCATTAACGATAGTTGCCAAAGTTATAGCCACAGGAGAGTCAGAAAAAAAAGCACTAGTAAGTCGGAGGCAAACAGGTCAGAGATAGTTGATGATAGCACAGGAGAGTCGCGTGGGAATGCGACCTCCAGTATTTTCCAAACAATAGTCACATAGAACGTCTAAATAATATGAATGATCTGAGCGTACTTATGGACCATAAGTTGAATTTAAACACCCATATATTCCCACCGCATTCAACCGACGCGTCCGCGAGCCGCCGTGTGCAGACGTGTTTTTTAATGCACTCAGCTAAATTTGGTGTAAAAAAAAAAAGACCACGTTTGCAAAAATTGTGTAGGGCTCTCAGTCGCCTCATAGACGCCTATTTACATCAATATATTAAATAATAAGTTGCAACAACAAAGTGCGTAATTTTTGAAAAAGCAATGTTCACCAATTCTGGACCAAGCTCTCCCGATCCCCACCAGCAACAGCCACAAGAACTAATTGTACAACAACAACGTGAGCGTCGACTCTCGGTCCAACGCAACAACGCGCACTTTTCTGTAATGTCGCCGACCCCACTGAATGCTATCGTAAACAATAACACCGAAAGTGCAAGCCACTTAGCAATCAAAAGCAATTTACCGTGAAGAGAGCAGTGTGCTTCTCCATCAATATCGACAACTGGGTCACCGATTGCACCGACTAGCACCGTCAGCTCGTTGACAGCAACTACTGCAACGTCTGCCGAAGTATTGACCTGCCTCAAGCCGTCAACGACAAGTCGCCCAGAGTCAGCCACAAGAATAAACGCAACGCCTTCTGTCCAAACTGGAATTGATAGATATATCAAAATAACTAAGCGGAAGCTAAGTTCGCAAAAGAAAAAAAATGGCAATACGCCGGAAATAACCAAACCAAATAAACGAATGGCACTGCTAACCGGGAATCATTTTAAAATTCTTGCCGATCAGCAATTATTCGTGGAGCCAACTGCAGCGCCCTGAAGCTAGTAGAAACAGCAGTACCAACTAAAAAGCAGTAAAGGGCTCCAGGTTGTGTTAAAGGGGATCGAGCCATCGGGTCCAACTCAAGAAATAGCAGACGCATTGGCCAAAAAAACTTTGCGGTTAAGTCTGTTGTCAACATCATCAACAGGAACAAAATCGCACAGCCGCTCTTTAAAATCGAGCTCCAACCAGATGCAAAGCGGTCGAAGCCAAATAAAGTGCACCCAATCTACAACCTTCAGCTTCTCTTGCACAGAAGAATCACCGTAGAGGAGCCCCATAAAAGATACCAACCACCGCAGTGTAAAAACTGCCAGGAATACAACCTCACCTCTAACAATTGCAATCTTAGGTCAGTGTGTGTTGGCTGCGGCGAACATCATAAAGATGGCATTTGCACCAAGGACACAAACAACTTCGCACTAAGACTATACAGTAACTGTGAAGGGAACCAAACGGTCGACTACAGAGGATGTCCCGTCTTAAATCTTAAATCACACCTCAACGGGCGCAAACCCCCAGCTGGACCAAATATCACCTTCAACGCCTTCAAAACTACATCGAAGGTATTCTTCGCCAAGGCTGTTAGATCATCTAACATGCCTGCTACAACCAGTCCTAGTGTATCCTTCGCTAGTGTGCTCCGAACTGGACAGACGGAGCCCGCGAAGGAGACCCCGTCACTCCACCATCTGCAGAATCCGCAACCTAGCGCACCAGAACTTGGCCAGCAAACTCCAAGTGGCTTAGAGGCCCTATTGATCTCACTGAATCAAAACATGACCGCATTTATGGCGTTCATGCAAAACTGAATGCAGGAACTGATGCGGAATCAAAACCTGCTTATCCAGAAGCTTATCGAGAATAATGTCTATGTCTTTGGAATGCTAACGGCATCTCCAAGCACAAAAATAAACTGCAACTATTCCTAGTGTTTAAGAATAAACATCGTGTTCATCTGAAATGGCTTCATGAAATCAGATTGAACAAAGAAATATACAAAACTTAAAACAAAAATAAGTCATTCATATGTCAATTATTGCTTAATTCCAAAAACAAAACATGCATCCACACTCTGTGGAAAATACTTAAGATTGTAACAGCGGCGCGGTTTCAAGTAGCCGACGCTGAGCATGAAATATAAACAATTTTTAACCGCCGAAACGTGGGTCAGTAGAATAAGTATTTTTAAGAACAATTGTCGCCTCTTAGAGTCTAAGAAATCATTTACATACACAAGACGTTCGTTAATAAAACCAGTTCATATTTTCAATTCAACGAATGAAGATTGGGTTATTTTCTTTCTAACGGAATCCCTATTCATTTTGGAACTTTGTAGTTTTCCCCCACCAGTGGTAAGAGACTCAAAGATTGAATCAGCTCCTTGAAGTCTGAATTCTTATGCAAGTGTAAATGCTAAGATTAGCTAAGGTAGCAAAATAAAATAACTCTTGTTTTCCCCCACCAGTGGTAAGAGACAGAGTATATATAAATAATAATAAAAGAGCAGTTTGGCTAATCGAGCAACTGCTGTAACTAGCAAAGTTGTAGAGGAAGTAAAAGAGATATGGAATCAATGAATACCTATTCACGAAAAATTGATCCAGTCTGCTCCAAACTTCGATCATGATTATTTCAGAAATAAAATACATGAAGAAGCATTAACGACAGTTGCCAAAGTAATAGCCACAGGAGAGTCAGAAAAAAAAAGCACTAGTAAGTCGGAGGCAAACAGGTCAGAGATAGTTGATGATAGCACAGGAGAGTCGCGCGGGAATGCGACCTCCAGTATTTTTCAAACAATAGTCACATAGAACGTCTAAATAATATGAATGATCTGAGCGTACTTATGGACCATAAGTTGAATTTAAACACCCATATATTCCCACCGCATTCAACCGACGCGTCCGCGAGCCGCCGTGTGCAGACGTGTTTTTTAATGCACTCAGCTAAATTTGGTGTAAAAAAAAAAAGACCACGTTTGCAAAAATTGTGTAGGGCTCTCAGTCGCCTCATAGACGCCTATTTACATCAATATATTAAATAATAAGTTGCAACAACAAAGTGCGTAATTTTTGAAAAAGCAATGTTCACCAATTCTGGACCAAGCTCTCCCGATCCCCACCAGCAACAGCCACAAGAACTAATTGTACAACAACAACGTGAGCGTCGACTCTCGGTCCAACGCAACAACGCGCACTTTTCTGTAATGTCGCCGACCCCACTGAATGCTATCGTAAACAATAACACCGAAAGTGCAAGCCACTTAGCAATCAACAGCAATTTACCGTGAAGAGAGCAGTGTGCTTCTCCATCAATATCGACAACTGGGTCACCGATTGCACCGACTAGCACCGTCAGCTCGTTGACAGCAACTACTGCAACGTCTGCCGAAGTATTGACCTGCCTCAAGCCGTCAACGACAAGTCGCCCAGAGTCAGCCACAAGAATAAACGCAACGCCTTCTGTCCAAACTGGAATGGATAGATATATCAAAATAACTAAGCGGAAGCTAAGATCGCAAAAAGAAAAAAAATGGCAATACGCCGGAAATAACCAAACCAAATAAACGAATGGCACTGCTAACCGGGAATCATTTTAAAATTCTTGCCGATCAGCAATCATTCGTGGAGCCAACTGCAGCGCCCTGAAGCTAGTCGAAACAGCAGTACCAACTAAAAAGCAGTAAAGGGCTCCAGGTTGTGTTAAAGGGGATCGAGCCATCGGGTCCAACTCAAGAAATAGCAGACGCATTGGCCAAAAAAACTTTGCGGTTAAGTCTGTTGTCAACATCATCAACAGGAACAAAATCGCACAGCCGCTCTTTAAAATCGAGCTCCAACCAGATGCAAAGCGGTCGAAGCCAAATAAAGTGCACCCAATCTACAACCTTCAGCTTCTCTTGCACAGAAGAATCACCGTAGAGGAGCCCCATAAAAGATACCAACCACCGCAGTGTAAAAACTGGCAGGAATACAACCTCACCTCTAACAATTGCAATCTTAGGTCAGTGTGTGTTGGCTGCGGCGAACATCATAAAGATGGCATTTGCACCAAGGACACAAACAACTTCGCACTAAGACTATGCAGTAACTGTGAAGGGAACCACACGGTCGACTACAGAGGATGTCCCGTCTTAAATCTTAAATCACACCTCAACGGGCGCAAACCCCCAGCTGGACCAAATATCACCTTCAACGCCTTCAAAACTACATCGAAGGTATTCTTCGCCAAGGCTGTTAGATCATCTAACATGCCTGCTACAACCAGTCCTAGTGTATCCTTCGCTAGTGTGCTCCGAACTGGACAGACGGAGCCCGCGAAGGAGACCCCGTCACTCCACCATCTACAGAATCCGCAACCTAGCGCACCAGAACTTGGCCAGCAAACTCCAAGTGGCTTAGAGGCCCTATTGATCTCACTGAATCAAAACATGACCGCATTTATGGCGTTCATGCAAAACTGAATGCAGGACAGTTCCTGCATCAGTATGCGGAATCAAAACCTGCTTATCCAGAAGCTTATCGAGAATAATGTCTATGTCTTTGGAATGCTAACGGCATCTCCAAGCACAAAAATAAACTGCAACTATTCCTAGTGTTTAAGAATAAACATCGTGTTCATCTGAAATGGCTTCATGAAATCAGATTGAACAAAGAAATATACAAAACTTAAAACAAAAATAAGTCATTCATATGTCAATTATTGCTTAATTCCAAAAACAAAACATGCATCCACACTCTGTGGAAAATACTTAAGATTGTAACAGCGGCGCGGTTTCAAGTAGCCGACGCTGAGCATGAAATATAAACAACCCCGAAACGTGGGTCAGTAGAATAAGTATTTTTAAGAACAATTGTCGCCTCTTAGAGTCTAAGAAATCATTTACATACACAAGACGTTCGTTAATAAAACCAGTTCATATTTTCAATTCAACGAATGAAGATTGGGTTATTTTCTTTCTAACGGAATCCCTATTCATTTTGGAACTTTGTAGTTTTCCCCCACCAGTGGTAAGAGACTCAAAGATTGAATCAGCTCCTTGAAGTCTGAATTCTTATGCAAGTGTAAATGCTAAGATTAGCTAAGGTAGCAAAATAAAATAACTCTTGTTTTCCCCCACCAGTGGTAAGAGACAGAGTATATATAAATAATAATAAAAGAGCAGTTTGGCTAATCGAGCAACTGCTGTAACTAGCAAAGTTGTAGAGGAAGTAAAAGAGATATGGAATCAATGAATACCTATTCACAAAAAATTGATCCAGTCTGCTCCAAACTTCGATCATGATTATTTCAGAAATAAAATACATGAAGAAGCACGACAGTTGCCAAAGTAATAGCCACAGGAGAGTCAGAAAAAAAAAGCACTAGTAAGTCGGAGGCAAACAGGTCAGAGATAGTTGATGATAGCACAGGAGAGTCGCGCGGGAATGCGACCTCCAGTATTTTTCAAACAATAGTCACATAGAACGTCTAAATAATATGAATGATCTGAGCGTACTTATGGACCATAAGTTGAATTTAAACACCCATATATTCCCACCGCATTCAACCGACGCGTCCGCGAGCCGCCGTGTGCAGACGTGTTTTTTAATGCACTCAGCTAAATTTGGTGTAAAAAAAAAAGACCACGTTTGCAAAAATTGTGTAGGGCTCTCAGTCGCCTCATAGACGCCTATTTACATCAATATATTAAATAATAAGTTGCAACAACAAAGTGCGTAATTTTTGAAAAAGCAATGTTCACCAATTCGGGACCAAGCTCTCCCGATCCCCACCAGCAACAGCCACAAGAACTAATTGTACAACAACAACGTGAGCGTCGACTCTCGGTCCAACGCAACAACGCGCACTTTTCTGTAATGTCGCCGACCCCACTGAATGCTATCGTAAACAATAACACCGAAAGTGCAAGCCACTTAGCAATCAACAGCAATTTACCGTGAAGAGAGCAGTGTGCTTCTCCATCAATATCGACAACTGGGTCACCGATTGCACCGACTAGCACCGTCAGCTCGTTGACAGCAACTACTGCAACGTCTGCCGAAGTATTGACCTGCCTCAAGCCGTCAACGACAAGTCGCCCAGAGTCAGCCACAAGAATAAACGCAACGCCTTCTGTCCAAACTGGAATGGATAGATATATCAAAATAACTAAGCGGAAGCTAAGTTCGCAAAAGAAAAAAAATGGCAATACGCCGGAAATAACCAAACCAAATAAACGAATGGCACTGCTAACCGGGAATCATTTTAAAATTCTTGCCGATCAGCAATCATTCGTGGAGCCAACTGCAGCGCCCTGAAGCTAGTAGAAACAGCAGTACCAACTAAAAAGCAGTAAAGGGCTCCAGGTTGTGTTAAAGGGGATCGAGCCATCGGGTCCAACTCAAGAAATAGCAGACGCATTGGCCAAAAAAACTTTGCGGTTAAGTCTGTTGTCAACATCATCAACAGGAACAAAATCGCACAGCCGCTCTTTAAAATCGAGCTCCAACCAGATGCAAAGCGGTCGAAGCCAAATAAAGTGCACCCAATCTACAACCTTCAGCTTCTCTTGCACAGAAGAATCACCGTAGAGGAGCCCCATAAAAGATACCAACCACCGCAGTGTAAAAACTGCCAGGAATACAACCTCACCTCTAACAATTGCAATCTTAGGTCAGTGTGTTGGCTGCGGCGAACATCATAAAGATGGCATTTGCACCAAGGACACAAACAACTTCGCACTAAGACTATGCAGTAACTGTGAAGGGAACCACACGGTCGACTACAGAGGATGTCCCGTCTTAAATCTTAAATCACACCTCAACGGGCGCAAACCCCCAGCTAAACCAAATATCACCTTCAACGCCTTCAAAACTACATCGAAGGTATTCTTCGCCAAGGCTGTTAGATCATCTAACCTGCCTGCTACAACCAGTCCTAGTGTATCCTTCGCTAGTGTGCTCCGAACTGGACAGACGGAGCCCGCGAAGGAGACTCCGTCACTCCACCATCTACAGAATCCGCAACCTAGCGCACCAGAACTTGGCCAGCAAACTCCAAGTGGCTTAGAGGCCCTATTGATCTCACTGAATCAAAACATGACCGCATTTATGGCGTTCATGCAAAACTGAATGCAGGACAGTTCCTGCATCAGTATGCGGAATCAAAACCTGCTTATCCAGAAGCTTATCGAGAATAATGTCTATGTCTTTGGAATGCTAACGGCATCTCCAAGCACAAAAATAAACTGCAACTATTCCTAGTGTTTAAGAATAAACATCGTGTTCATCTGAAATGGCTTCATGAAATCAGATTGAACAAAGAAATATACAAAACTTAAAACAAAAATAAGTCATTCATATGTCAATTATTGCTTAATTCCAAAAACAAAACATGCATCCACACTCTGTGGAAAATACTTAAGATTGTAACAGCGGCGCGGTTTCAAGTAGCCGACGCTGAGCATGAAATATAAACAATTTTTAACCCCCGAAACGTGGGTCAGTAGAATAAGTATTTTTAAGAACAATTGTCGCCTCTTAGAGTCTAAGAAATCATTTACATACACAAGACGTTCGTTAATAAAACCAGTTCATATTTTCAATTCAACGAATGAAGATTGGGTTATTTTCTTTCTAACGGAATCCCTATTCATTTTGGAACTTTGTAGTTTTCCCCCACCAGTGGTAAGAGACAGAGTATAATATTAAAGCAAAATATTCCTTAATAAAAAAAAAGTGCGTGCGTCTGATTAAAAGAGCAGTTTGGCTAATCGAGCAACTGTAATAATTTCGGCGACGGTAAAAAATTAAAAAAAGTTCGTGCGTCTGATTAAAAGAGCAGTTTGGCTAATCGAGCAACTGCTGTAACTAGCAAAGTTGTAGAGGAAGTAAAAGAGATATGGAATCAATGAATACCTATTCACGAAAAATTGATCCAGTCTGCTCCAAATTTCGATCATGATTATTTCAGAAAAAAAATACATGAAGAAGCATTAACGATAGTTGCCAAAGTTATAGCCACAGGAGAGTCAAAAAAAAGCACTAGTAAGTCGGAGGCAAACAGGTCAGAGATAGTTGATGATAGCACAGGAGAGTCGCGTGGGAATGCGACCTCCAGTATTTTCCAAACAATAGTCACATAGAACGTCTAAATAATATGAATGATCTGAGCGTACTTATGGACCATAAGTTGAATTTAAACACCCATATATTCCCACCGCATTTAAGCGACGCGTCCGCTCTCAGCTAAATTTGGTGTAAAAAAAAAAGACCACGTTTGCAAAAATTGTGTAGGGCTCTCAGTCGCCTCATAGACGCCTATTTACATCAACGCCTTCTGCCCAAACTGGAATGGATAGATATATCAAAATAACTAGGCGGAAGCTAAGTTCGCAAAAAAAAAAAAATGGCAATACGCCGGAAATAACCAAACCAAATAAACGAATGGCACTGCTAACCGGGAATCATTTTAAAATTCTTGCCGATCAGCAATCATAAAAACAGCAGTACCAACTAAAAAGCAGTAAAGGGCTCCAGGTTGTGTTAAAGGGGATCGAGCCATCGGGTCCAACTCAAGAAATAGCAGACGCATTGGCCAAAAAAACTTTGCGGTTAAGTCTGTTGTCAACATCATCAACAGGAACAAAATCGCACAACCGCTCTTTAAAATCGAGCTCCAACCAGATGCAAAGCGGTCGAAGCCAAATAAAGTGCACCCAATCTACAACCTTCAGCTTCTCTTGCACAGAAGAGTCACCGTAGAGGAGCCCCATAAAAGATACCAACCACCGCAGTGTAAAAACTGCCAGGAATACAACCTCACCTCTAACAATTGCAATCTTAGGTCAGTGTGTGTTGGCTGCGGCGAACATCATAAAGATGGCATTTGCACCAAGGACACAAACAACTTCGCACTAAGACTATACAGTAACTGTGAAGGGAACCACACGGTCGACTACAGAGGATGTCCCGTCTTAAATCTTAAATCACACCTCAACGGGCGCAAACCCCCAGCTGGACCAAATATCACCTTCAACGCCTTCAAAACTACATCGAAGGTATACTTCGCCAAGGCTGTTAGATCATCTAACATGCCTGCTACAACCAGTCCTAGTGTATCCTTCGCTAGTGTGCTCCGAACTGGACAGACGGAGCCCGCGAAGGAGACCCCGTCACTCCACCATCTACAGAATCCGCCACCTAGCGCACCAGAACTTGGCCAGCAAACTCCAAGTGGCTTAGAGGCCCTATTGATCTCACTGAATCAAAACATGACCGCATTTATGGCGTTCATGCAAAACTGAATGCAGGAACTGATGCGGAATCAAAACCTGCTTATCCAGAAGCTTATCGAGAATAATGTCTATGTCTTTGGAATGCTAACGGCATCTCCAAGCACAAAAATAAACTGCAACTATTCCTAGTGTTTAAGAATAAACATCGTGTTCATCTGAAATGGCTTCATGAAATCAGATTGAACAAAGAAATATACAAAACTTAAAACAAAAATAAGTCATTCATATGTCAATTATTGCTTAATTCCAAAAACAAAACATGCATCCACACTCTGTGGAAAATACTTAAGATTGTAACAGCGGCGCGGTTTCAAGTAGCCGACGCTGAGCATGAAATATAAAAAATTTTTAACCCCCGAAACGTGGGTCAGTAGAATAAGTATTTTTAAGAACAATTGTCGCCTCTTAGAGTCTAAGAAATCATTTACATACACAAGACGTTCGTTAATAAAACCAGTTCATATTTTCAATTCAACGAATGAAGATTGGGTTATTTTCTTTCTAACGGAATCCCTATTCATTTTGGAACTTTGTAGTTTTCCCCCACCAGTGGTAAGAGACTCAAAGATTGAATCAGCTCCTTGAAGTCTGAATTCTTATGCAAGTGTAAATGCTAAGATTAGCTAAGGTAGCAAAATAAAATAACTCTTGTTTTTCCCCACCAGTGGTAAGAGACAGAGTATATATAAATAATAATAAAAGAGCAGTTTGCGCTAATCGAGCAACTGCTGTAACTAGCAAAGTTGTAGAGGAAGTAAAAGAGAAAAATTGATCCAGTCTGCTCCAAACTTCGATCATGATTATTTCAGAAATAAAATACATGAAGAAGCATTAACGACAGTTGCCAAAGTAATAGCCACAGGAGAGTCAGAAAAAAAAGCACTAGTAAGTCGGAGGCAAACAGGTCAGAGATAGTTGATGATAGCACAGGAGAGTCGCGCGGGAATGCGACCTCCAGTATTTTTCAAACAATAGTCACATAGAACGTCTAAATAATATGAATGATCTGAGCGTACTTATGGACCATAAGTTGAATTTAAACACCCATATATTCCCACCGCATTCAACCGACGCGTCCGCGAGCCTCCGTGTGCAGACGTGTTTTTTAATGCACTCAGCTAAATTTGGTGTAAAAAAATTGTGTAGGGCTCTCAGTCGCCTCATAGACGCCTATTTACATCAATATATTAAATAATAAGTTGCAACAACAAAGTGCGTAATTTTTGAAAAAGCAATGTTCACCAATTCGGGACCAAGCTCTCCCGATCCCCACCAGCAACAGCCACAAGAACTAATTGTACAACAACAACGTGAGCGTCGACTCTCGGTCCAACGCAACAACGCGCACTTTTCTGTAATGTCGCCGACCCCACTGAATGCTATCGTAAACAATAACACCGAAAGTGCAAGCCACTTAGCAATCAACAGCAATTTACCGTGAAGAGAGCAGTGTGCTTCTCCATCAATATCGACAACTGGGTCACCGATTGCACCGACTAGCACCGTCAGCTCGTTGACAGCAACTACTGCAACGTCTGCCGAAGTATTGACCTGCCTCAAGCCGTCAACGACAAGTCGCCCAGAGTCAGCCACAAGAATAAACGCAACGCCTTCTGTCCAAACTGGAATGGATAGATATATCAAAATAACTAAGCGGAAGCTAAGTTCGCAAAAAAGAAAAAAATGGCAATACGCCGGAAATAACCAAACCAAATAAACGAATGGCACTGCTAACCGGGAATCATTTTAAAATTCTTGCCGATCAGCAATCATTCGTGGAGCCAACTGCAGCGCCTTGAAGCTAGTCGAAACAGCAGTACCAACTAAAAAGCAGTAAAGGGCTCCAGGTTGTGTTAAAGGGGATCGAGCCATCGGGTCCAACTCAAGAAATAGCAGACGCATTGGCCAAAAAAACTTTGCGGTTAAGTCTGTTGTCAACATCATCAACAGGAACAAAATCGCACAGCCGCTCTTTAAAATCGAGCTCCAACCAGATGCAAAGCGGTCGAAGCCAAATAAAGTGCACCCAATCTACAACCTTCAGCTTCTCTTGCACAGAAGAATCACCGTAGAGGAGCCCCATAAAAGATACCAACCACCGCAGTGTAAAAACTGCCAGGAATACAACCTCACCTCTAACAATTGCAATCTTAGGTCAGTGTGTGTTGGCTGCGGCGAACATCATAAAGATGGCATTTGCACCAAGGACACAAACAACTTCGCACTAAGACTATGCAGTAACTGTGAAGGGAACCACACGGTCGACTACAGAGGATGTCCCGTCTTAAATCTTAAATCACACCTCAACGGGCGCAAACCCCCAGCTAAACCAAATATCACCTTCAACGCCTTCAAAACTACATCGAAGGTATTCTTCGCCAAGGCTGTTAGATCATCTAACCTGCCTGCTACAACCAGTCCTAGTGTATCCTTCGCTAGTGTGCTCCGAACTGGACAGACGGAGCCCGCGAAGGAGACTCCGTCACTCCACCATCTACAGAATCCGCAACCTAGCGCACCAGAACTTGGCCAGCAAACTCCAAGTGGCTTAGAGGCCCTATTGATCTCACTGAATCAAAACATGACCGCATTTATGGCGTTCATGCAAAACTGAATGCAGGACAGTTCCTGCATCAGTATGCGGAATCAAAACCTGCTTATCCAGAAGCTTATCGAGAATAATGTCTATGTCTTTGGAATGCTAACGGCATCTCCAAGCACAAAAATAAACTGCAACTATTCCTAGTGTTTAAGAATAAACATCGTGTTCATCTGAAATGGCTTCATGAAATCAGATTGAACAAAGAAATATACAAAACTTAAAACAAAAATAAGTCATTCATATGTCAATTATTGCTTAATTCCAAAAACAAAACATGCATCCACACTCTGTGGAAAATACTTAAGATTGTAACAGCGGCGCGGTTTCAAGTAGCCGACGCTGAGCATGAAATATAAAAATTTTTAACCCCCGAAACGTGGGTCAGTAGAATAAGTATTTTTAAGAACAATTGTCGCCTCTTAGAGTCTAAGAAATCATTTACATACACAAGACGTTCGTTAATAAAACCAGTTCATATTTTCAATTCAACGAATGAAGATTGGGTTATTTTCTTTCTAACGGAATCCCTATTCATTTTGGAACTTTGTAGTTTTCCCCCACCAGTGGTAAGAGACTCAAAGATTGAATCAGCTCCTTGAAGTCTGAATTCTTATGCAAGTGTAAATGCTAAGATTAGCTAAGGTAGCAAAATAAAATAACTCTTGTTTTCCCCCACCAGTGGTAAGAGACAGAGTATATATAAATAATAATAAAAGAGCAGTTTGGCTAATCGAGCAACTGCTGTAACTAGCAAAGTTGTAGAGGAAGTAAAAGAGAAAAATTGATCCAGTCTGCTCCAAACTTCGATCATGATTATTTCAGAAATAAAATACATGAAGAAGCATTAACGACAGTTGCCAAAGTAATAGCCACAGGAGAGTCAGAAAAAAAAAGCACTAGTAAGTCGGAGGCAAACAGGTCAGAGATAGTTGATGATAGCACAGGAGAGTCGCGCGGGAATGCGACCTCCAGTATTTTTCAAACAATAGTCACATAGAACGTCTAAATAATATGAATGATCTGAGCGTACTTATGGACCATAAGTTGAATTTAAACACCCATATATTCCCACCGCATTCAACCGACGCGTCCGCGAGCCTCCGTGTGCAGACGTGTTTTTTAATGCACTCAGCTAAATTTGGTGTAAAAAATTGTGTAGGGCTCTCAGTCGCCTCATAGACGCCTATTTACATCAATATATTAAATAATAAGTTGCAACAACAAAGTGCGTAATTTTTGAAAAAGCAATGTTCACCAATTCGGGACCAAGCTCTCCCGATCCCCACCAGCAACAGCCACAAGAACTAATTGTACAACAACAACGTGAGCGTCGACTCTCGGTCCAACGCAACAACGCGCACTTTTCTGTAATGTCGCCGACCCCACTGAATGCTATCGTAAACAATAACACCGAAAGTGCAAGCCACTTAGCAATCAACAGCAATTTACCGTGAAGAGAGCAGTGTGCTTCTCCATCAATATCGACAACTGGGTCACCGATTGCACCGACTAGCACCGTCAGCTCGTTGACAGCAACTACTGCAACGTCTGCCGAAGTATTGACCTGCCTCAAGCCGTCAACGACAAGTCGCCCAGAGTCAGCCACAAGAATAAACGCAACGCCTTCTGTCCAAACTGGAATGGATAGATATATCAAAATAACTAAGCGGAAGCTAAGTTCGCAAAAAGAAAAAAAATGGCAATACGCCGGAAATAACCAAACCAAATAAACGAATGGCACTGCTAACCGGGAATCATTTTAAAATTCTTGCCGATCAGCAATCATTCGTGGAGCCAACTGCAGCGCCTTGAAGCTAGTCGAAACAGCAGTACCAACTAAAAAGCAGTAAAGGGCTCCAGGTTGTGTTAAAGGGGATCGAGCCATCGGGTCCAACTCAAGAAATAGCAGACGCATTGGCCAAAAAAACTTTGCGGTTAAGTCTGTTGTCAACATCATCAACAGGAACAAAATCGCACAGCCGCTCTTTAAAATCGAGCTCCAACCAGATGCAAAGCGGTCGAAGCCAAATAAAGTGCACCCAATCTACAACCTTCAGCTTCTCTTGCACAGAAGAATCACCGTAGAGGAGCCCCATAAAAGATACCAACCACCGCAGTGTAAAAACTGCCAGGAATACAACCTCACCTCTAACAATTGCAATCTTAGGTCAGTGTGTGTTGGCTGCGGCGAACATCATAAAGATGGCATTTGCACCAAGGACACAAACAACTTCGCACTAAGACTATGCAGTAACTGTGAAGGGAACCACACGGTCGACTACAGAGGATGTCCCGTCTTAAATCTTAAATCACACCTCAACGGGCGCAAACCCCCAGCTAAACCAAATATCACCTTCAACGCCTTCAAAACTACATCGAAGGTATTCTTCGCCAAGGCTGTTAGATCATCTAACCTGCCTGCTACAACCAGTCCTAGTGTATCCTTCGCTAGTGTGCTCCGAACTGGACAGACGGAGCCCGCGAAGGAGACTCCGTCACTCCACCATCTACAGAATCCGCAACCTAGCGCACCAGAACTTGGCCAGCAAACTCCAAGTGGCTTAGAGGCCCTATTGATCTCACTGAATCAAAACATGACCGCATTTATGGCGTTCATGCAAAACTGAATGCAGGACAGTTCCTGCATCAGTATGCGGAATCAAAACCTGCTTATCCAGAAGCTTATCGAGAATAATGTCTATGTCTTTGGAATGCTAACGGCATCTCCAAGCACAAAAATAAACTGCAACTATTCCTAGTGTTTAAGAATAAACATCGTGTTCATCTGAAATGGCTTCATGAAATCAGATTGAACAAAGAAATATACAAAACTTAAAACAAAAATAAGTCATTCATATGTCAATTATTGCTTAATTCCAAAAACAAAACATGCATCCACACTCTGTGGAAAATACTTAAGATTGTAACAGCGGCGCGGTTTCAAGTAGCCGACGCTGAGCATGAAATATAAACAATTTTTAACCCCCGAAACGTGGGTCAGTAGAATAAGTATTTTTAAGAACAATTGTCGCCTCTTAGAGTCTAAGAAATCATTTACATACACAAGACGTTCGTTAATAAAACCAGTTCATATTTTCAATTCAACGAATGAAGATTGGGTTATTTTCTTTCTAACGGAATCCCTATTCATTTTGGTCCTTCGAGAAAAAAGGAACTTTGTAGTTTTCCCCCACCAGTGGTAAGAGACTCAAAGATTGAATCAGCTCCTTGAAGTCTGAATTCTTATGCAAGTGTAAATGCTAAGATTAGCTAAGGTAGCAAAATAAAATAACTCTTGTTTTCCCCACCAGTGGTAAGAGACAGAGTATAATATTAAAGCAAAATATTCCTTAATAAAAAAAAAGTGCGTGCGTCTGATTAAAAGAGCAGTTTGGCTAATCGAGCAACTGCAATAATTTCTGCGACGGTAAAAAATTAAAAAAAGTTCGTGCGTCTGATTAAAAGAGCAGTTTGGCTAATCGAGCAACTGCTGTAACTAGCAAAGTTGTAGAGGAAGTAAAAGAGATATGGAATCAATGAATACCTATTCACGAAAAATTGATCCAGTCTGCTCCAAATTTCGATCATGATTATTTCAGAAAAAAAAATACATGAAGAAGCATTAACGATAGTTGCCAAAGTTATAGCCACAGGAGAGTCAGAAAAAAAGCACTAGTAAGTCGGAGGCAAACAGGTCAGAGATAGTTGATGATAGCACAGGAGAGTCGCGTGGGAATGCGACCTCCAGTATTTTCCAAACAATAGTCACATAGAACGTCTAAATAATATGAATGATCTGAGCGTACTTATGGACCATAAGTTGAATTTAAACACCCATATATTCCCACCGCATTTAAGCGACGCGTCCGCGAGCCGCCGTGTGCAGACGTGTTTTTTAATGCACTCAGCTAAATTTGGTGTAAAAAAAAAAAGACCACGTTTGCAAAAATTGTGTAGGGCTCTCAGTCGCCTCATAGACGCCTATTTACATCAATATATTAAATAATAAGTTGCAAAGTGCGTAATTTTTGAAAAAGCAATGTTCACCAATTCGGGACCAAGCTCTCCCGATCCCCACCAGCAACAGCCACAAGAACTAATTGTACAACAACAACGTGAGCGTCGACTCTCGGTCCAACGCAACAACGCGCACTTTTCTGTAATGTAGCCGACCCCACTGAATGCTATCGTAAACAATAACACCGAAAGTGCAAGCCACTTAGCAATCAACAGCAATTTACCGTGAAGAGAGCAGTGTGCTTCTCCATCAATATCGACAACTGGGTCACCGATTGCACCGACTAGCACCGTCAGCTCGTTGACAGCAACTACTGCATCGTCTGCCGAAGTATTGACCTGCCTCAAGCCGTCAACGACAAGTCGCCCAGAGTCAGCCACAAGAATAAACGCAACGCCTTCTGTCCAAACTGGAATGGATAGATATATCAAAATAACTAAGCGGAAGCTAAGTTCGCAAAAAAAAAAAAAAATGGCAATACGCCGGAAATAACCAAACCAAATAAACGAATGGCACTGCTAACCGGGAATCATTTTAAAATTCTTGCCGATCAGCAATCATTCGTGGAGCCAACTGCAGCGCCCTGAAGCTAGTAAAAACAGCAGTACCAACTAAAAAGCAGTAAAGGGCTCCAGGTTGTGTTAAAGGGGATCGAGCCATCGGGTCCAACTCAAGAAATAGCAGACGCATTGGCCAAAAAAACTTTGCGGTTAAGTCTGTTGTCAACATCATCAACAGGAACAAAATCGCACAACCGCTCTTTAAAATCGAGCTCCAACCAGATGCAAAGCGGTCGAAGCCAAATAAAGTGCACCCAATCTACAACCTTCAGCTTCTCTTGCACAGAAGAGTCACCGTAGAGGAGCCCCATAAAAGATACCAACCACCGCAGTGTAAAAACTGCCAGGAATACAACCTGACCTCTAACAATTGCAATCTTAGGTCAGTGTGTGTTGGCTGCGGCGAACATCATAAAGATGGCATTTGCACCAAGGACACAAACAACTTCGCACTAAGACTATACAGTAACTGTGAAGGGAACCACACGGTCGACTACAGAGGATGTCCCGTCTTAAATCTTAAATCACACCTCAACGGGCGCAAACCCCCAGCTGGACCAAATATCACCTTCAACGCCTTCAAAACTACATCGAAGGTATTCTTCGCCAAGGCTGTTAGATCATCTAACATGCCTGCTACAACCAGTCCTAGTGTATCCTTCGCTAGTGTGCTCCGAACTGGACAGACGGAGCCCGCGAAGGAGACCCCGTCACTCCAACATCTACAGAATCCGCAACCTAGCGCACCAGAACTTGGCCAGCAAACTCCAAGTGGCTTAGAGGCCCTATTGATCTCACTGAATCAAAACATGACCGCATTTATGGCGTTCATGCAAAACTGAATGCAGGACAGTTCCTGCATCAGTATGCGGAATCAAAACCTGCTTATCCAGAAGCTTATCGAGAATAATGTCTATGTCTTTGGAATGCTAACGGCATCTCCAAGCACAAAAATAAACTGCAACTATTCCTAGTGTTTAAGAATAAACATCGTGTTCATCTGAAATGGCTTCATGAAATCAGATTGAACAAAGAAATATACAAAACTTAAAACAAAAATAAGTCATTCATATGTCAATTATTGCTTAATTCCAAAAACAAAACATGGATCCACACTCTGTGGAAAATACTTAAGATTGTAACAGCGGCGCGGTTTCAAGTAGCCGACGCTGAGCATGAAATATAAACAATTTTTAACCCCCGAAACGTGGGTCAGTAGAATAAGTATTTTTAAGAACAATTGTCGCCTCTTAGAGTCTAAGAAATCATTTACATACACAAGACGTTCGTTAATAAAACCAGTTCAGATTTTCAATTCAACGAATGAAGATTGGGTTATTTTCTTTCTAACGGAATCCCTATTCATTTTGGTCCTTCGAGAAAAAAGGAACTTTGTAGTTTTCCCCCACCAGTGGTAAGAGACTCAAAGATTGAATCAGCTCCTTGAAGTCTGAATTCTTATGCAAGTGTAAATGCTAAGATTAGCTAAGGTAGCAAAATAAAATAACTCTTGTTTTCCCCCACCAGTGGTAAGAGACAGAGTATAATATTAAAGCAAAATATTCCTTAATAAAAAAAAAGTGCGTCTGATTAAAAGAGCAGTTTGGCTAATCGAGCAACTGCAATAATTTCGGCGACGGTAAAAAATTAAAAAAAGTTCCTGCGTCTGATTAAAAGAGCAGTTTGGCTAATCGAGCAACTGCTGTAACTAGCAAAGTTGTAGAGGAAGTAAAAGAGATATGGAATCAATGAATACCTATTCACGAAAAATTGATCCAGTCTGCTCCAAATTTCGATCATGATTATTTCAGAAATAAAATACATGAAGAAGCATTAACGATAGTTGCCAAAGTTATAGCCACAGGAGAGTCAGAAAAAAAAAGCACTAGTAAGTCGGAGGCAAACAGGTCAGAGATAGTTGATGATAGCACAGGAGAGTCGCGTGGGAATGCGACCTCCAGTATTTTCCAAACAATAGTCACATAGAACGTCTAAATAATATGAATGATCTGAGCGTACTGTGCAGACCTGTTTTTTAATGCACTCAGCAAAATTTGGTGTAAAAAAAAAAGACCACGTTTGCAAAAATTGTGTAGGGCTCTCAGTCGCCTCATAGATGCCTATTTACATCAATATATTAAATAAGAAGTTGCAACAACAAAGTGCGTAATTTTTGAAAAAGCAATGTTCACCAATTCGGGACCAAGCTCTCCCGATCCCCACCAGCAACAGCCACAAGAACTAATTGTACAACAACAACGTGAGCGTCGACTCTCGGTCCAACGCAACAACGCGCACTTTTCTGTAATGTCGCCGACCCCACTTAATGCTATCGTAAACAATAACACCGAAAGTGCAAGCCACTTAGCAATCAACAGCAATTTACCGTGAAGAGAGCAGTGTGCTTCTCCATCAATATCGACAACTGGGTCACCGATTGCACCGACTAGCACCGTCAGCTCGTTGACAGCAACTACTGCAACGTCTGCCGAAGTATTGACCTGCCTCAAGCCGTCAACGACAAGTCGCCCAGAGTCAGCCACAAGAATAAACGCAACGCCTTCTGTCCAAACTGGAATGGATAGATATATCAAAATAACTAAGCGGAAGCTAAGTTCGCAAAAGAAAAAAAATGGCAATACGCCGGAAATAACCAAACCAAATAAACGAATGGCACTGCTAACCGGGAATCATTTTAAAATTCTTGCCGATCAGCAATCATTCGTGGAGCCAACTGCAGCGCCCTGAAGCTAGTAGAAACAGCAGTACCAACTAAAAAGCAGTAAAGGGCTCCAGGTTGTGTTAAAGGGGATCGAGCCATCGGGTCCAACTCAAGAAATAGCTGACGCATTGGCCAAAAAAACTTTGCGGTTAAGTCTGTTGTCAACATCATCAACAGGAACAAAATCGCACAGCCGCTCTTTAAAATCGAGCTCCAACCAGATGCAAAGCGGTCGAAGCCAAATAAAGTGCACCCAATCTACAACCTTCAGCTTCTCTTGCACAGAAGAATAACCGTAGAGGAGCCCCATAAAAGATACCAACCACCGCAGTGTAAAAACTGCCAGGAATACAACCTCACCTCTAACAATTGCAATCTTAGGTCAGTGTGTGTTGGCTGCGGCGAACATCATAAAGATGGCATTTGCACCAAGGACACAAACAACTTCGCACTAAGACTATACAGTAACTGTGAAGGGAACCACACGGTCGACTACAGAGGATGTCCCGTCTTAAATCTTGAATCACAGCTCCTTGAAGTCTGAATTCTTATGCAAGTGTAAATGCTAAGATTAGCTAAGGTAGCAAAATAAAATAACTCTTGTTTTCCCCCACCAGTGGTAAGAGACAGAGTATAATATTAAAGCAAAATATTCCTTAATAAAAAAAAAAGTGCGTCTGATTAAAAGAGCAGTTTGGCTAATCGAGCAACTGCTGTAACTAGCAAAGTTGTAGAGGAAGTAAAAGAGATATGGAATCAATGAATACCTATTCACGAAAAATTTATCCAGTCTGCTCCAAATTTCGATCATGATTATTTCAGAAATAAAATACATGAAGAAGCATTAACGATAGTTGCCAAAGTTATAGCCACAGGAGAGTCAGAAAAAAAAAGCACTAGTAAGTCGGAGGCAAACAGGTCAGAGATAGTTGATGATAGCACAGGAGAGTCGCGTGGGAATGCGACCTCCAGTATTTTCCAAACAAAAGTCACATAGAACGTCTAAATAATATGAATGATCTGAGCGTACTGTGCAGACCTGTTTTTTAATGCACTCAGCAAAATTTGGTGTAAAAAAAAAAAGACCACGTTTGCAAAAATTGTGTAGGGCTCTCAGTCGCCTCATAGATGCCTATTTACATCAATATATTAAATAATAAGTTGCAACAACAAAGTGCGTAATTTTTGAAAAAGCAATGTTTACCAATTCGGGACCAAGCTCTCCCGATCCCCACCAGCAACAGCCACAAGAACTAATTGTACAACAACAACGTGAGCGTCGACTCTCGGTCCAACGCAACAACGCGCACTTTTCTGTAATGTCGCCGACCCCACTTAATGCTATCGTAAACAATAACACCGAAAGTGCAAGCCACTTAGCAATCAACAGCAATTTACCGTGAAGAGAGCAGTGTGCTTCTCCATCAATATCGACAACTGGGTCACCGATTGCACCGACTAGCACCGTCAGCTCGTTGACAGCAACTACTGCAACGTCTGCCGAAGTATTGACCTGCCTCAAGCCGTCAACGACAAGTCGCCCAGAGTCAGCCACAAGAATAAACGCAACGCCTTCTGTCCAAACTGGAATGGATAGATATATCAAAATAACTAAGCGGAAGCTAAGTTCGCAAAAGAAAAAAAATGGCAATACGCCGGAAATAACCAAACCAAATAAACGAATGGCACTGCTAACCGGGAATCATTTTAAAATTCTTGCCGATCAGCAATCATTCGTGAAGCCAACTGCAGCGCCCTGAAGCTAGTAGAAACAGCAGTACCAACTAAAAAGCAGTAAAGGGCTCCAGGTTGTGTTAAAGGGGATCGAGCCATCGGGTCCAACTCAAGAAATAGCTGACGCATTGGCCAAAAAAACTTTGCGGTTAAGTCTGTTGTCAACATCATCAACAGGAACAAAATCGCACAGCCGCTCTTTAAAATCGAGCTCCAACCAGATGCAAAGCGGTCGAAGCCAAATAAAGTGCACCCAATCTACAACCTTCAGCTTCTCTTGCACAGAAGAATAACCGTAGAGGAGCCCCATAAAAGATACCAACCACCGCAGTGTAAAAACTGCCAGGAATACAACCTCACCTCTAACAATTGCAATCTTAGGTCAGTGTGTGTTGGCTGCGGCGAACATCATAAAGATGGCATTTGCACCAAGGACACAAACAACTTCGCACTAAGACTATACAGTAACTGTGAAGGGAACCACACGGTCGACTACAGAGGATGTCCCGTCTTAAATCTTGAATCACACCTCAACGGGCGCAAACCCCCAGCTGGACCAAATATCACCTTCAACGCCTTCCAAACTACATCGAAGGTATTCTTCGCCAAGGCTGTTAGATCATCTAACATGCCTGCTACAACCAGTCCTAGTGTATCCTTCGCTAGTGTGCTCCGAACTGGACAGACGGAGCCCGCGAAGGAGACCCCGTCACTCCACCATCTACAGAATCCGCAACCTAGCGCACCAGAACTTGGCCAGCAAACTCCAAGTGGCTTAGAGGCCCTATTGATCTCACTGAATCAAAACATGACCGCATTTATGGCGTTCATGCAAAACTGAATGCAGGAACTGATGCGGAATCAAAACCTGCTTATCCAGAAGCTTATCGAGAATAAATAAGCCAAAAATAAGTCATTCATATGTCAATTATTGCTTAATTCCAAAAACAAAACATGCATCCACACTCTGTGGAAAATACTTAAGATTGTAACAGCGGCGCGGTTTCAAGTAGCCGACGCTGAGCATGAAATATAAACAATTTTTAACCCCCGAAACGTGGGTCAGTAGAATAAGTATTTTTAAGAACAATTGTCGCCTCTTAGAGTCAAAGAAATCATTTTCATACACAAGACGTTCGTTAATAAAACCAGTTCATATTTTGAATTCAACGAATGAAGATTGGGTTATTTTCTTTCTAACGGAATCCCTATTCATTTTGGTCCTTCGAGAAAAAAGGAACTTTGTAGTTTTCCCCCACCAGTGGTAAGAGACTCAAAGATTGAATCAGCTCCTTGAAGTCTGAATTCTTATGCAAGTGTAAATGCTAAGATTAGCTAAGGTAGCAAAATAAAATAACTCTTGTTTTTCCCCACCAGTGGTAAGAGACAGAGTATAATATTAAAGCAAAATATTCCTTAATAAAAAAAAAGTGCGTCTGATTAAAAGAGCAGTTTGGCTAATCGAGCAACTGCAATAATTTCGGCGACGGTAAAAAATTAAAAAAAGTTCGTGCGTCTGATTAAAAGAGCAGTTTGGCTAATCGAGCAACTGCTGTAACTAGCAAAGTTGTAGAGGAAGTAAAAGAGATATGGAATCAATGAATACCTATTCACGAAAAATTGATCCAGTCTGCTCCAAATTTCGATCATGATTATTTCAGAAATAAAATACATGAAGAAGCATTAACGATAGTTGCCAAAGTGTTAGCCACAGGAGAGTCAGAAAAAAAAGCACTAGTAAGTCGGAGGCAAACAGGTCAGAGATAGTTGATGATAGCACAGGAGAGTCGCGCGGGAATGCGTCCTCCAGTATTTTCCAAACAATAGTCACATAGAACGTCTAAATAATATGAATGATCTGAGCGTTCTTATGGACCATAAGTTGAATTTAAACACCCATATATTCCCACCGCATTCAACCGACGCGTCCGCGAGCCGCCGTGTGCAGACGTGTTTTTTAATGCACTCAGCTAAATTTGGTGAAAAAAAAAAGACCACGTTTGCAAAAATTGTGTAGGGCTCACAGTCGCCTCATAGACGCCTATTTACATCAATATATTAAATAATAAGTTGCAACAACAAAGTGCGTAATTTTTGAAAAAGCAATGTTCACCAATTCGGGACCAAGCTCTCCCGATCCCCACCAGCAACAGCCACAAGAACTAATTGTACAACAACAACGTGAGCGTCGACTCTCGGTCCAACGCAACAACGCGCACTTTTCTGTAATGTCGCCGACCCCACTGAATGCTATCGTAAACAATAACACCGAAAGTGCAAGCCACTTAGCAATCAACAGCAATTTACCGTGAAGAGAGCAGTGTGCTTCTCCATCAATATCGACAACTGGGTCACCGATTGCACCGACTAGCACCGTCAGCTCGTTGACAGCAACTACTGCAACGTCTGCCGAAGTATTGACCTGCCTCAAGCCGTCAACGACAAGTCGCCCAGAGTCAGCCACAAGAATAAACGCAACGCCTTCTGTCCAAACTGGAATGGATAGATATATCAAAATAACTAAGCGGAAGCTAAGTTCGCAAAAGAAAAAAAATGGCAATACGCCGGAAATAACCAAACCAAATAAACGAATGGCACTGCTAACCGGGAATCATTTTAAAATTCTTGCCGATCAGCAATCATTCGTGGAGCCAACTGCAGCGCCCTGAAGCTAGTAGAAACAGCAGTACCAACTAAAAAGCAGTAAAGGGCTCCAGGTTGTGTTAAAGGGGATCGAGCCATCGGGTCCAACTCAAGAAATAGCTGACGCATTGGCCAAAAAAACTTTGCGGTTAAGTCTGTTGTCAACATCATCAACAGGAACAAAATCGCACAGCCGCTCTTTAAAATCGAGCTCCAACCAGATGCAAAGCGGTCGAAGCCAAATAAAGTGCACCCAATCTACAACCTTCAGCTTCTCTTGCACAGAAGAATCACCGTAGAGGAGCCCCATAAAAGATACCAACCACCGCAGTGTAAAAACTGCCAGGAATACAACCTCACCTCTAACAATTGCAATCTTAGGTCAGTGTGTGTTGGCTGCGGCGAACATCATAAAGATGGCATTTGCACCAAGGACACAAACAACTTCGCACTAAGACTATGCAGTAACTGTGAAGGGAACCACACGGTCGACTACAGAGGATGTCCCGTCTTAAATCTTAAATCACACCTCAACGGGCGCAAACCCCCAGCTGGATCAAATATGACCTTCAACGCCTTCAAAACTACATCGAAGGTATTCTTCGCCAAGGCTGTTAGATCATCTAACATGCCTGCTACAACCAGTCCTAGTGTATCCTTCGCTAGTGTGCTCCGAACTGGACAGACGGAGCCCGCGAAGGAGACTCCGTCACTCCACCATCTACAGAATCCGCAACCTAGCGCACCAGAACTTGGCCAGCAAACTCCAAGTGGCTGAGAGGCCCTATTGATCTCACTGAATCAAAACATGACCGCATTTATGGCGTTCATGCAAAACTGAATGCAGGAACTGATGCGGAATCAAAACCTGCTTATCCAGAAGCTTATCGAGAATAATGTCTATGTCTTTGGAATGCTAACGGCATCTCCAAGCACAAAAATAAACTGCAACTATTCCTAGTGTTTAAGAATAAACATCGTGTTCATCTGAAATGGCTTCATGAAATCAGATTGAACAAAGAAATATACAAAACTTAAAACAAAAATAAGTCATTCATATGTCAATTATTGCTTAATTCCAAAAACAAAACATGCATCCACACTCTGTGGAAAATACTTAAGATTGTAACAGCGGCGCGGTTTCAAGTAGCCGACGCTGAGCATGAAATATAAACAATTTTTAACCCCCGAAACGTGGGTCAGTAGAATAAGTATTTTTAAGAACAATTGTCGCCTCTTAGAGTCTAAGAAATCATTTACATACACAAGACGTTCGTTAATAAAACCAGTTCATATTTTCAATTCAACGAATGAAGATTGGGTTATTTTCTTTCTAACGGAATCCCTATTCATTTTGGTCCTTCGAGAAAAAAAGGAACTTTGTAGTTTTCCCCCACCAGTGGTAAGAGACTCAAAGATTGAATCAGCTCCTTGAAGTCTGAATTCTTATGCAAGTGTAAATGCTAAGATTAGCTAAGGTAGCAAAATAAAATAACTCTTGTTTTTCCCCACCAGTGGTAAGAGACAGAGTATAATATTAAAGCAAAATATTCCTTAATAAAAAAAAAGTGCGTCTGATTAAAAGAGCAGTTTGGCTAATCGAGCAACTGCAATAATTTCGGCGACGGTAAAAAATTAAAAAAAAGTTCCTGCGTCTGATTAAAAGAGCAGTTTGGCTAATCGAGCAACTGCTGTAACTAGCAAAGTTGTAGAGGAAGTAAAAGAGATATGGAATCAATGAATACCTATTCACGAAAAATTGATCCAGTCTGCTCCAAATTTCGATCATGATTATTTCAGAAATAAAATACATGAAGATGCATTAACGATAGTTGCCAAAGTTATAGCCACAGGAGAGTCAGAAAAAAAAAGCACTAGTAAGTCGGAGGCAAACAGGTCAGAGATAGTTGATGATAGCACAGGAGAGTCGTGGGAATGCGACCTCCAGTATTTTCCAAACAATAGTCACATAGAACGTCTAAATAATATGAATGATCTGAGCGTACTTATGGACCATAAGTTGAATTTAAACACCCATATATTCCCACCGCATTCAACCGACGCGTCCGCGCTCCGCCGTGTGCAGACCTGTTTTTTAATGCACTCAGCAAAATTTGGTGTAAAAAAAAAAAGACCACGTTTGCAAAAATTGTGTAGGGCTTTCAGTCGCCTCATAGATGCCTATTTACATCAATATATTAAATAATAAGTTGCAACAACAAAGTGCGTAATTTTTGAAAAAGCAATGTTCACCAATTCGGGACCAAGCTCTCCCGATCCCCACCAGCAACAGCCACAAGAACTAATTGTACAACAACAACGTAAGCGTCGACTCTCGGTCCAACGCAACAACGCGCACTTTTCTGTAATGTCGCCGACCCCACTGAATGCTATCGTAAACAATAACACCGAAAGTGCAAGCCACTTAGCAATCAACAGCAATTTACCGTGAAGAGAGCAGTGTGCTTCTCCATCAATATCGACAACTGGGTCACCGATTGCACCGACTAGCACCGTCAGCTCGTTGACAGCAACTACTGCAACGTCTGCCGAAGTATTGACCTGCCTCAAGCCGTCAACGACAAGTCGCCCAGAGTCAGCCACAAGAATAAACGCAACGCCTTCTGTCCAAACTGGAATGGATAGATATATCAAAATAACTAAGCGGAAGCTAAGTTCGCAAAAAGAAAAAAATGGCAATACGCCGGAAATAACCAAACCAAATAAACGAATGGCACTGCTAACCGGGAATCATTTTAAAATTCTTGCCGATCAGCAATCATTCGTGGAGCCAACTGCAGCGCCCTGAAGCTAGTAGAAACAGCAGTACCAACTAAAAAGCAGTAAAGGGCTCCAGGTTGTGTTAAAGGGGATCGAGCCATCGGGTCCAACTCAAGAAATAGCTGACGCATTGGCCAAAAAAACTTTGCGGTTAAGTCTGTTGTCAACATCATCAACAGGAACAAAATCGCACAGCCGCTCTTTAAAATCGAGCTCCAACCAGATGCAAAGCGGTCGAAGCCAAATAAAGTGCACCCAATCTACAACCTTCAGCTTCTCTTGCACAGAAGAATCACCGTAGAGGAGCCCCATAAAAGATACCAACCACCGCAGTGTAAAAACTGCCAGGAATACAACCTCACCTCTCACAATTGCAATCTTAGGTCAGTGTGTGTTGGCTGCGGCGAACATCATAAAGATGGCATTTGCACCAAGGACACAAACAACTTCGCACTAAGACTATACAGTAACTGTGAAGGGAACCAAACGGTCGACTACAGAGGATATCCCGTCTTAAATCTTAAATCACACCTCAACGGGCGCAAACCCCCAGCTGGACCAAATATCACCTTCAACGCCTTCAAAACTACATCGAAGGTATTCTTCGCCAAGGCTGTTAGATCATCTAACATGCCTGCTACAACCAGTCCTAGTGTATCCTTCGCTAGTGTGCTCCGAACTGGACAGACGGAGCCCGCGAAGGAGACCCCGTCACTCCACCATCTACAGAATCCGCAACCTAGCGCACCAGAACTTGGCCAGCAAACTCCAAGTGGCTTAGAGGCCCTATTGATCTCACTGAATCAAAACATGACCACATTTATGGCGTTCATGCAAAACTGAATGCAGGAACTGATGCGGAATCAAAACCTGCTTATCCAGAAGCTTATCGAGAATAATGTCTATGTCTTTGGAATGCTAACGGCATCTCCAAGCACAAAAATAAACTGCAACTATTCCTAGTGTTTAAGAATAAACATCGTGTTCATCTAAAATCGCTTCATGAAATCAGATTGAACAAAGAAATATACAAAACTTAAAACAAAAATAAGTCATTCATATGTCAATTATTGCTTAATTCCAAAAACAAAACATGCATCCACACTCTGTGGAAAATACTTAAGATTGTAACAGCGGCGCGGTTTCAAGTAGCCGACGCTGAGCATGAAATATAAACAATTTTTAACCCCCGAAACGTGGGTCAGTAGAATAAGTATTTTTAAGAACAATTGTCGCCTCTTAGAGTCTAAGAAATCATTTACATACACAAGACGTTCGTTAATAAAACCAGTTCATATTTTCAATTCAACGAATGAAGATTGGGTTATTTTCTTTCTAACGGAATCCCTATTCATTTTGGTCCTTCGAGAAAAAAAGGAACTTTGTAGTTTTCCCCCACCAGTGGTAAGAGACTCAAAGATTGAATCAGCTCCTTGAAGTCTGAATTCTTATGCAAGTGTAAATGCTAAGATTAGCTAAGGTAGCAAAATAAAATAACTCTTGTTTTCCCCCACCAGTGGTAAGAGATAGAGTATAATATTAAAGCAAAATATTCCTTAATAAAAAAAAAGTGCGTCTGATTAAAAGAGCAGTTTGGCTAATCGAGCAACTGCTGTAACTAGCAAAGTTGTAGAGGAAGTAAAAGAGATATGGAATCAATGAATACCTATTCACGAAAAATTGATCCAGTCTGCTTCAAATTTCGATCATGATTATTTCAGAAATAAAATACATGAAGATGCATTAACGATAGTTGCCAAAGTTATAGCCACAGGAGAGTCAGAAAAAAAAGCACTAGTAAGTCGGAGGCAAACAGGTCAGAGATAGTTGATGATAGCACAGGAGAGTCGCGTGGGAATGCGACCTCCAGTATTTTCCAAACAATAGTCACATAGAACGTCTAAATAATATGAATGATCTGAGCGTACTTATGGACCATAAGTTGAATTTAAACACCCATATATTCCCACCGCATTCAACCGACGCGTCCGCGCTCTGCCGTGTGCAGACCTGTTTTTTAATGCACTCAGCAAAATTTGGTGTAAAAAAAAAAAGACCACGTTTGCAAAAATTGTGTAGGGCTCTCAGTCGCCTCATAGATGCCTATTTACATCAATATATTAAATAATAAGTTGCAACAACAAAGTGCGTAATATTTGAAAAAGCAATGTTCACCAATTCGGGACCAAGCTCTCCCGATCCCCACCAGCAACAGCCACAAGAACTAATTGTACAACAACAACGTGAGCGTCGACTCTCGGTCCAACGCAACAACGCGCACTTTTCTGTAATGTCGCCGACCCCACTGAATGCTATCGTAAACAATAACACCGAAAGTGCAAGCCACTTAGCAATCAACAGCAATTTACCGTGAAGAGAGCAGTGTGCTTCTCCATCAATATCGACAACTGGGTCACCGATTGCACCGACTAGCACCGTCAGCTCGTTGACAGCAACTACTGCAACGTCTGCCGAAGTATTGACCTGCCTCAAGCCGTCAACGACAAGTCGCCCAGAGTCAGCCACAAGAATAAACGCAACGCCTTCTGTCCAAACTGGAATGGATAGATATATCAAAATAACTAAGCGGAAGCTAAGTTCGCAAAAAAAAAAAAAAATGGCAATACGCCGGAAATAACCAAACCAAATAAACGAATGGCACTGCTAACCGGGAATCATTTTAAAATTCTTGCCGATCAGCAATCATTCGTGGAGCCAACTGCAGCGCCCTGAAGCTAGTAGAAACAGCAGTACCAACTAAAAAGCAGTAAAGGGCTCCAGGTTGTGTTAAAGGGGATCGAGCCATCGGGTCCAACTCAAGAAATAGCAGACGCATTGGCCAAAAAAACTTTGCGGTTAAGTCTGTTGTCAACATCATCAACAGGAACAAAATCGCACAGCCGCTCTTTAAAATCGAGCTCCAACCAGATGCAAAGCGGTCGAAGCCAAATAAAGTGCACCCAATCTACAACCTTCAGCTTCTCTTGCACAGAAGAATAACCGTAGAGGAGCCCCATAAAAGATACCAACCACCGCAGTGTAAAAACTGCCAGGAATACAACCTCACCTCTAACAATTGCAATCTTAGGTCAGTGTGTGTTGGCTGCGGCGAACATCATAAAGATGGCATTTGCACCAAGGACACAAACAACTTCGCACTAAGACTATACAGTAACTGTGAAGGGAACCACACGGTCGACTACAGAGGATGTCCCGTCTTAAATCTTAAATCACACCTCAACGGGCGCAAACCCCCAGCTGGACCAAATATCACCTTCAACGCCTTCAAAACTACATCGAAGGTATTCTTCGCCAAGGCTGTTAGATCATCTAACATGCCTGCTACAACCAGTCCTAGTATATCCTTCGCTAGTGTGCTCCGAACTGGACAGACGGAGCCCGCGAAGGAGACCCCGTCACTCCACCATCTACAGAATCCGCAACCTAGCGCACCAGAACTTGGCCAGCAAACTCCAAGTGGCTTAGAGGCCCTATTGATCTCACTGAATCAAAACATGACCGCATTTATGGCGTTCATGCAAAACTGAATGCAGGAACTGATGCGGAATCAAAACCTGCTTATCCAGAAGCTTATCGAGAACAAATAAGCCAAAAATAAGTCATTCATATGTCAATTATTGCTTAATTCCAAAAACAAAACATGCATCCACACTCTGTGGAAAATACTTAAGATTGTAACAGCGGCGCGGTTTCAAGTAGCCGACGCTGAGCATGAAATATAAACAATTTTTAACCCCCGAAACGTGGGTCAGTAGAATAAGTATTTTTAAGAACAATTGTCGCCTCTTAGAGTCTAAGAAATCATTCACATACACAAGACGTTCGTTAATAAAACCAGTTCATATTTTGAATTCAACGAATGAAGATTGGGTTATTTTCTTTCTAACGGAATCCCTATTCATTTTGGTCCTTCGAGAAAAAAGGAACTTTGTAGTTTTCCCCCACCAGTGGTAAGAGACTCAAAGATTGAATCAGCTCCTTGAAGTCTGAATTCTTATGCAAGTGTAAATGCTAAGATTAGCTAAGGTAGCAAAATAAAATAACTCTTGTTTTCCCCCACCAGTGGTAAGAGACAGAGTATAATATTAAAGCAAAATATTCCTTAATAAAAAAAAAGTGCGTGCGTCTGATTAAAAGAGCAGTTTGGCTAATCGAGCAACTGCAATAATTTCGGCGACGGTAAAAAATTAAAAAAAGTTCCTGCGTCTGATTAAAAGAGCAGTTTGGCTAATCGAGCAACTGCTGTAACTAGCAAAGTTGTAGAGGAAGTAAAAGAGATATGGAATCAATGAATACCTATTCACGAAAAATTGATCCAGTCTGCTCCAAATTTCGATCATGATTATTTCAGAAATAAAATACATGAAGAAGCATTAACGATAGTTGCCAAAGTTATAGCCACAGGAGAGTCAGAAAAAAAAGCACTAGTAAGTCGGAGGCAAACAGGTCAGAGATAGTTGATGATAGCACAGGAGAGTCGTGCGGGAATGCGACCTCCAGTAATGAAAACGCTAAGGTTAACCAGGAAATATTTACGGATAGAGGCCGACAGCTCCAAGAACATTTGGAGGTAGTAGAGTTGAAGTCAACAGGCAATGGGACATGGACCTAAAGAATGGGGGAAATAGCCAAAAAAGTGCAATTGTGTACACGATGCTTTAAGCATTCAAGCAACAAAAGATGCACCAATGAAATTGTCTGCTCATTGTGAAATGAGTATGAAACATTAAGAGGCTTGATTGATAGTGGTTCTCAGAGCACTATTTTATCTGAAGAAGCCGCTCAAATGTTAAAACTACCAAAGATCAAGAAACAAACGGAAATTAGTGGCATATCTTCAACAAAAACTAGAACGTCTAAGTATAAGGTAAATATTGAAATAAGGACGTGTGATTATGAAATAGAATAGATAATAGGAGTAGAAGTCTATACCCATATCTTAAAAGTCGGAGTTGCCAAGATGAATGGCTTGCTAGAACAGAATACTCAGTTTGGCTAGATCGTGTCGGGATGTACCAAATTAAAAGGAGATGAATCTATAGTAGCTACAGCAATAGATGTCACAGATATGGAGCGTTTTTGGGAGATGGAGGCAGAGTAAAAAGATGATACGGAAGCTAACGAATGTGAAAAAAAATTTTAACAAAACGACTCGGATTGATGACTCAGAAAGATATGTAGTAACGGTCCCATTTAAGCAAGAAAAACAACTAGGTGACTCAAAGGCGCAAGCAACTGCGCGGTTTCTTTGGACTTGGGTCATATGGACGAAACTAAGGATGAAGGGGTCTATTATCTGCCCCATCAAGCAGTAGTCAAAGAAACAAATCTGACTACTAAACTAAGAGTTGTATTTGACGCATCCGCGAAGACAACAAATAACAGAAGTCTAAATGACTAATGTGGATCGGGCCACGACTTCAAACATAGTTTTAAAATGGCGAAAATGGCAGTTCGTAGCATCTGTAGATTTCGAGAAAATGTATCGACAGATAAACATTGATCAAGATGTTCAAAAATATTTGCATATTTTGTGGAGAAATTCACCACAGAAAAAATTAAAAAATATAATTTGAATTTAAGTTGAATTTAAACACCCATATATTCCCACCGCATTCAACCGACGCGTCCGCGCTCCGCCGTGTGCAGACCTGTTTTTTAATGCACTCAGCAAAATTTGGTGTAAAAAAAAAAGACCACGTTTGCAAAAATTGTGTAGGGCTCTCAGTCGCCTCATAGATGCCTATTTACATCAATATATTAAATAATAAGTTGCAACAACAAAGTGCGTAATATTTGAAAAAGCAATGTTCACCAATTCGGGACCAAGCTCTCCCGATCCCCACCAGCAACAGCCACAAGAACTAATTGTACAACAACAACGTGAGCGTCGACTCTCGGTCCAACGCAACAACGCGCACTTTTCTGTAATGTCGCCGACCCCACTGAATGCTATCGTAAACAATAACACCGAAAGTGCAAGCCACTTAGCAATCAACAGCAATTTACCGTGAAGAGAGCAGTGTGCTTCTCCATCAATATCGACAACTGGGTCACCGATTGCACAACTGCAACGTCTGCCGAAGTATTGACCTGCCTCAAGCCGTCAACGACAAGTCGCCCAGAGTCAGCCATAAGAATAAACGCAACGCCTTCTGTCCAAACTGGAATGGATAGATATATCAAAATAACTAAGCGGAAGCTAAGTTCGCAAAAAGAAAAAAAATGGCAATACGCCGGAAATAACCAAACCAAATAAACGAATGGCACTGCTAACCGGGAATCATTTTAAAATTCTTGCCGATCAGCAATCATTCGTGGAGCCAACTGCAGCGCCCTGAAGCTAGTAGAAACAGCAGTACCAACTAAAAAGCAGTAAAGGGCTCCAGGTTGTGTTAAAGGGGATCGAGCCATCGGGTCCAACTCAAGAAATAGCAGACGCATTGGCCAAAAAAACTTTGCGGTTAAGTCTGTTGTCAACATCATCAACAGGAACAAAATCGCACAGCCGCTCTTTAAAATCGAGCTCCAACCAGATGCAAAGCGGTCGAAGCCAAATAAAGTGCACCCAATCTACAACCTTCAGCTTCTCTTGCACAGAAGAATAACCGTAGAGGAGCCCCATAAAAGATACCAACCACCGCAGTGTAAAAACTGCCAGGAATACAACTTCACCTCTAACAATTGCAATCTTAGGTCAGTGTGTGTTGGCTGCGGCGAACATCATAAAGATGGCATTTGCACCAAGGACACAAACAACTTCGCACTAAGACTATACAGTAACTGTGAAGGGAACCACACGGTCGACTACAGAGGATGTCCCGTCTTAAATCTTAAATCACACCTCAACGGGCGCAAACCCCCAGCTGGACCAAATATCACCTTCAACGCCTTCAAAACTACATCGAAGGTATTCTTCGCCAAGGCTGTTAGATCATCTAACATGCCTGCTACAACCAGTCCTAGTGTATCCTTCGCTAGTGTGCTCCGAACTGGACAGACGGAGCCCGCGAAGGAGACCCCGTCACTCCACCATCTACAGAATCCGCAACCTAGCGCACCAGAACTTGGCCAGCAAACTCCAAGTGGCTTAGAGGCCCTATTGATCTCACTGAATCAAAACATGACCGCATTTATGGCGTTCATGCAAAACTGAATGCAGGAACTGATGCGGAATCAAAACCTGCTTATCCAGAAGCTTATCGAGAATAAATAAGCCAAAAATAAGTCATTCATATGTCAATTATTGCTTAATTCCAAAAACAAAACATGCATCCACACTCTGTGGAAAATACTTAAGATTGTAACAGCGGCGCGGTTTCAAGTAGCCGACGCTGAGCATGAAATATAAACAATTTTTAACCCCCGAAACGTGGGTCAGTAGAATAAGTATTTTTAAGAACAATTGTCGCCTCTTAGAGTCTAAGAAATCATTTACATACACAAGACGTTCGTTAATAAAACCAGTTCATATTTTGAATTCAACGAATGAAGATTGGGTTATTTTCTTTCTAACGGAATCCCTATTCATTTTGGTCCTTCGAGAAAAAAGGAACTTTGTAGTTTTCCCCCACCAGTGGTAAGAGACTCAAAGATTGAATCAGCTCCTTGAAGTCTGAATTCTTATGTAAGTGTAAATGCTAAGATTAGCTAAGGTAGCAAAATAAAATAACTCTTGTTTTCCCCCACCAGTGGTAAGAGACAGAGTATAATATTAAAGCAAAATATTCCTTAATAAAAAAAAAGTGCGTGCGTCTGATTAAAAGAGCAGTTTGGCTAATCGAGCAACTGCAATAATTTCGGCGACGGTAAAAAATTAAAAAAAGTTCCTGCGTCTGATTAAAAGAGCAGTTTGGCTAATCGAGCAACTGCTGTAACTAGCAAAGTTGTAGAGGAAGTAAAAGAGATATGGAATCAATGAATACCTATTCACGAAAAATTGATCCAGTCTGCTCCAAATTTCGATCATGATTATTTCAGAAATAAAATACATGAAGAAGCATTAACGATAGTTGCCAAAGTTATAGCCACAGGAGAGTCAGAAAAAAAAGCACTAGTAAGTCGGAGGCAAACAGGTCAGAGATAGTTGATGATAGCACAGGAGAGTCGCGCGGGAATGCGACCTCCAGTAATGAAAACGCTAAGGTTAACCAGGAAATATTTATGGATAGAGGCCGACAGCTCCAAGAACATTTGGAGGTAGTAGAGTTGAAGTCAACAGGCAATGGGACATGGACCTAAAGAATGGGGGGAAATAGCCAAAAAAGTGCAATTGTGTACACGATGCTTTAAGCATTCAAGCAACAAAAGATGCACCAATGAAATTGTCTGCTCATTGTGAAATGAGTATGAAACATTAAGAGGCTTGATTGATAGTGGTTCTCAGAGCACTATTTTATCTGAAGAAGCCGCTCAAATGTTAAAACTACCAAAGATCAAGAAACAAACGGAAATTAGTGGCATATCTTCAACAAAAACTAGAACGTCTAAGTATAAGGTAAATATTGAATAGGATAGGATATGAATAATAGGAGTAGAAGTCTATACCCATATCTTAAAAGTCGGAGTTGCCAAGATGAATGGCTTGCTAGAACAGAATACTCAGTTTGGCTAGATCGTGTCGGGATGTACCAAATTAAAAGGAGATGAATCTATAGTAGCTACAGCAATAGATGTCACAGATATGGAGCGTTTTTGGGAGATGGAGGCAGAGTAAAAAGATGATACGGAAGCTAACGAATGTGAAAAAAAATTTTAACAAAACGACTCGGATTGATGACTCAGAAAGATATGTAGTAACGGTCCCATTTAAGCAAGAAAAACAACTAGGTGACTCAAAGGCGCAAGCAACTGCGCGGTTTCTTTGGACTTGGGTCATATGCCCCATCAAGCAGTAGTCAAAGAAACAAATCTGACTACTAAACTAAGAGTTGTATTTGACGCATCCGCGAAGACAACAAATAACAGAAGTCTAAATGACTAATGTGGATCGGGCCACGACTTCAAACATAATTTTAAAATGGCGAAAATGGCAGTTCGTAGCATCTGTAGATATCGAGAAAATGTATCGACAGATAAACATTGATCAAGATGTTCAAAAATATTTGCATATTTTGTGGAGAAATTCACCACAGAAAAAATTAAAAAATATAAATTGACGGGAACGTACAGTACTGCATCAGCACCTTATTTAGCTCCAAGGGTACTTGCAGAGATAGCAAATAGGTGTCAAGATGAAGTGGTTAGAGAAATTATTCGAGATGAATTCTACATGGATGATTTAATGACAGGAGGTAATACTGTACAAGAATCAAAACACAAAGTTCAGCAGGTTTCCAGAGAGCTGGAAAGGGCAGGAATGAATTTGAGAAAATGGATTTCGAATAGATCTGAAATTGTTGAAGAGGTACACTGCGACGAGAACAGAAAGGTAAATAAAGGAGTGGTGTTATCCACACTAGCCAAGATTTATGATCCACTAGGTTGGCTAGCACCAGTAACGGTAATAGGCAAGTTATTCATGCAAAAGTTGTGGCTAGCTGGACAAAATTGGGATCAAAAGTTGTTCGATAACGACACAACAGAATGGAAATCTTTCAATGACAATTTGGTGTATTGGGAAGAAGTCAGATTACCCCGATGGATCAAGACACAGCCTAATATGTGGTTACAGATTCATGGTTTTGCTGACGCTATGATCGGTGAGGCAGTCACCTTAATAGCCAATAAGAACAAAGTTAATCCTATCAAAAAATGAAAAAAGATTTTTGGGCGAAATGGAAAGATGAATATCTATATACTCTCCAGCAAAGAAATAAGTGGCGACGAACCACAGAGAATTTAGAGAATGGACAGGTCGTGCTGATCAAAGATGAAAATTGTCACCCAGCCAGGTGGCCTCTGGGCAAGATTGAGGAAATTCATAAAGGCAGGGACGATAAAGTAAGAGTGGTCAAAACCAAATTGCAAGATGGGTCAATTACAAGGCCTATAAATGAAATCTTACCACTTGTTGTGGTAAAAATCATCCGAAGAAGTTGAGGAGAATCGATATCGGAAAAGTAACAGATTCGGTCATCTATCCAAAGCAGGAACCGTAATGATGTTAGCAATGTTAATGCTGCTTTGTCAACTTTCGAATGCAGCAAGCATTAAAGATAGTCGATCAAAAATTACGGTAAAAGAACTAAACGCAACAGCCGCGTTGTACTTAGATCCAATGGGTGAGGTGGAATTAGTAGCGTCCTCATGGGATCTAGTAGTGTACTATGACATGTCGGCATATTTTGAAATGCTTAATAAAGGCGATAGGTTGGTTCCTAAATTGAGGGATTTATGTCAAAAGTTATATAATTTTGAAGACCAGTGTCATTTCGTATTAGACAACATGGTAAAACGAATAAAGGAAATCGAAGAAAATAATATTTTGTTTATGAGTCAAAAGAAGTCAAGAAGCAAGCGAGCACCGTTTTAATTCATGAATTCACTGTACCATACAGTTTTTAGCATCATGGATGCAGATGACAGAGTATAGATGGAAGATAACATGAGAAGTTTGCTAACAAATCAGTGAAAGTTGAAACAGCTAGAAGAAAGGCAGACATCGAAAGTAGACTCCACGGCAAACATTCTTAAGACAACTATAGATGAAATAAATGTTAACTTTCGCAACATGAACATCCGGATTGAAAATATGACAGAAGTACTAAAAGAAAGCTATTACGTATATAGAGAATCCATCCAAATCTTCATAATTGTAAGACAACTGAGTTCCGTGATTGATGAATTTAAAAAATTCAGACAGGAGTTATAAATCTTTTAATAGACATTAACCATGGTATGTTGAACCCTCACATTTTAAAAACAAACCCGATGAAGTCGGAAATAACAAAAATAAAGGACAAGTTGTCCGAAACATTATTATTACCAGGTAAAAGGTCAGGTACTGAGTTAAACGATATATACACTTTGTTGACGGCCAAGTGTATTTTTATAGACAGAAAACTAATAATAAATGAAAAAATATTACTTTTTGGTAGACATCCATCCTTTCTTTACAATGTTATTCCGCTGCCGGTACGATTAAGCACTAATCAAATGGTAATGATCCATATAGATAGTCATGTCATGTCATGATAATGTCTGAATCAGCTATGCAAAAATGTCGGAACTGGCAGTCGAACAGGAGAACATGTGAAGGAAGTTGGCCATGGAGTAGTGCCAATGACGATACCTGTGAGATGACACCTTTTAAACAGAATACGAAATCGAATTGCTTATACACAACGATTGTGGAAACAAGATCTTATTGGGTAGAATTAGATAGCAGTAGTAGTTGGTTATTCAAAGTTCCACCTAAAACTAAAGCCCGAGTCCAATGCGGTAACGAACAGCAGGAGGTGCTGGAGATACCAGAACAAGGAATTTTGAGCCTCAGATCAGGTTGCAAGCTAGTGCAGAAGATAAGATTTTAGTAACCAATCATAGCGTCCAGTCAGAATTGCACGTAACTATTGAAACTTCGCACGTAGGCGATATTAGTAACATGGCAAATGTAGTATGGAATCCAGTTAAAGCAAACATAGTAAATCATTCGGCAGAATTAGAAAGAATAGGAAGTCAATTAAAATCATTAAAGGAACATCATATTGAATTACTAGGCTTAAACTTCCATCATGTAGCTGGTCATGCTTCTTTAATGTTAGTTAGCTTACTAATAATAATATTAATAATCATAATTTGTTTAAGGCTGATGTCAGAGTGGACGCGATAAGCGATGCGACAATGAGCGAGAAAGCTCTGCATTCAAATTTATATGTAATCGTTGAATGCATGTCAGAGTGCAAGCGAAGCGAGAAGAGAGCCAAAGCGACAAGTTGAAGCGAGTTGCGAGAAAGCGATTCTGATTCTGAAAGATCGTACTTTCTCATTTTGGAGACGGAAATAATTCCGAAAACAATTAAAAAATTCAAACATTTTTGTTGCAAAAAAAAAAAAAAATATATAATTACATAGTTACCTCAAAGTTAGAATAAGTTTTTCACATGGCGCTATGGGATTAACAACAAAATTTGTCCAACACTTTTCCAGTTTTGAGTGAATCTTCGTCAAAATATAATCGAATGTATTGATCGACATTCGAGTATAATTGAAAAATTTGTCAGGATACTGCCTTAAATTTTTATACTAACTATTAAACTCTCCTTTTAAACGGTTTCTATTCAGTGGATGGATCCCGGTGGTTTTTTTTCATTACAACATTTATAACTGCTGCTGACGCAAAAAATTCTTCGGCTGAATCCATGACGACGATGATTGCAACTGAGACTAAAATTAGAACCCTCGCTAGGTTTCTCGCTTTGCTGAAAGCTTTCACTCTGCCATGCCATCGCTTTGCAGATCGCTGCGATAATTATCGCTTGTAGCATCGCATCGCTTATCGCGGCCACTCTGACATCAGCCTAAGACAATTTAATAAAAATAAAGTCAAAATCGTCACATTTGGCGGGCCTTTGCGGAATGTTTAAGAATAAACATCGTTATCATCTGAAATGGCTTCACCAAATCAGATTAAACAAAGAAATATACAAACCATAAAACAAAAATAAGTCATAAAGATTTATATGACAATTATTGCTTAATTCCAAAAACAAAACATACATCCACACTCTGTGGAAAATACTTAAGATTGTAACAGCGGCGCGGTATCAAGTAGGCGACGCTGAGCATGAAATATAAACAATTTTTAACCCCCGAAAAACGTGGGTCAGTAGAATAAGGATTTTTAAGAACAGTTGTCGCCTCTTAGAGTCTAAGTAATAATTTACATACACAAGACGTTTGTTAATAAAATCAGTTCATATTTTGAATTCAACGAATGAAGATCGGGTTATTTTCTTTCTCTCGGAATACCTATTCACCTAGACTCAAGTGAAATAGACGTTTAGCTGATATCGGAAACACATTTAACATCAAAAAATAATTTTCAAATACCAAAATATACCTTCTTCGCAACAAACCATCCAGACGGAAAAGCTCATGGCGGGACTGGTATCCCAATCGAAAACCGTATAAAACACTCGTTCCTCAACAGATTTGAAACACAGAACCTACAGGCAAGATCGCGGAGATCGATTCATTGCTTAATTTTCATTTCGCGAATTCTTCCAATCGCTTTTGTTTTTTTCTTTTGTAAATTTACATAAGTCAAAACTTACAACAATACTTGCATTAGCGGTGTTGTTGTTTTGCTTATCTCTTTTGCTTTTGTCTTAAATTTTACCGTTGTTACTAACTCTCGTGCTCTTGCGTACAAATTGTTGTTGCATGTGTTTAATTTGACGCGCTCTCCCGCTCTTTCCTATTCTTGTTTGATTTGCGCTCTCGTCTTTTGCCTACCTGCGACTCAGTGATACGTGTTTTTGTTTTTGTGTATTCTTGCTTGTTAATTTCTTTAGTTGTGAAGGCATACTCTTCTTTGTTGGTTGTGTGACAATGCGGTTAACGTTAAGTGGGAAGCTTATCGCTTATGAATGAGTCTCCGAAACGTAAAAGAAAGAGTCCTTCGGGTGTTTCTTTGTTGATCCGCCAGCGCCTCTTATCGTTCCCGACCGGCCTCATGCACAGTCCACTCCTTATGTACAGCAATTGATATCGTTTAAGAGCCCGTTTGTGAATGCGAATAGTAAGCAATTACCGGTATCACCTGGGAATGATCTCTTCAAAACGATGCCTATTTTAGTGTCTGATGTGTCCGGGCAATTACCCATTCCAATGGAAATTGCCGATAGTTCTAAAAGTATCGACTTGTCCAACGTTGCTGCTGCGGCTGACGCTTCGGGACCGCGGCCTCTCGTTAGCATACCACCAAAGAAACATATATTTGTTTCTATTCTAGACCCTGTTGTCAAATCTGATGAGGTAATAGCCTATATTCGCTTGCTGTGGAAAAATTAAAATTTTCGTATTCTCGGGACCTTTAAAATTTGTTTTTCTGTCAATGTCTTTGACATTATAAGCATATAATAATTAAGGAATATACTGTAAAAAAGAAAAATCGGAAACCGATTCGCCGATTCTAGGTGCTTTCGTAAGACTAACTTTGCCAGCCTTAATGAAAACATTACTACAACCGATTGGTCTTATCTGTACAATTGTAGAGATATGAACTCAGCTGTTCGTTTCTTCTATGATACTCTGAATTCACTCTTTGATATTTGTGTGCCTCTTGGTAGGCTGGAGCGGCTTAACAAACCTCCCTGGTTTTCTCGAGAGTTGTCCAATTTGAAAAATGTGAAGACTCGATATTATAAGAAGTTTCAAAAAACACGTCGTTCATCAGTTTATGCTCTGTATACAGTCGCTTCAAAATTCATGATGCTTAATACACAATGCTATAAGAATTATCTTCAGCGGTGTAATCTTCAGTTTTCTTCTGACCCTAAACAATTTTATAATTTTGTTAATTCTCAACGTAAGACCTCTGTGCACCCATCTTTTTTGTCTTTTCAAAATAAAAAAGCGAGCACTGATCAGGCAATTGCCTACATGTGTACTCAGGTTCTGTGCAAACACATTATGTAAACCCATTTTAACATTGTTTCTATTGTCTGTTGAATCTTCCTCTTTTCCATCTATTTGCAATGAGTCGTATATTATTCCTCTGCATAAAAATGGCAAAAAGTCCGAAGCCTCTAACTAAAGGGAAATCTCAAAATTGTCCGCTATTCCAAAAGCTTTTGAGAAAATTATAACTTTTCAATCGCAACATTTTTGGAACTCTTTTATTTTGCCATCCCAACATGGGCTTGTAAGGCGTAGATCTACAACCACTAACCTTTTAGAATTTACCTCTATAATAATCAAGGCGTTCAAAAATGCTAAACAAACTGATGTCTTATACACTGAATTCAGTAAAGCCTTTGATTCTGTTAATCATACTTTATTACTTTCTTAACTGAACGACATTGGGTTTCCACCTATTTTCCTTTCTTGGGTTCGAGAATATTTAAGAAACAGAAAACACTTTTTAAGTTTTTTTTTTCCAATTCCATTCCTGTGACTTCTGGTGTACCTCAAGGTAGTCATCTTGGCCCTTTGCTTTTCACATTATTCATTAACGATCTTCCATCAGTCATTGTTCATTCGCGCGTGTTTATGTATGCTGACGATGTCAAGCGTTGTCTTACTCATTGTTCGTGGAGGGGCGGAAGGATCCAAATAAATTACAAGTGGTTTTCGGGTGCCAAATTTTTTCTGGGTGAGCGAGGGATGAATTAATAACGCGCGATAACTTCGGTTAAAAAACTTATGCTTTATTAAATGCACAGGTGGCCGACACACACGAAATGTTTCGGGTTAAAAGTATACAAATTTCGAGATAGAAAATTCTGAAGAGAAGGAACGGGTGTTCGGGTGAAAAACTCGGATTAGATTGAATATGGCGATTTACAGGAGAACCCTTCGTCACCCTCCTCAGTATGACCGAATTCGGTTTTGGGAAAAACCCTACCCCTCACTCTCTGCTGTTCACCCGGTGGCGTGAACATACCGCCCCCCTTGCAACAAGTTGCAATTGCCTCGCTGGACATGTCTAAGGATGGGAGATGGCAGCGTTCTGGTTCGCCAAGACACGGGTGGAGATGGAGGGGGAACTTTGGATGCAGATGGAGTAGGCGGCACGATGGCTGAAGACCTCTGGATAGAAGCCCGAATGAAAGGCGGGTGCTTTTCGGGTCTTTGCTCTTTGGGTTGGATGTACGCGACAGAGCTGTCGATGTGCAAGAGCGTGTGGTGTTGCTTGCCACATCGATGGCATCCTGCTGTGCTCCTGCAGGAACCATTGGAATGCTCATGAGCCAAACAGTTCGGGCAGTATCCGTTGCTTAAGATTACCCGTAGCCTGTCGTCAGCTCGTAGTCCTCGAAACTGTCGGCACTGACGGAGCGCGTGTGCCCCTTGACAAACGCGGCACCTGAAGCAATTGCAACTGCGTTCTAAATCGGATGATGCTGCTGTCCTTAGAGACATTTTCGGGCTGCTGGAGGAGGTGGACCGAGACCTTCTGGATTTTCCAGTAACGGATCCACATAGAACCCATCCGAACATCGTCTCGATCCCCACGAAAGAATCACCAACATTCTTGATGATTCGTTTCCCAAGGATAGTGGGAAGGAGCGTGGCTCCAAGCACCAAATCCACAGGAGCTCTTTGGTGAAATAGCGGATCAGCGAGCGGAAGGTCAAGCGAATCCAGCTTCACCTTATTCGGGACGGCGCGGGACGGAAGTGCTTCAGCTACACTAGGCAGCACAACGGCGACTGCTTGGAATTGTCGCAGCGGTTCGACAGGAGGAGAAATCTGTAGGCGGCACACTTTGTCGCCGATACCAGCATCGCATTGCCCAATGCCGCGAATGCTAGTTGATACTTTGCAGCTTGGAGGATTAATCAATTCAAACATTCTTTGGGAAATAAAGGACGCTTCGGATCCCATATCAATTAAAGCGCGGATTTGAAGCTGCTTGCCACGATGATGAATAGTTACCCTTGCAGTACCCAGGAGGCCAGTGTTGCGAGTGGAGGCGAAGTAACTTCCCACGTTTACATGAGGGCTGCTGGAAGAATCGGAGGACGCAGGATTCGGAATTATACAAGCATCAGGTGCTGAGCTCTCTTGCACTTGAGCGGAAAAGGCCTGAGCTCGTGCCGTAGGTTTTCGTCTTACAGATGGAAAGGTCTGACCACTAGAGTTTGGTTGAAGGACACCTGTGGCCTCTAGTACACGGTGGCGATCAGTTAGGAATCGATTCAGGTCGTACCAGGATAAGACGGCGGTCTTATTTGGAACGGACTGTTCCCACAACAGAAGGGTGGATTTGGGCATTTTGCTCGTACAGATTGCTATGAGAAGGATATCCCAATTGTCTGTACAAGCCCCGGAAAGCTCAAGACCGGTTAAGCAACCTTGAATTGGCTTGGCTCATAATCAATAATCGATTATTTTCGTATCGCGCAGTGAGGTTATCCCACGCGGAATGGAACCCTTCATTGGTCAAGGGTGACCTAGAAACAATGGCTCTGGCTTCACCGCGAGTTTTGCAACTTAAGTGGTAAAGTTTCTTCACTTGTGTTAGGCTTGGATTATGGATAAAAATCGCGGTAAACAAATCACGGAATGTAGGCCAAGCCAGTTGAAGATTTCGACTTCGCACGGGGGAACTGTGTGGCTTTGGTGGGTGGAATCGACGGAGAGCCTGACTGGTGGGGAAGCCATTTTCGCGGACAACTGCTCGATTCGCTCTCCAAACAAAGTCCCGCCTCGCACATATACCATATAACAATATTCATGTTTAGCTTTAATTGTAGCTATGTGCTTCGGACTATCTTCGTTCTTTTGAGCCGTCAAGGCTTTATAGCATCGTGAAAACTCTGCCTCGACTTTTGTCCAAAGTGACTTAAGCTGGTCTAAGTGTATTTTAACGGAGACGAGTGGCACATCGTCAGCTAAAGCCTGGGACTCGCGAGTCTCGAACGCCGTTAATGCCTCGCACACGGCAACAAAGTCTGAAAGAGACATCGTAGAGTGTTCTCTGAGCTATTACGAATCGAATGGAAACAAATAACTTCGTGGAATTAGAGCTCTCAAGCGAGGATATCGAAACGAAGCCGTAAGTGGACTGTATAATTGAAGTATAGAGGAGGAGTGAGAAAAAGAAATGACTTCTCTTTCTAATGAACACAATGAATAAGCATAGATATCATAAATAAAATTAGAAGGATTTATAATTGTGTTGTGTGAATAATTATAAGGATATATAATCACTTGGATATTAAAATTTATACAATGTGGAAAAAATGTTTAAATTTATAAGAGTATTTAAAAATATGGAAAAATTGAGACCAGTAGGATTGGGAGTGCCGATAACTTTTCAATGAAGAAAAAAACTCGGAATTAGTTTTCATTAAACGGACAAGATCAATTTCATGGATCTGTGAGGAAAAGATCAAAATGCACCAAGACAAGCCAAAATATTAATTCCATATAAATAAAGTTGTACTTATTTTTCTTTCGAAAATATTTTGCGAATTAAATTCAATCAGTCGATTGAAATATGTTTGCACAATAAGAAAATCACGAAGGAAAAAATGGATGTCGTGACCGAGTCACGGCTTGGCTCAAGTGTCAGCACTGATGAGACTTGAGTGTCAGCACTGATCGAGAGTCAGCTGTTCTGCCGTTGTTTATGTTTTGTGAGTTTAATTAATTGTAAATTGTTTAACAAGGATTTCGATTTCCTACTTTAATTATGTAGGTTTCGAATTATTAAATTGCGGAAAGCCAATCGGAGTGGCTGCAATTAATTTTGTGTGGGTGAATTCAAATTGTATGTGGACATATGTATGTGTGTAAATGTGTGCTTACCGCGGCAAAAGTATTACATGTGTATGTACCTATGTATGTACATACATATGTATGTATGGATGTAAAAATTATTTGACATAAATAATTTATGCCGATGGACTAATGATCAGCCCGTGGAGTGTGCTGTACACTTTAAGTAAAGGTAAGTGGTACTTTATAAATTCTCGATTATTAAGCACCTCTTCTTGCAGGTTAGAAAACAGCTGGTTTTACATGTAGGAATGTATATGTGTGTATATACATACATATGTATGTATTGCTATGCAATTGGACTTTTGGACAATCAGAATTTCGAAGAATGGAAAAAAATGCACTTCATAAACACAAAAATGATCGGGAAATACCATGTAACCCTTGGAACAGGTCAGGTATGTACATACAAGTATACAAAAGTGTGTAGGTCGCTATGGAAGAGCGGGAAACCTCACACTTTTATAAGTTTGTAATGGAATATAATGTGAATGAGATTTTAATAAGAAATGTTGTACTTATCAGGAATTCCGCCGATGCAAGCTGGAATAGCGGAAGGATATCCGGCTCGAAGGACCAATGTTCGTGGAGGGGCGGAAGGATCCAAATAAATTACAAGTGGTTTGCGGGTGCCAATTTCTTCTGGGTGAGCGAGGGATGAATTAATAACGCGCTATAACTTCGGTTAAAAAACTTATGCTTTATTAAATGCACAGGTGGCCGACACACACGAAATGTTTCGGGTTAAAAGTATACAAATTTCGAGATAGAAAATTCTGAAGAGAAGGAACGGGTGTTCGGGTGAAAAACTCGGATTAGATTGAATATGGCGATTTACAGGAGAACCCTTCGTCACCCTCCTCAGTATGACCGAATTCGGTTTTGGGAAAAACCCTACCCCTCACTCTCTGCTGTTTACCCGGTTGCGTGAACACTCATAAAGATACAGATTTATTTAGTCGGCTACAAGCTGATCTTAAAAACTTTCAATCCTGGTGCCAGTTTAATCTATTAAATCTGAACACTACCAAATGTAAGGTAATGACTTTTTTTCGTAACTCTCCTCAATGGGCCAATAATTTTCTAAACAATATTCCTTTAGAACGTCTAAATTATATGAATGATTTGGGCGTACTTATGTACCATAAGTTGAATTTTAACAATCATATTTCCACCACGGTCGCGAAGGCCATGAGTGTCCTGGGTGTGATCAAAAGATGGTCAAGAGAATTTGACGACCAATACAGAACTAAAGTTCTTTTTACTTCGCTTGTCCGTCCTATTTTAGAGTATGGATCTTGCATTTGGTCACCTCAATATGAATCGCAACAGATTAGACTTGAATCCGTTTAAAAGCAGTTCTTGCTATTTGCTCTTCGTGGCTTAAGCTGGGATCGCAATGTCAATTTGCCTTCGTATTCTAGTAGACTTCTCTTGATTAACCTTCCGTCTCTAACTAACCGTAGAATTATGCTTGGTATAATTTTTATGCACAAGCTCCTAATTGGTGATATCGACTCGCCTGAGTTATTGGCTCAGGTTAATCTGTCGGTACCATGTAGACGGAGTAGACATCCTATTATACCTTTAGCCCTTAGTCGTTGTTCTTCTAACTATGCCATGCATGAACCTTTTTAGAGTCCTCTGCTCTGATTACAACCTTCTTTTTCCTGTAATCGGCTCAGAGTTTTCAATTAATATACTTAAAACATCTATCCTATCCCATTTAGTTAATAGATAGCTATAGTATTATTTGTTTGTCTGTTTTTTTTATTGTCCACGCGATTCGTGCCGTGCGTTATACGACTGCAGCTCTCGGTCGGTCATGTGGGAGGTGGGCAGTTATCTGCTTGGGCTCGCGCTTAACAGGCTTTGTCCTGGTGTCGTAGAGGCCACTTGAACGTACTGCGCATAGTACCGTCAACGTCCGCTAAAAGATTTAACTTCCGATCACTCTCCAGTGCTATTCACACTATTACCAAGACCTCAAGTACTTGATCACCCATATAGGCTTACAAACAACAAAACAAATTGGTTTAAATTTAAAATGTACATGAGTGCCCACATTGTGCGTCTCTGCACTTGCGTCGATGCTGGGAGCTGCAGCAAGTGTATTTACTCCACATGCCTCTACTTACACTAAACCTGTTGGCAGGCCTACAAACCGGCGAATAGTAAAAAGAGAATGGCAGATAACTCGCTTACCAGCAGCAAAACTTCGCCTAAGGCATGCCAATCGCACCTTTTTCCAAAGAGTTAAGATAAGAGGAATGCAGGGCACAAAAAATATACATAGAAAATCTCAGTCCAACCAGCACTAAACATCCTCTCTGGAAAGCCCATCCAACTTTAAGCGCTCCTACAGAGACAATTTCACCGATAAATGACGAAGAGAGGGCATCTGTATTTGCTACACATCTTAAAATGGTTTTCCAGCCAAATTCAACATCAAACTCATTTGTACTTCCCCCTTCGAGCACATAAACGGATAGTGAGTACTCGGAACTCCAATCGGATGAGATCACTGCAGTTATTAAAAACCACTTAAAGCCGAACAAAGCCCCTGGCCATGACCTAATCACACCGAAAATGATCCTAGAACTCCCTATCATCGCCATACAATACATATGCAAACTGTTCAACGCTATAATAAGAATTGGCTACTTCCCCAGAGCATGGAAAAGGTCCACTATCATCATGATTCCTAAAGTGGGAAAGAACAAAACCCAGCCATCATCCTATAGGCCAATTAGTTTGCTGCCATGTCTTTCGAAGCTTTTTAAAAATGTCCTGCAGATGGTAGAGAAATTGCTAGCAAGCTGGCGTACACGGGTCAGCGAGCAGAAATGCAAACATGTTACATTTACGCTTAACAGAAGGAACTGTCCAGCTCTAATGCTAAACAACGTACCAATTCCTCAAGCCGTGGATGTCATTTACCTTGGCATCCACCTAGACAGAAGACTAACTTGGCGCAAGCACATTGAAGCAAAAAACTCACAGCTTAAACTGAAGGGTAACGACATATCTCCGCCGTTAGAAAAACTACATATCTGCGCGCGGAGATATGTGGAGGAGAATTGAGTTTCGCACGTACCATTCTGCTTCTGTAATGCGACGAAGCGCTTTGTTCTGCGCGGTTCGGACCTTTTTTACAGTAGATGTGGAGTAGGAAGGGCAAAAGTAAATGTTGGTACCACAATCGCCGTGTAAATTTTTACTTTATTTGGGAGCATCCAGTCCAGCATTTTGAGTATTCTGTTTTTTCCAATTTAATCTTCTGTCTATAGTGACGCCCAAATTTGTGGCATTGCTGGCAGTCGTAACTGTTTCATTGTTTAATGTTAGTGCAGGGCAGCTTAATCTTCTGAGGGTAAATGTGGTTTGAATTGACTTGGTGGTATTTATAGAGATGCAACATCGTTTGGTTCGTGCATGGACGTCATGTATATATGTTTGAAGGGCCTCCGTCGCATCTTGTGAGTCGTATGCACTGGTGAGAATAGCCGTGTCATCAGCATACATGGAGTAGGCATATCGCCTGTGAACAGTTTGTATAAAACAGGGCTTCTGCGCAGATCGGTTTTAAGGATAGGAATGCTTTTCTAATAACCACATTAAATCTTCTAATAAATAAAACGGAGGTGGAAAAACTTTTCGTATTTTTTGAAGAAGTCCAGAGTGCCATACTCGTTCAAGGACTTGTTTATCGTATCATATCGTGGTATGATGAACAACCCTGTGTACGTTTTCAAGAGTACCATGCTAATTCCTGAAGCCAAATAGCTGTATTCTTTCGAATACTTTGGAGAGCACATGCAGCAGGCTATTTGGCCGGTAGGAACCAATTTCGTCCTCAGGTTTGCCAGGTTTAGGAATCATTACAATCACAGCACGCTTCTAGACCGCTGGAAAGTGCCGAATGTGAAATATAGCATTGCACAGGACCACAAGAAAGGCCATAACTGTGTCAGGTATAGTCTTAAGCACTCTTCCATCGATAAGATCGGGACCCGTCGCTTTCTTGTAATTCACACGTCTAATTTGCTCTAAAATCTCTGCCTTAGTACATGAGAGTGTAAACTTTAATTCGACTCCTCTATGTCTACTTGGTCTGCAACAAGGGCTGGGGAAAAGTGCAGCCTAATCCGTGACATCTAGGAGCCAAGCACCAGTAGCATTTCCAATTTGAATGGCGACGCTGAGGTTGCTTACGTAGTTTACGGGTAAGCCGCCAGAGTTGGTACTCTGATCTGTCTGCCGAATCCGCTTGTTTCAGTGAAGCATTAACTCGCTGTTGGCGCACCTCTGCCAATTGTTCCTTTAAGCGTCAGCGTCAAACATTAAGTATTTGCTTGTAGAAGGGAATCCTTAGTCTTATCTTTTGCCAGCAGGGTTTTGATGTGGTCAGGAAGATTGCCTTGGTTATTTAACGGATAGTTGAGTATGGGATGGGTAGCGGGTGAAGCAGCAGCAGCATCATCCTGAATACTTTTTTGAAGCAGTTCAGCGGCAAAGTCAATATCAGCTGTTGCTCGATTTCTGGATGCAAGGAGTTGTTAAGAGCTGTGGTAGATGATCTGATCGGTGTCATGCAGTTCACGGATGAGTAGAAATTCATCTACAATATCACGATTAAGTGCGAAATCAACAGCAGAAGGGTTTCTCGTGGTGTCCCGCGCAGAAAGTTGGACCTTGAATCTGCATAACTGTATACCACGGGCATTATTTTGTGAATCACACCAAAAAAAGTGTCTGGCATTCCAATCACCTCCAATTAAGCTTTTAGGTCATTAAGTATGCCCTCAAGATCATGTTGGGAAATATTAATGTTTGGGGTAAGACAGATGGCGCCAATTTAAATTGAGCCCATGTTGGAGTTTACAGTAGGAATGCGCCACCATGGTGATTTGCTCCCCCCTCCGTGAGCCAAAAATTTTTAACTGAGCGCACTCAAAAGTAGTTTAAAGAAAGCACTTAATTCTGGGGCCTTTTTACGAAGGCCATTTGCGTCCCAATTTCCAATATTTTATAAAGTTTTGAAATGGTATCTACTGTAATCTTGTGGGATTGCTCTTTTACCAGAGCACTTAAGGCATTCAGCTGCATTTTCTGGTTTTCGATCTGTTTTTGCTGATTATGTCGCATAGTTTCCCACCAGTTGCTCGGACTACTGGGCGGTTCCTTAGGTGGTATGCCTATTGTTGCCTGGGCATATGGTCTGCTGAACTGGTCTTCTGAACTGGGTTCACTTTAATTGTTTCCTAGAACAGCTGTATGGTTGGAAATTGGGTATTATGTGTTATTCCTGTTGTGATGAAGGAACTCTTGATAAATAGAAGCATCCTTTGTAGTGAGCCGAGTGGTTCTCATTGCTTATGCTTCGAGTTAATTGGCCCTTCAGGGCAGTCAGTTGTCATATGACCAAAATTTCCACAACTAGCACAACGAGTTATTTCACGACATTGCATAGAATAATTAAATTCCCTAAGAGCTTTAACAGTGCAACGTTGGTTGGATAAGACGCGAATGTCGTATATCTTTTTATTGTTGGCCTGTTGAGCCAAGTCCACAAAGAATATATGAGAATGAGAATATGAGACTTTTTCGAAAGTCCCGTTTTCTTTAACGTACATTTTTATGGTGTCAGTGTCAACACTGTCTACGTCAGAATCAGCGATGTCATTGTCATCTTGTTGTTCGGCAAAGCTATTTCTTTTATCAGCTGCTGCCCTTGAAGTACAGGCGATGTCATCCAAATGTATTACTTTTTTGGCTTGTCGAAGGTCGGGGCTTGGTGTCTTGCGTCTCTTGCGTGCAACTTGCCAGGTGTTAGTGGAACACACAAATAATACTAAGGAAACAAATTGTTAATGGACATATTACAACTAAAAGGCAGAACCCTCATTGCAAATAACAAGAAATGGCGATGATAAAAAAGGTTTGCTAAATGTTTTTACAAATACTTGCCACCGAAATGATTTATCAACAAACTGTCCGATCAAGTCAAAACAAGCAAAAAGGGCAGAAACGAGTACTTCAAAGCCTATTTTCAAAATGGGAGAGTCCTGAAACCAACCCAGGTATGCCGAAGTTGCGGTGGAACCGGGCACTGGCCCACAAAATGGCCAATCAGCGACTCAACTTCTGCTGGCAGTGTGGTAAAAAAAAAAAGAATGAAGGAATGCTGTTGAACTTCGGGAAACGAGCGCTGTTTCCTATGAGGGACGATCATGGACCAAGCCAACAAGCTCCTCACCACTAATAGGACAACTAAAAGAGGAAAAGGATCAATTGTCGGCAGTAGTCGAGGTAGTACGAATACAAACGAAGAAGCCATGAGCAGCTTCATAAGCAAACAGATGGTGGAAACTCTGAGAGGCAAAGGAAAATGGGAAAACACTTGACATACGTGAGATTCGAAAACGAGGAAATTAACATGCGATTTCTTTTCATGCCGGAAGAATGGATGCACTACTGCTAGGTAGAATTTCCCAAGGATCCGAGGCCACAGAGTGCACATAACGACAGGAAGTGGACCCAGAAGCACGAGCAGCAGGAAATACAAAAGTTGAGTTGAATTAATTGGGAACCATCAAAGGTGGGGATACATCGCATAACAATAACGGATGATATCCCAATAAAACAAAAGTATTACCCGAAAAATGCTAAGATGCAAAGCAAAAGTCCATGAACTTTTAAACTTGCGTTGCATAGAACCATCACAAAGCCCATATAAAAATATAAAAAGACAGGCAAGTAAAGATTATATGTGGATTTTAAACAGATCAATGCAAAATCCATTAAGGATCCATACCCCGCATCGACTATATGCTACATCAACTCTGTGAGGCAAGGGAGAAGCTTGGATATGAAGGAAGGCTACTGGCCTATTCCACTAGAGAAAAAAGCAGAAAAAGCGGACAAAATCACTGCGTTTCCCGTTACCGAGAATGGATTGTTTCAATGGAAGGTAAAGCCTTTCGTTCTGCATTCTGCATCGGCAAACTTTAAACGAACACTGAAGGTAATTGCCCAGAAATGATGACAAACGCGTTTGCGTACCAAAATGTCATTGCAAAACAGTTGAAGACCATATAAAGCACTGAGAAGTGTCAGTTCTTCATGAAAGAACTGAAGTTTTTAAGAACATCTGGTGCCAGAAGACAGGACTGGAACGGATCTAGACAAGCTAAACATTGTTCATCTAGTCAGCCATTACACAGTGCTTAAATGGGGCTGGTGGCCAATAATACGTCCCGTTAAGATAGAGCGCTGAAATTTTGTTCTGTGTATTAAAGATGAATTTGGATAGTAAACAGTCAATATTTGTGATAGAGAAACTCGCCTACTGCCTCCGCTCCCGCCATAAATCATTTAATAAAAGATTCGTGGCTTTTGTTTTCCAATCTTATATAACAGCAAATGTAATTTTATTATAAGATAATAAAAATTACAAAAATAAGAAAAAAATTTTAACATACATTATCCAATTTTGGGAGATTTCTTTGACCTGTTTTCTGGCCTGTATTTGTCAGTATATACTGCAGGTTTTTTTGAGAGCTCTCCAATCGAAACCAAACCGTGGTATATTACCATTATTATTTTTATGGTATATTACCATTATTATTTTTTTAACATACCAGATGCATCTCCTTGGATTAAAGCACCCGATTTTCTAGGACTGTCTGACGATAAATGGCCAGAGCAAAATGGAATATCTGAGAACATCTCACAGGAAATCGAATTGAAAAAGAATGTATTCACCATAGTAAAGCCCGCGGTGTGCTGTACGCCCAAAGGTTGTTCGGGACAGCCTCTACCACAAACTCTAACCCCCGATAATATACATGTGGCAAAATCTCTTTTATACAGGCATGCCCAATCAGGGACGTACTCAAATGAAATTAACCCGCTCAAAGACAAATCAGTAGTGGAAAAATCAAGCTCATTAATTACTTTAAGTGTGTACCTGGACTCAAAAAACATGAACCGCGTGAAGGGCAAGTCAGCAGCCCAAGACTCAGCAGAATTGCCTTTTTATCAGAAAACATTTTCACGAAAAATCTCAACATATATTTCACGAGTGTACCATTAACCTTATTAGAAGCGAATATTATATGCGACGCCTAAGAGTCCTGTATAAAACCGTCCAAAATGCATGCCAACATGCTGTGGAAATCTAGCCTCAAGTGCAACAATATACGGGAGTCGACTATTACGGACCCATAAAAGTCAACATAGGAAGACACAAAAAAAGCGCTGAGGTCGCCTACAAACTCGATCTGAGCTCATGCATAAAGTGCCTAAAAACCTTTATGGCACTACGTGGCACACCAAGAAAAATCTTCACCGACAACGGAACAAATTCAAAGCTATAAACTCTGGTCTTTTTACGTTTGTTGCTTAAGATACAGCTGACGATGATGAAATTACACCCAACCACTTGCTTTTTGTTCAAAGGGTGGCTAAAAACCAGTGGTACGTAATACAGCCTACCGAGGTTACGACTACATTATATGCAATTGTTTGCTGATCGCTTTAAGAAAAGATGGCTGCAGGAATATGCACCAATCGGAGATGTCGTTATTGCCGTGATCGATAATTTGCCGAAGAACCTGTCGCCGAAAGGCCGCATTACTGATGGTCATAACTGCAAAAGATAGTCAAGTTCGCACAGCCACCATATGGACACCAAGCGAAACCATGCAACGCCCCTTTTCAAAAATTTATGTTCTTAATGTGGGACATAAGGAAAACGAACATCCAGAGTTCACGCACGGGATGGGTAATGTTACCACATTCATTACAAATTGAAATACTAATCGTCGACCCGAAAATAAAAGTGGTAGCCCTGGATAGGATGGATGCCCAGAAAAAACAAGTGTCAACCAATCCAGAGTTTTTTGACAACTTTTTTAAAGCGGATCGGATAAATAATAATAATAACGGAACTGCCTTTCAGTATTACTTCATAGCGGGGCAGAAGCCACCACGTCCGTGTTCAAAGTCTAGTATGCTTGGGATTAACGGTAGATGTGAAACAGCGATTCCCACTGTCACCATCCACCATCTCTTAACAGATGATTTTAAAGCTGCCATAGGCAGACTTGTTGCAAAGTGCAGCGAAAAAATTAAAGAACTTTTCATTTCTGCAAGTGTTTTAACTTAAAAAAATTGAACCTGCACTTTCTATATTGTATATATGTAAATTTTGTATTCTAAAAAAATAGTAGAATCAAATATGTGAACAATTCACTTTATTTGTTGCTATCGTACATAAAACAAACGCAAATAGTTTTATGACCGAAAGTTCGATGTCGTCAATGATACCTTACAAAATCAATCTTTGACATATTAAAACTTTAAAACGAACATTCATGCATCTCTTTCCTAATAGTGGTAACTTATAATTTTTTTGATATTTGAGGACTTCAAATAGCCAACTATGTTTAACCCACATATATTCAATATATTGTCTGAACGTTAAGAAATTAACGCTTATAAGTTCGACGGCAACGAAATAGATCTTTAACTAATTAAACGAACATTCTGCCCAGATTGCCCAGAAATTTTCGGGCCGTTGCATAATTTTTTTATCTCAAGCAAAACCTTTTGCACCATCCCCAAAGCGATAGTGAATGGTCGCAAGTGGGAATCAGGCCTAATAGTTAATATGTGGTAATATTACTATTTCCTTAAAAAAAATTTCTATTTACATGGGAGTATTCTATTTTATATTTTATAATCGTGTAGGGTTTTCCAATACAACAAATATTTAGTTTCGCGATACTGGAAATTTGTTAAGGAAATCATACTCGGCCGATAACACAGGTTCTGGAAACTTTTGTCATATTCAGTAGACAAAAATAGCTTAAGTACACAAGAACTGTCTTACAAAAATACATGCGGTTATTAAACCTTCTATTCTATGTATTTTTGTTATAAAATCGGTCTATGCTCGAGTCTTTGTCCATCACAAACGCAGAATTCTTTCCGGATAAAAACATGTGTATAGGATTTTTATTTATTGGCTTATTTGTTTGAATTGTCCCGGCCTTGGTTTAAAAACTTTCGTTGTCTTTAACTACTCGAACCCAAAGCAGAATAAACATCGCAGATTCGGAAACTAGTTTTCTCAGCCTAACTGTGTTGATATATCAGAAACAAAGCAAGGATTAATTGGAGAAATCTATAGCTTTGAAGTCTATACAGTTTTGAAACAATATGTATGTACATATGTACATACATACATATGTAGACCTGATATCTAGAATCATTTTAGAGACGGGGGGATTGTTATAGTGTACAGTGAATGTCTTTTTTTTATACCCTTGCAAACGGTATTATAAAATTGGTTAGATGTTTGTAACGCACAGAAGGAGACGTTTCCGACCCCATAAAGTACATATACAAATTCTTGAACAGCATGAGAAGCTGAGTCGATATAGCCATGTCCATCATATATGTATGTAGCTCTAGAAGAAACATTTTCAAAAAAATTTCATAAAAATTGGGGTATCCCCATGAAACTTGCTAATGTAGTAGTATTGGATATAAAACATGAGTTCCCAAAATATCAATGGGATCGGATAAATAGAACACAAATTACAGTCAATATAAATCGGGTCAATCGCTACCGGCAGCGCTGCTTGCTGCCTACTACGTCATCATCAAATCAACAGAGCACATGCATACAACACAGACTCAACGCTACATAAACTGTATGTGTATGCGTGTGTTACTTTGCTCACGGAATGAGGGAAGAAGAAGAACAAATTGTAGTATGAAGAGTACAATTTTTTGTTAATTTTGAAGTGTCATTGAAAAAATGTTAAATTCTATATATACAAATTTCTATCCGAGGCTCTATGAAAAAAAGGGTTTGCGGTGAGCACGATGCAGGGTTACAGGATCATCCGAACAAAAAAAGTTTAATTGCTTCTAAAAGCTAAAAGATATCCGCTGGGAGTGACGAAGCGTTTTTTTCAAAAACATTTTTTATTTTGCACGTTTTAAAGTAAAAAAACCCGCTTTGTGAAGACCTGCTTATTTCCGTGTTGAATTTTTGTGAAAAATTGGAAAACGATTGAAGTTGGAGCGCTATAGCTGACGAGACGAGTTCATATAGCCATGTCCGTCCGTCAGCCTGGATCAACGCAAACTCCTTCTAGACTGTTAGAGCTACAGAGTTCAACAGGTTGTATATCTCGGATACAGCCGGATCGGACCACAATATCATATAGCTCCCACACAAACACAAAAGTCACAAACAGTGACTTTTCTTAATAACTTCCTTACTTTCTGAGCTAATGTCGTAAAACCTAATATTATAGAGGTTATTACGCCTATAAATGGGCCAAACTGTGTCAAATTTGATCAAGATCGGGTGACTATATCATATAGCTCTCATAGGAACGATCGGTCGAAATCAGTGACTTGGATCAATATCTTACAAGGGGAACTTCAGGTATGCGAATCACCGATTTGGATGAATTTTGGATATGTTGTAGAATACCCCGTCATTTGAAGCTGTGTGGAATATTTCGGCGCACTATTCTATATTTTACTGAAAAATCGCGTTTAAAGTTATAGCTTCGGTGACTTTTAGGTAAAACGCCGAGTGGTCTTCAAGCAGTACGGCGGTGTAAGGGGTAGAGTTCCTGCCTAAAAGTCAAGAAATGCTGGTTCAAGCCCCGCCCGGAACTTGTTAGTCTTGGGTTTTCATTCTTTTTTTTTACATTTTAATAATTATTTTTTTTAATAGCAGAATAGGATAATATTAATGATTTTTCAATGGATTCATTTATTATGCCTTTACAAAAACATTAATGTAGAAATATAGACCATTACATACGTAAAATAGACGTATTAATTTCTGCCTCTACTTTTTTTGTTGTGATATAAATCATAAAAACATGAAATACACTCATGATGAATATAATAGGTACACCCCTTAAAATTAAATTTTTAAATTTAAATGCACCTTTCTTTATTCAACATTTGTGTATTGTTAACCTTAATTTGGAAAAGAAAAATTATTTCAATGAAAAGTTACAACAAAAAATATGAAATTTCACAATTTCGTGCTTGATGAAAATAATAGGTACACTTTAATTCACTAAGTCATATTTAATTTTTTTTGTTTTCAAATCACTGAAAATCTATTTTCGTTTCATTATGTGATTAATACGAAATGTATCCACCTTTATTTTATCATTACTTTTCCCATCCGATTGAGGATACTCTTAATTAAAGCTTGGCAGGACTCTATCGAAATCTTCTTCGACGCACTTTCCCAATTGCCGATTGTTGGCACTTTTTTCTGTTCCCGACTGATTCTATAATCCACTCCACAAGTTATCGATGAGATTCAGATCCGGAGACTAAGTGGGCTAGGTGAGAACGACAACTACATTGATCTCTAACCAAGTTTTTTAAATTTTTGAGGTGTGTTTTACGTCGTTATCCTGTTGATAAACCCAGCGCTGGGACATTTTTTCCTCTGAATATGCTAGCATAATATTTTCTAAGACATCCCTGTAGTCAGCTGCTCCCATCATGTCAGATATTAGGAATATTGGACAGTGTTCATACCAGGATTTCTTCACTTTCAGGCAGGAACTCTATCCCTTACACCGCCGTGCTGCGTTTTACCTATAACTCACCGAATCTATAACTTTAAACGCGATTTTTCATGAAAATATAGAATAGTGCGCCGAAATATTTCACACAGCTTCAAATGACGGGGTATTCTACAACATATCCAAAATTCATCCAAATCGGTGATTCGCATACCTGAAGTTCCCCTTGTTAGTTATTTCCTATGCTAAGATTGTACGTGTTCTTTCGCAAACTTTAGTATTTTTAGAAAAAACTTTTTTACACTTTGATGGCTATAAGTAAGACAAGGGTTACCAAAAAAGTTGCAAGGGTGTACAAACTTTGACGCGGTCGAAGTTAGCCACAGCCCTCTGTTTTTTTGTCAAAAAAATTTTTGTGCTGAAATCGGATAAAAATTAAACATGATGCAAAACCACTCCATATATATAGAGAAAATTAAAATTTAATCAAAAAACTTTGTTTGAGCGGGGCTTCAGGTCATTCTTACTGATTTATTTGTAAGATTTTAAATTCTAGGCAGCACAAAAGGTGATCAGGTTGTCTGTATAGCTATTTCAAGAACCATCAAGTTCTATCATCAGCAGACTTCGCTAAAGAATCCACAATTGTAATGGCCATACCATATCTTTAACGCTAAAAGTAGTTGAGAATTCAAACTACATGAAGCGAAAAAAAGAACGGCAAAGCTTGCAACTGCAGATTCCACCTTTTTTTTTTTTTGTGTGCATACCCATGGGCGCCAGCTGAATTAGTGTAAAGGGCTTCGCCTTAACCAACTAATCGTCGCGCCCAAATATTTTGTAATTGTACTATATGCAAAAAATAGGGTTTTTTTACAGCAAGTGTAAAACGGCGGGCCTTTCGTTTTTGGTATTTGTCTAGATTTCGACCTTATTGATGTTAATCAAAAATTAAAATTTATATACATATTTAAAATAACTTTAGGGGTATGAAGAACAAAAAATAAGCATGTATGTCCAATAATTGGTTCCAAAATGAAAACATCAAAAAGCGAAAAAGAAGTGCTTTCTTTCATTAATCTTTGAAAGTCTCTAATGTTTGGTATGTCCTTCATTGCCAGCCAGGCGACGACTCGAAATCGACGATACGAGGGTGGTTAAGTCGTAATATTGGGATATTTTTTGCCACTCCTCATTTAAACATCAAATAAATCTGTGTTTGACATAGGGCGTCGTTTCGCTACCCTTTTCTTTAGCAATACCCACAAATTCTTAGTCTTTTTTCAGTTATAATATCTTACACCAAAGGCTTTATTCTGGCAATATAAGAAGAGTACTGGTGGACATTGAGTACTTTTCTCATAGTCTTAGTCTCATCAGGATTATTTTTCTTCACTTTTTCAATTTGGGAATCTTGTGTAATGACCTGGTTTCACTTTTATTCATAATGTGTAGACGGACACGTCAGTGTCTATTCGTTGCATTTTTAAAATTGATTTTATTCTCAAAATTATTGTTTGCTTATATTTATGTGAATATGTTTATGTAGATTAGTGGTGTTCTTATTTTCATAAATTCGAATTTTACCAAGTGTCGCGTATTTTTTTTCCTTTTAGTATGACAGGCTAGTTTAATTGAATGTAGTTGACTCAGTCAATGGTATGCCCTATAACACCAAAGCTGCAAATACAAGGATTTTCTCAGGAACAGCAGTTTTATTAGAAAAAAAGTTTGCCGCCACCATATGTACGAAATCATATTGCGAAGCGTATTTGAACTAAATCTATGCTCCACATCTGCAGCAGAAGTTCCGATATTTGAAAGGTTTTTAAAATCATGGCCAAATTTGAAAAACGTGCAATTTGAAAGTGGCGCTGCAGATGAAACAATTCATGTCCAAATTTCTGGAACAGAACGCCAGGACTTCACGAAATTTTGCCTTGGTGAACTACAGAAATGTCAGAGCCGAGAAGATAATAAAGAATTGCTTCAGCTAGCATTAATCTTTCTTGGTGTAATACAATATACTTTTCGTACTTCTGGACCAACTAGCCATGCCCGCTGGATATTTCTTAAAGATATTTTTATTTAGACATTAATTTCGACTGACAAAAAAGGGAACGGTATTGAAGCTCCTTTCCATTATCTGAACCATGTAAAAAATTGTTTAAAATATGCAAATACTGATGCGGAAACCTCGGCTTTAGTATTGAAAAAAAAATCATTTATGGTACCTTGCCGAAGATTTAATAGCTCTGGCGACTTTTGATTCCAATGTCTCCTCCGAAGAAAAAATTCGAAAGGTTAGCAATCTTAACTCAAAGGAACCAAATGTTCAGCAGAAAAATAATAGGCATTACTCTAATATGGTGGACTTTCAAAAATACTCCCTGTCTGACTTTGTGTCATAAAAAACAAAGAATTTTTTGAGAAAGCTAAGGTACCACAAACATTTTTTGAACTGGATGCATCGAACTGGAAGCAAACAATTAAATTTAAGGTTTAATATACTGCCATGATCTTCTTGTGGTAAATGTTATGGCCGAAAGAGGAGTCAAATTTATGCAGGAGTACAACAGACTTCTCACAAACAATGAGGAAGAAAAGCAATTATTTCTTTAAGTTGTTGAAGCTTCTAAATACCCCACTGTAAAAAAAGTGATCTAGTCAGTGATAATAATAAAAATTGAAGTTAAAAATATTAATTAAGAAACATTTTTTCTATGCTTCATTTCTTTTTGTAAAATAACATCAACAGTGTTAACAAGGTACTGACATTTTATTTCATAGCATGCCCTCTCGTTTACTCTTATGACATTTGTATGCCCGGCACTTAAATATTAATAAATATATACTAAAATATATAAACTATGTACATACATCAATGTATGTAAATTAATGATTTCGCCTCGTTTGTTTTCGTTATTTTTACACGCTTTCTTTGCGTGTTGTGCCTTTTAAGTTCTCTTTGATACTGATCGGGCCACGTGGATGCGGAGTGACAACTTTCAATCGGGGACGTGAGTTTTATGCAGATTGGTTGATATAACCATGTGAACTGCTCAACCAGCATGAATTGTTGTTTATCTATTATCTATTATTTTTTATTTATTATTTTTTTTATTTGATATTGTCTTTGTGTACAACTCTTCCCTTAACCTTGATCCTAAGTCTTCTTCAATTACAGCTTCTGTATATAGAGGCGTTAGTTTGTTACCGAGTCTCATATTGGATTTCACCATAACTTTATCTCCTGTTTTATATTTACGATCAACAGTGTTCCTATTATGATTTATTAATTCAGTTTCTTGAGCTTTCTTTACTTGATTTATAGTCGCATTAATTTTTTTATCGTATGAGTTAAAAAAGTCAATAGGTTTCCTTCCGGTTCCGAAGGAATACTTCGATTGTACTCAATAGTGGCTAGCAATATTATGTCTGTTGTGAGCTCGATTCCTCTCTCTAGCTTTAGGCATCTGCCGGGCTCGTTATCAAAATAAATTGTTTTTGTTCGGGGAAATACATTTAACAGCTGCAGAAGGTGTATTTTTACATCCAAAATTGTATGAGAAGTTATCTTTTGTATTACTTCAAATTTAGATTCTATCCACACATGTCAAAAAATAAGTTGAGTCCGTAGAGTAGATGTCAACATGCAAAAGCTATCCGACATAAGTTGGAAAAAAAATGAAGCAAGTAAGTCGACTCGTCGACTTCGGTATACCATACACCAGGTGAAACAAATATTTCAAATTTCGAAAACCAAATGTACATATGTCTATTAAATTGTTTTACATGCTTCATACTATGTGCTATCTCGCACACTCTACAAACACACGAGCACTCTAGCGCCGCCACTAGCCAACGCCAATTCTGGCCTTGTGGACCGCTTTGTAAAATATGTTCATACGCATATTTTGCATGTTTCTAGTCCGATTTCAATAAAATTAGTTTTGTGGTAGTTTGGTAGAAATAGATAAGATTAATTAGACTGCCGAGTTTAAATCGATAGTCAAAAAACTACAGGAGGAAATCGGTTTTATCTTAATTATGGAGGCGGAAGTGGGCGTGGCAAAATATGAAAATATATATACTCTGCGCGCATACTAAGCCAGTATACATACTAAATTTGGTGACTATCTTTGTTAGTTTTTGATAAAATCAGTTTTGTTTAATTTTCGGGGGGCGGAAGTGGGCGTGTAAAATTTTTTAAATATTCAATATATGCGCGTCTATAAAGCTAGTCTGCATACCAAATTTAATGTCGGTAGCTATCATAGTTTTTAAGGAAATCAGTTTTATGTAAATTCCGGGGGCGGAAGGGGGCGTGGAAAAAAGTTTGAACAATTAGTTTCTGCGCGCTAACTAAACGAGTATATAAACCAAATTTGATGTCTCTCGCTATTATCCTTTTTAAGAAAAACAGTTTTATGTGATTCCTGGGGGCGTAAGGGGGCGTGGCAAAAAGTTTGAACAATTGGTTTCTGCGCGCTAACTAAACGGGTATAAAAACTAATTTTGATGTCTCTAGCTGTTATATTTTTTAAGAAAAATAGTTTTTTGTGATTTACATATACATTTACATAATACACGAGTACACATACCAAATTTGGTGGCTCTAGCTCTTATAGTCTCAGAGATCTGCGTGTTCATACAGACGGACGGACGGACAGACGGACATGGCTAGATCGACTCGGCTGTTTATCCTGATCAAGAATATATATACTTTATAGGGTCGGAGAAGCTTCTTTCTGTCTGTTACATACACTTTGGCGACTTTAATATACCATTTCGCCCTATGGGTGCATGGTATAATAATCGCGAAGAATTTGTTTTATGTTTTCTTGAGAAGATCTATGAGCTCTATAATAATAATAATTTCTAGTTGTTCGTTTGGGTTAAAAATATCGGTTACCATTATTTCAGTGTGTCGGAAAACTGTTTTAGGGAAAAGCTCCACCAAACGGTGCTGAATTTTGCCAAGCACAGACAATTCACACTTAGTTGCATTAACTACACCTAACTTCACGCAGTCCTGCACAGTGTTAATTAAGTTTTGAAAATCAGTAAATCCGATCAGGTGTCTTAATTTCTTGCCAATCAAAATAGTGTTTTTCTTAAAGTGAGATTTTCCATGTTCGAAAATTATTTGGTTGGCGTAACAGTTGACCGGTCTAGTATTTTAATACGACTCCTCATTATGAATTGTTGCAGCGTCCGAATTTTGATCTTCCTCGGTATAATTTTAATATTGGCGAGACAAAGCGTCAGTAATAGAGAAGTGTTGCATCGTATTCTTCTATAATCGCGTTCCATCTTTGGATGTTAGAATTCGGATTTTGATCTGATATGGCATAAGTAAGAGGCTTATGATCCGTATAAATTTTAAGGCCTTTTACACCGCAAAGGTAATTTCTTAATGATTTGAGAGCCCAAACGATTACGAGCAACTCTTTCTCGTTGGTCGCATAATGCTCTTCTACTTTTTGTAGGGTTCTCGAGATCATCGTGATGGGAAGGCCATCTTGAGATATAGAAGCGTTTGAAGAAGCGTCTGTCGTAAGTTCAAATGGTTTTCAAAAATTTGGATAAGAGAACATTACCTCCTCTGAGATCAAAATCTGTTTTAATTTACTGAACGCCTCGCGCTTATTCCCTTCTAACGAAATTACAATTTTTTTTTGACTGCGACGCTGGAACACTTACATTTTCCCCTCTTAGAATATTTGTTAAGGGCTTAGATATTTTTGAGTAATCCCTTATAAATAGTCTGTAGTAACCGGACAAGCCCAAGAATGAGCGAAGCGATTTTAGAGAGCGTGCTTCCGGAAAAGTTTTGATTGCTTCCACTTTCTTGGGACAGGTTGTAATTCCACTGCGACTGACTATAAATCCCAAATACTTGACCGCTAACAGAAAAAGCATTTTTTTCTTGATTCCGCTCTACTAGCTCGATTTGGTGAAATCCAGATTTTAGATCAAGTGTTGAAAAATAATTAGAACCGCCCAGATTGGATACAATGACTTCGATGTTTGGAATAGGATACGAATTCTCAATTGTTTTTGCATTTAATTTTCTAAAATCTATAACCAACCGTTTCTTCCTAAATCCGTTTTCATCGTATCCTTTCTTATCTTTCTTGTTGTTCTATGGGGATCTCGATGGCCCAATAATCCCATTGTCGAGCAGTAATTGTATTTCATTATTGACAAACGACCTAACACTCTTAGGGTACGGATATAATTTAGAATGTGTTGGCTCTTCGTCTCGTGTTCGGATTGTTGCAACAATATTAGTGTTGTAGGGCAGCCTCTCATTAGTAATGAGACTCACATCTTGGCCTACCAAAAACTGAATACGTTCACTGCCAGAATCATGAGTAATTATTTTAGTTTTGAAAATTAGAGTCGCATTAACATTTTTAATAGATCAATCCCCATAACACCATCGAAAGATGCGAGATTCGGGAGAATAAAAAAAGTCTGAAGTTACACCGCACAAGTTAATTTTACATTTATGAGTTACAGAGGTAGTTCCATGAATGGATTTTACAGAAAATACCTTATCGACTTGCCGTATACCCTTAAGCATAGGTAATGGTTTAATATAACTTCTCGATGCTCCCGTATCGATCAGCAACTTTATTTCTTTCCCCCTACATATCTAGATATCCATGGCAGGAGGGAACTACCCCTAAAAAAATTAATCTCGTCATCTATCCCTGCAACCTCTTGTTCTCCACGCTCGTTGTATGCTGCGTCAGAATCAGGAATCTCTTCGTTAAGATGATTAATTCGAGTAGTCTCAGAGCTTTGAGGATCAGGCGGGTTAAAAACCCACTGTTGAGATTCAAGGTTTGCCCGATTGGCCTCAGCTTAAGTACGAGGTATTTTGTCTGAAACGTGACGTGGAAGGGTCAACATCCATCTGTTCGCATTGGTTACCTTCTTGCAATACTCGGTTGTCAGTGACGGTCCTATTGGTCTGTACTACAGCATTGGCATCACTACTTAAATTTGGTTGTTTACTAGAAAAATAAGGATTGCGATGACCTGGAGCTAAATCTGAGTTAATTATTTGTTGTGTTGGTTCCCTGTCCCTTACAGGTGTTTCAGCACTACCTTTTGCGAAATGCGAAGCAAAAGTACAACGCTCATGATTTGCTCCGACCACCCGCTGAGACTCATACCGCTCTACGCTTTCATCGCCATTCCGCTTGATACACCCATTTTTAACCACTCGCTTTTTGTCCCAAGGTAAATCTACCAGAGTCCATGTCTTATTTGCCAACAGAACCTCATATTCTTTATTCATAGCAGTCTTCCAGAATGAAGATTGCCTTCTTTTCATCGCTTCTTCAAATGTCTGTGGCAAATCCAGTTCCTTTACATGTAACTTGTTTACACGATTATACATTGCGCAAACCCCGCACATTAGGTTTTTCCTTCCAGTCCATGCCTCATAAGGCGTCATACCAACTAAAGTCGCGGTTGGTGATCTGTTTCGAATGTAACACGCTGTCATTATTGCCTCTACCCAGAGAAACTCCGCCATATAAGCGTGTAAAAGCAAACATCTTGCCATCTCAACAAGCGTCCGGTTTGCTCGTTCAGCCACTCCATTCTGTTAAGGGCTATATGAAACCGTAAACTGACGCACAATTCCTTGATCCTTTAAGTACGCATCAAAACGCCTATTGATGAATTCTCTGCCTTTGTCACTTCTTATTGCCTTCAACTTTTGTCCAGTTTGTAAGTCCAGTTGTAAATTCCACGAATTTCTCGAATACTTCATCCTTTGATTTTAGACAATAAATAAATATTCGTCTCGACATGTCGTCTATGAATGTCAAGAAATATGAAGAGCCGCCTAGAGAACGTTGCTGAAAAGGCCCACATACATCGGTATGTACCAATTCCTAATTCGGACGCCGACGGGAAAGGTTGAGTATGAATCTTGCTTCTTATACAAGTCACACATGGCATCACCTCAGAGAAATCCACATTTGACTTTTCATTTGACTTTTCTTGAAACTTTGGGCAGTCCCTCTTATAGTGACCTCGCTGCCCACAACTATAGCACTCTATATCCGCCAGGGACTTCTTTTTACGAATTGGATATTTTCGCACATTTGCCTGTTGCTCTTCTGGGGTTGTTACTCCTCCTTCTTCCAGCAACTTAATCCAGAGTTTGTCCAACGAAGGCAGACTATCACGTGTCTCCATCGCAATAACGAAGTTTTCATATTTCTTTGGCAAACTTGAATGTAATATGATCACCGCTAGTTGCCCAATGTAGAGAAGAACATATTGAGATAGTCAAGCAACTTTTTATGTAGCGACACCCTCCGAACGGGTCCGCTTGGCTCATACGTTTCCTTGAGCTTTTCTTATGTTTCCTTTGCTGTAGCTCATTTGAACGGACCAGGAATCATAATTCCCCTCCTCCAACTTTTCTATTTGGTAAAACGAACTCATTTTTACCACGCGCCTTATGCCGTGTATCTTTTCACACAATTACTATCCGCCAACTGCGAAATATTTACATTAACTTTTAAACAAATCCTCCCGCCCACACTCGCGTGTACCTGGGCCCATAACCTATTGAAGATCGAGTGGGTTGTGTTAAATTAAAAGTTTATCTTTATTAGTATCCATACACTTTCGAAGACGGAAAAGGAAGGAAGCCAGAATCTTCAGAGTTACAGAGTACCTTATATCGATAACTTATAGCTTAGTACAATCGATATAACTAGGGGTAACAAATAATACAGGGCTGCAAACAGAAACATATGGTATTTTCAACATCTATAAGCCGTCATATACCCCAATAACAGTGCATACTAACAGCTGAATTTGACTGTAGTTTGAAAAGGAAATGGTTTAAAATTTTTTTTTAGTCTAATGGCTAACATGAATCAATTTATATATTGAACCTCATAAGAACTTTTTTCCGCACTACAAAAAAAAAAAATTGTTGATTACAATTGCTTAATATAATCGTCCATCTATTTCACTCCTCAGCATAGTATTTTAAGTTGCTGAATTCCGACTTGCTTAATTTGAATTTGAATGTAAACTATCTTTTTCTCTTTCATAATTTCCTCTTTATGATAAATGGTCACACTTTCTTTGGCTGATGCAACATCAAGCTTCATGGTGAATTAATAACACTATGCAACAAATTGAAGGGTATTGAAATCAAACCGAACCGGGCCTTTTTTTCTGAAGGTACATGTATTGAATAGCAAACCCCTGTTTGGGGTTTTCAAAGTTAGCTCTTTTTTTTATAGCGAGTTGAAAATTTTCATTTTGGGGGTATTTTTTTGTTTGGAAAATTGGAGTCCACTTGTCGCTGAAAATTCACTTTCTTCACCACCATTTGGACCAATTTAGTCGACAGCTATCGACTGAATCAGATGAAAAGGAAGAGCGGTACCATTTGCTATTTGAATTAAGGTATCAGAGAAAACGAGAAATATTTCAATTCGAAGAAGATGAAAATCAAAATGAAGAATTGCAGGAAGATGAAGGCGATGGAATGGAGTTCTCTACTGACGAATCGCATTACTTTGATCTTGATAAAGGAAATGAACAACAACCAAAAAAAAATTGGTTTCTAATTTGCCATATTTAAAAATATATTTGTTGTTTTAAATTAATCTTGATAATCTTCTTTCAAAAAATAGTTATAAATTAAAAATACTTCCAAAACTACTCTAAAAAATCAGAGAAGCTAACATCGGCTATGCCGAAGTTTGTATACCCTTGCAGTCCTTGGTAATAATAATTTTACATGTTCAAATTTTGTTTTCATCAATATACAAACAAAACAATTTTACTCTCATATTATCACATATGTAAATTTCATAGCATACTCGATTTTTATAAAAATGTTTCTTCTAGTTCTTCTAGATCTATATGATATAGTGGTCCGATCCTTATGGTTTTCATACTTTTTTTTTCCGGGTAATAAAAACCACCGAAAAAAATTTCAGCCCGATAGCTTCTAGACAGCTGAGTAAAACGCGTACGCACAGACGGACGGAAAGACGGACATGGCTATATCAACTCAGCTTCTCATGCTGATCAAGAATATATATACTTTATGGGGTCGGAAACGTCTCCTTCTGTGCGTTACAAACATCTGATCAATTTTATAATACCCTCTGCAAGGGTATAAATAGGGCATAATTGTAAATTTTTCTAGAACTATAGCTGAAAATCTCATTTTGGGTTATATAACATTCATTAAAACGAATTGTTTTAACCATTAAAAATATTTTTACAATAAATGAGGATGATTTAGTTTGTACGCATGAAGAAGAAATCGATATATAAGTCATATTTAGCTCATATGATAAACTAAACCAGAGGGCCGGGGCTAACTTCGACCGCGTCCAAGTTTGTATACCCTTGCAACTTTTTTGGTAGGTCTTTCCTTACCTATTAGCCCTCAATGTGCAAGAACGTTTTATCTATAAGGGCTTATGTTTGCGAAAGAATGGCCTACAATCATAGGACATAACGAAGATATTGATCATAGTCACTGTTTTCCACCGATCGTTCCTATGGGAGCTATATGATATATTCACCCGATCTTTATCAAATTCGACACAGTCATTAACAGATATATTAACTTAAGAAATGTTTAATTGGAAAGCAATCGCGTTAAAAGTAACGAAGTTATTTACAAAAGTCACTGTTTTCGACCGATCGTTCCTATGGGAGCTATATGATATAGTCACCCGATCTTGATCAAATTTGGCACAGCAGTTTATAGGCGTAATAAACGATAATAGCACAGAAAATAACGAAGTTATTGAGAAAAGTCACTGTTCGTGACTTTGGGGTTTGTATGGGAGCTATATGATATCGTGGTCCGAGCCGGCTGAATCCGAGATACACCCCCTGCAGTATATACAAGCCTACGTGCAAAATTTCAGCTCTGTAGCTCTTACGGTCTAGGAGGAGTTTGCGTTGATCCAGACGGACGGACGGACGAACGGACATGGCTATTTGAACTCGTCTCGTCGTGCTGATCAAGAATATATATTCTTTGTAGGGTCGGAGATGCTTCGTTCTATGCGTTGCACACTTCTGACCAAAAAGGGGGAAAAATAATAGAGGAAAAAAGATAATATTGTTAGTATTAAAACACACAACACAAAACCTTGTCACAAGCGCGATGTGAACGGCCGCGAGCGCTATCAAAAGAGAAAACACAAATTCTTGTGAAGAGACCAACAACACCACACAAACAAAAACAAACTGAAAACTGTAAAATAAGAGCGCGGGTGGGAGCAGAAAAAAAAAAAATCAAAAGCAAAATGTGTGAATTTGATGTCGATAAAAATTGGTTGAATTAGTTTAATATTATTAACACCACGAAAGATTTTAAAACAGTAGTTGAGCGAGAGCGAAAAAAAAGTGTGACAATATACCCTATTAGTGCATCTGATTCGGTGAAGCCACTTTAGATGAATACATGTTTAATCTAGACATGCAGTTTAAATAATATAAAAATAAAGCACGTGAGTTTATTGCAATGAAATATTATTTGAGACTATAAAAGATAAAGCCACCAAACTGCTTGTAAACTCGTGTAGTCTGCGCGCAGTTATCGGTTATTTAAAAACACGAACCTTTTGTGTTTTTAAAGATTTCGATGTTTTTAATATAGAAAATTTATTTGACATTTTCCAAAAGTCGTAGCAATGACAGAACAATAAATCTTTTTTATCCCGCCCTGTTGACATGTTCACTGTTTAAAAAATTCTACGAAATGATATTTGGAGAACATTGTTTATTTAGTTTGTAATCAAACCGGTTTGTGACGGGCGAACATATTTGACAAACGAATTCGTATGTAGATACACAGCATAGACTTAAGTGTACTTAACCAGCTTTTGTCAATCGTATGTCAAAAATCTAAAAACTAAATATATTAAAACCTTTCTGAAAACCAATATTATTCAAATAGGACTTAGATTTGTTGAAGAAAGAAAACAAAGTCTATTGCACTGCGCAGAATCTGCTGCGTTCTTTTTGGATTATCGTAAAGGAGATTGTCTTAAATAAAAAATGAACAATTCGTTGAACGAATGTCTGGACTTGCCGGATCTTTTGGGTACAAACTGGCCCTCTCATGTAGGTGGGGTTGCTACAATCTTAAACAAAAGCCCATTTGGAACTGAGCGGAATGATGGGGTAAATTCACTGAATATCTCTCCTAGCGCGACACTAAATCAAGAATCTTTGCGTAAGTATATGAAAAAAAAAAATGTGTTCACCTAACGGTAAGTTGTAATAAATAAACTTATAAACGTTGAACTTTTGAAACGAAAAGGATTGTAATAATGATAATTTGCAATTTATAGTTGTAAAAAGTTTTTTAAAACTAATAATCTCTTAAGGAAAGGGTAAACGAATTTAAATTAAAGACTGTGGGACAGGACCGTACATTGCATACCGTCTCAAGAATCTTTAACTTTGTTCCTAATTGGATTGGTATTAGACTGAAAATTTGAATTTTTTCAACATTATTTTATGCATCAACTTATGTTATGTTTTTATTACCAAAAACAATTTTAATATTGTTGTTTAAACACAATATAATATCTATTGGACATTTCTTCACATATGTGCATTCACAAAAACTATTTTTGAGACCGTTTGAAAATTTCTGTCCCACAGTGCGATGGTGCGAAGAGCTAAACGTGCAGCTCAATTACTTATTAACACTGAAATAACGAAAAAATGTAATTATTCCCCTTTTATTAAACAACTTGACAAACCATGTCAATAAGTGTGTAAAATATCAAAGAAGCTAACATCGGCTATGCCGAAGTTTATATACCCTTGCAGTCCTTGGCAATAATAATTTTACATGTTCAAAATTTGTTTCCTGCAACTCAATTCATCAATATACAAACAAAACATTGTTACTCTTTTTACCACAATTTGTTCCTTTTTTTCCCTCATTCCCTAAGCAAAGAAACGCACGCATACACATACAGTTCATGTAGCGTTGCGTCTGTGTGTGTATGCATGTGCTCTGTTGATGACGTATGACGTAGTAGACAGGAAACAGCGCTGCCGGCAGAGCTGGGAGCAGAGCAGAGATTATTATATTGACTGTAACTTGTGTTATATTTATCCGATCAGATTTCAAATTCTAGGAGCTGGGGTTTTACATCAAATATTATCACATATGTAAATTTCATAGCGATACTCCAATTTTTATAAAAAGAAAGATTGTTCTGAAGCTGTATGATATAGTAGTCCGATCCCGATAATTCTCATACTTGATCTGCTCCAGTTAATAAGAAAGCACAGAAAAATTTCAGCCCGATAGCTCTTAAGATGGCTGAGTAAAACGCATACGCACGGACGGACAGACGGACATGGCTATATCGACTTAGCTTCTCATGCTGATCAAGAATATATATACTTTATGGGGTCGGAAACGTCTCCTTCTGTGCGTTACAAACATCTGACCAATTTTATAATACCCTCTGCAAGGGTATAAATATTTAAAAAAACAGTTATGTTTGTGGCTTTTTTTAGAAAGAGAATATACAGAAAACGTTACAGTATCTTTTAAAAACACCACTCTATAGTCACGAAATATTACAATGAATGAGATGGTACAGAATTGGCATCCGAAAAAAACAACAAGATTTATTCTTTATTAATTATATTTTATATCACAGGCTTTTTATTTATTAAATATGTTTAACAGCTTTTACTATTACGGTTGTCTTCTTGGATCGTAGCCTATCGAATGCCTCTCACTCTCCGTTCATCTGTCTGTCCCTTTTCTCTTCATTCAGTGTTAATCAACGTTTATACTGCTCTGCCACATCAGTGTTGGTAATTCCACCTGACTTATCGGTGGTCGTTATAGTTTAAACTAGTTGTCCTACTTTAACTCGGCTATTCTGACAGTTGAATCTCCTGATCCCATTCAGCTACTTACATTATAACATTTCTGAAACTTAAACTACATATATACAATTATCGTGATGCAGTTGAATTTTGTTCTTTAAAGAAAACTTTAAGCATTACAATAGTTCTTATCTTCTATTATTTGACCTCTTTTTTCCACCCAGTGTCTCAAGCTCTGCGCACTCCAAATACCTTGATAAGGATTGCGTAAAACCTGGATATCGTCGACGTTTTTAAGCAAAAATTTATCATTTCTATAAAGAAAAGGTATAAACCTTTTCGACTACGTAAGATCCTTTATGTATAGGTATCAATTTCATCGACACTGCATTATCAAAATTCTTTACCATCACGAAATCTCCTTTCCTATATTGTGTTGGCACATTCTTAGATTTGTTGTAGTATTTTTCATTTTTCCTGATTTCGGGGAAAAAGCTGTACATTTTAAGTATTTTTCGATTTAACTAATGCATTTATCCTCAACGTTTTTGAACTAATAGCTTTTTGAAATCGTATGATATGCAAAACCTGATTCTGCATATCTTTAACAAAATAAAACAATAACCTAATGTGAGGGTCAACGAATTACAGTCCGTCAATATCTTAAACTGTTTGCCTTGCAAATAAATTCGAAATATACGAAGTGCATCAGTAATTGCTTAAGCTTGTAATTCGAAACTGTGATATTTTGATTCCGTTTCCGTTGATCGAAAAATAAAATATATGATGCACTTTACCGTCAACTTTCTTTTGATTAGACAAGTCCCACTTGCATCACAATGCAACTCTGTCTCATGCTTATAATCATAATGTGTTAATACAAACGCTTGCGCTAGCTTCTCTTTAAGAGTTAAAAAACACTCTAGCTCTGCCTCCATCTGCGTATAATGGCTTAGCTATTATCAAGAAATCCTTAATGAGTCTTCGTAAGTATTATCATAACCCTAGAAAGATTTGCACCGTTTGGGTCCACTATCGTAAGCTCTAATAATTTAACTCGAAATATTGAATCCTAAATATTTGACTTTCGATTGTAAAAATTCACATTTGTCTAACCGTAACTGCAAATTATTTTGTACCAATCCCGCAAAAACTTCTTTCAAAACTTTAAGATGCTCCTCCATATCTAGACTTACTATCATTATATCCTTCATAAAATTTCTCTTCGCCTCCTATGTACGTCTTAATTCACCATGTCACTTTCAGAGTTTTTCGTTCACCAGGCTTAACATATCTTACATAGTCATCGTTCTCTACTCGGCGCACTTTTCTTTTGAGACATCGGTAATGAAGTGAACATCAAGGTCATATCTATAACATGAACCGGGTGGTCTCTTCGCTTTATCGCATCCTTGGCCATGTGTCCTCGTGCGTTGCAGTTGTAACAGCGCCAGTCCTTTCCATCAGCGTTCTTCTTAATGATTCGTGGTTTCACCATATCAGCTGGAGATTTTATGTTTGGCAACTGGAAATTAACAAACGCCTTTAGCAACTGCATCGGATCCGTGAAACAACGTATGCGTGCCTGATTTCGCAAAATATCCGACGGGATGCCTTCAAAAAGTTGTTCCAACAGCTCCTCTGTATACAAATTTATATTTTGGGCGAAAGTCATCTTCGCTTTGAAATAAATGTCAACTTTTGCTGGCGTTGCCATATGCGTTGTTCAAAGGTTCGTCGCAAGGTTCGCACAGCTGCTCAAAAGGTTCGATCATACGTGTTCGGTTCGCTTGAATCCAACGTTTTGCGGCACTCTTTAGTTTTGCCACAAACAAAATGCGCATACAACTCTCTTTCGAAAACCTGCGTAATTGTCCCCTTTGTGTCTGGGCGCCTCTGTTGTCGCCTGAGCTTCTGGCGCTACTTCGGTAGCACCGTCGTATCGCGCTTGTGCTTGAAGTCACACGCGGTTGGCGTTGGCTTGTAATTTTCGCAAATTGTCGCGACGGCGTCACTTCGCTCGTCTGGCAGAAGTTCTTGCTGCAAATCTGGGTGTTCGTTGTTACTGTTGTTTCCAGCTAGATTTGCGTTTTGGCAACTCTGCATCATTGGATTGGTTTAAGCTTCCTCCGATTCTGGGCCACTATCATCAGTTACCGGCGGTGCACAGCCCATTAACGGGACCCGGTTAAGTCGCGCCACTAAAACAGTTGTCGGCAGTCCCAAGACGGCTAACCAATTTTTTATTTGAACCGTGCGAAAACTATTGATATTCACTTCATCCATGGCGTGTATCTCGAACCACTTCTGAATTTGTGTATTTGTCCACGCGATTTATGTCGTGCGTTATACGGCTTCACCCCTGGGTCTGTCGGGTGGGAGGTGGGCAGCTATCTGCTTAGCTTTGTCCTTTGTAGGGGCCACTTAAACGTACTGCGCATAGTATCGTCAACATCCGCTAAAAAAAAAAAGAAAAATACATTTGCGACTGTTGATGTTCAAATACCCTAAAATTATAGAAAATATTATATATCATTTTACTTTGTCCATTTAAAAAACAAAAAAAAACAAAAAATTACAATAAATATATATATCATTTCGCTATTATTATGGGGTCTCAGCAAAATTGTAGACCCAAAGGCCTCTTAGAAAAAATCAGGCTTCTTTTAAAAACCCATTACAACAGCCTTTCGAAATCTCATCAAATAGCACCTCTAGCCTTATACAACATTAACATTAAAACGACATAAAAAAACATACAAACAAGTCTCTGGCTTAAACACTAGTATTACTTTACATAGTTCAGAAGAAAAGTGACGCAACCAGTGGTAGAGCTCATAAATACAGCCACCAGGCTTTTACTTTACTTTGATGGTGACATCAAAAATCTACCGGGATTTTTTGGAGCGCTTCCCGCACTTAACACTATAAAAGAAACACACGAAGCCATAGACATCGGGTAATACCCTAAACTCTGAAACGACGATTGATGAAGTAATCCAAAAACTGTCAACAACGTTTAGGGGTGAATCAGTATATCTATTAATAGCTAAAATTATAAACTTGTAAAGAAATCCCAATAACTGTGTTTTCATACACAAAAGAGTTTATTATATCGGATGGTCTTCCAAACGACCAAGCCACGAGCAAAGTTGCAGTAAATGCTATGATACGTCATACTAATGGAATCAGGAAACTGTGATTCAGCTAATAAAGCCATCGCAAGATTCACCACTCTTTCGATAGAATCAGGCTCCACATACAATTTTCAAAATAATAATATTCATTCATATTTTAGAAGTTAGAAGCAAATGAAAAAAACATCCTTTTCGAAAACAGTGGCAACTTTGATGAAAAACTTCCGCAAAAAATTTTGTAAGAAACCATCGTGATAACTTAAAAAACTAATAATGCAGTTCGATTCGCAGGACCCGAAATAGGGTGAAACCATCGAATTTTGCCATGTCTTTTTTTCGACTATCACAGTGATATTTTTCTTTTCTTGACCTTACTTTGGGTTTTCACCAAATTGAATTAGATGAAGACTCCAGAGACGTCATGCAGTTTGGCAGTTGCGTCGTCCGCTGGTTTGGTCAACTGTAGGAGTGGTTCTCCGGCTGCGTCGAACGGCACATACTTGAATTGCTGGATTCCGGCGCCTGTGTGGACTGACTTCAGTACCGTCGCGTAATTAGCTGGGTTTTTGCATTTCACCATGATGACGTCGGGTCTCTTCTTTTAAATGGGTCTCGGCTTGCTCTTGACCTTGTGCTATTGGTCCTGGGGATACTGGTGGCTTCTTTTTCCTCCTCCTGTCGTTCTTATTTGCCGTCGGTGGGTCTTCCGTCCTGGTTTCCTTTCTTTTCGCCTCTTGCGCGTTGCGCATGCAAGGCATGGTCCAGCCTTCACCGGATATTCCTGCATCTGCTCTAGTACCTGTTGATGAATGGATTTCAGCTTAAGGTGTGCCTCCTTCATCCATTGTGTTGTGTTGCGCGTCGGTGGATCCTTTTTATTAACCGAGCCATCTAGGGTTTTGCCCAGTTCGGCCATCAGCGTGTTTAGTGCCTGCGGTGGTCCTTTTAGTTTCTTCGGTGAGGTCCCACTTTCGGTATTACAAGGGCTTGCTTCCCTTACCCGTTTGGGTGTTTCTTATCCGCAACCAGATGAAACGAGTATTCCTCTAACGGCTGGCGGGCCCGAGTGAAGAGCCCGTGGCGGTGTCCTGGCGATCTTGCTTCTTTTGGCGAAAGGATTGGCTCCATTTGTCCACAGTCCATGCTTTTTACTGCTGCTGTTGCTGCTTGTAGCTATGTCCGCTGTATCGGCCAAGTTTGCCACCGGTGCAGTAGTGGTGGTGATAACGGTTGTAGGTCCGCGCCCCTGCCATGGCTTGTACCATGGGTGAATTTCCACAACTATGTCTGCCACCTGGAGTACTCGACGTTTTTCCAGCCATTTTCGGCTCTGCTATCGATCGACGGGTATCAACACTAGTTACCAGCTGATTAATTACAATCGGCAAAGTAATAAGCGCTAAGAAGTCGAACGATAGGGAAAATGTCATTCTCGTTCCAAACAGGACTTCAAAAGGTGACATTTTCGTTGATGAATGCATCGTTGTGTTAATAGCCTTCTGTACTTGAGAAACCCCTTTATACCATTTCGACGGTTCATCTGCTGATATTTTTCCGATAATAGACAGAATACAACTGTTAACTCGTTCGATTTGGCCATTGCCCCTTGCTACTCCTGTGGTTGACAGTACATGCTCTACATCGTTTGATCGAAGGAATTCCTTAAAATCGTTTGATGTGAAAGCCACCCCTCTGTCGCTTATGATCCTCTCGGGAAATTCAAAAATGTCTGTCCATTCGTTGGATCTTTTAATTACTTCTTCTTGACCTGTGGACTTCGTGAAGAGAGTAGTTAGTCAGACATCTACTAAGGTGAATAGGAAAAAAGTTTCTGGTCCGACGTGAGGGAACACAAAAATACAGCGTATCTAGTAAATTGGTAGAAATGACTTCGCCGTTGACTAGTTTATGTAGAAAGAGAATGCCAAAAACAAGCCTACGGTTATAAAGTGAAGGAAGATTAATAAGAAGAAGTCTGTCAGAATAAGAAGGTAGGCGAAGACCCGGGTCCCAATTTAGACCGCGTAGCGCAAACTTAAGGAATTGCTTCTGTACCGATTCAATACTACGCTGGTGAACATCATATTGCGGGTTCCACACTGGCGAGCAATATTCTAGAGTAGGGCGAACTAACGAAGTGTATAAAACCTTTGTTACATAGGGATCATCAAATTCTTTAGCCCAACGTTTAATGAAGCCGAGAAGGCTGCTTGCTCTGTTGACAATTGAAGAAATATGAACATTAAATGAAAGTTTAGGGTCAAACATAACGCCTAAGTCTTTGAATGATGGAACACAATCTAACAGAACAGACTTAATAGAGTAATGAGCTAGGAGCGGAGACAAACGACTGAAAGTCATAAAAGAACACTTAGAGGCATTAAGGTGTAATTTATTAACGTGGCACCAATCACAGAACGCATCGAGATCTGATTGCAAGTACTGTTGGAAAGAAGGATCATTATAGGAATAACAAATCTTGACGTCATCCGCAAACATGAGCACGCGTGAAAGAGCCAAGGCCAAAGGCAAATCATTTATAAACAATGTAAATAATAGTTGGCCCAGATGACTGCCTTGGGGTACACCTGACGTAACTCGAACAGTTTTAGATATCGAGGAACGAAAAGACACCTTTTGGGTTCTGCCAATAAGATACGACTTTAACCAACCCAATAATTTTGGTGAAAAACCCATGATGTTAAGTTTCGCGAGATGCAAAGATTGATCAACCGTATCAAAAGCCTTACTGAAGTCAGTATAAATAACATCAGTTTGGCACTTTTTACGGAAGCCATGGTGTACAAGGGTAGTCAATTCTAAAAGGTTTGTAAGCGACGAACGACCTTTCATGAAACCATGCTGACAAGGAGAAATAGTGGATCTGGATAGATTGATCAACCGTATCAAAAGCCTTACTGAAGTCAGTATAAATAACATCAGTTTGGCACTTTTTACGGAAGCCATGGTGTACAAGGGTAGTCAATTCTAAAAGGTTTGTAAGCGTCGAACGACCTTTCATGAAACCATGCTGACAAGGAGAAATAGTGGATCTGGATAGATGTTGAAGAGAAGACGTAATAATTTTCTCAAACAGTTTAGGTATTGCCGAAAGTTTGGCAATGCCACGGTATTTGGAAACATCCGATTTGCTACCCTTTTTAAAAAGCGGAATAATAAATGACTCCTTCCAAATATCAGGAAATCTACAAGTCTCACTCGATATAAAGAATAACCGAGCTAAAGGCTTAGATAGGGAAATAGAACACATTTTAAGGATGCAACTAGGTATATCATCAGGCCCGGGACCGAAGGAAGACTTCATAGATGACAAGCTAGAGAGAATACAGTCTTCAGTAATACTGGGAAAAAACATACAATTTAAATGTGGGATTGAAAAGGGATAGGGTGTGGGATCCGAAACAGTAGTAGAATATGTCGACTGAAAAAATTTAGCAAACGGATCTGCAATATCTAAATCATTATTAGCAGACTGGTCGTTAAGTCTGAAGGTGGAAGGTAGGACATTAGAGCGTCTTTTGGAATTGACAAAGTTTTTTTAAAATTTTTTTGGGGTTATTATAAAATTCAGCCTTACAGCGAACGAGATAATTGTTGTAGCATTGAGTATTTAAAAGACAAAATTGAGATTTGGCTATACAATAATTTGCATAGCCAAGTCGCGAACCAGTTTTTTTTAAATATTTAAAAATATCTCGATTTAATGTTACGAAGATTAGAGAGCCTACGTGTGAACCAGACTGGCGAGCTGGAGACGGTAGAGACATTCACATAAGGAACGCATTTATCAATTAGAGAATTAAGAGCAGAATAGAAAAACTTCACTGCACAATCTATATCGCAGCACTCAAATAGAAACGACCAATCAAAAGAGAAAATAAGGCTGTTAAGAAGATTGAAATTTGTTTTACCAAAACATCTACGACGAGAATTTGAGATGTTTTTAAATAAATTAGTAACGGAATTGTAAGAAATAGTAACTTCAATGGTAGGATGATAAGGATCTTCAGGTTTCACTAGTGGCTGTGTTTGCGATACAGCACTAACAGTGGGATCAGAGACAAAAACAAGATCAAGGATTCTTTTAGAACAGTTAAGGAAAGAATTCAACTGATATAGTGGACATTCAAGTAGGCTATTAAGAAAAACATGTTGAGATGAAGGAATTAAGAAAGATAGATTATCATCAACAAGCCAAGAAATATTAGGCAAGTTAAAATCACCTAAAACTATAAGAACATCACGATCTTTAAGACGACCAAAAATAGTTCGTAAAGCATCAGCATGGTGCACGTAGATCATGATATCAGAAGCTGGAGGAATATGTGAACAAAAGATATATAGGCTTAAGTTAGAACATGTAACTTCGACGCAAATAAACTCAACACCTAAGGGGAGATCAATCGGCACCACACTTGAAGACAGATTCGAGTTTACAGCAATGAGTACTCCACCGCCACGACGACCAACACGATCAAGCCTATAAGAAATAAAATTATTAGAAAGAATTTCATTATCTAAAACAGAGGAGTTAAGCCAAGTTTCAGAGAAAGCTAATATGTCAGCTGAAAAGGTTTGGCTATCACAGAAAAGGTTCGACAGCTTGGTAAGAAGTCCTCTTACATTTTGATAATGAATGCAAAGACTAGACGTTATTAGTTTTTTGAAGCAGAAGATAAAGTAGGAAGGTGGACAGGCAACGGACGAGAGCGCTTATTGGGCGCAAACTCGTGTACAACTAGGCCCTCTGGCCATGATTTAGGGTCAACCATAGCTGAGAAGTACTCATTTGGTACTGTAATTTTAAAAGAGGAGATTTCGCGAGGCCTAGAAAACTTAAACTTTTGAATTAAAACCTTAGCAGGGCAAATATTACCAATGTAAGCTGCCACAGACGACTCAGAAGTATCTGGAGCAAGCCTAGAAATAAATAATTGTTTGCGATGAGGCACTACAGTTAGTGGAGGAGGAGGAGCATTGGGATCCGCAAGTGATTGAGAGCCGGCATGATCCCGTGATTGATCAGAGTTCCCGTGAGGGATAGATTGAGGTACACCAGGGCTTCTAATGGGTACTTCAATCTGAAAAGAAGAGCATAAAGAGGGACAAGAAGATGGTGTAGGCGAAAGTAAAATCGGAGATGAAGTAATAGAGAGAGCTGGCGACTGCTTACGAGGCAACTCAAGGGTACATTTCTTGTGCAATAGACGTGATTTTACGATTGTTTTTCTCAATATGATAAAATTTTTTTACATGCTCGAATACACCATATTGCCCTTTTAATTCTTTTAGCGATTTACAATTGTACATTGAGAACTTGAATTCGCTTTTAATATTAAGCCCATCAACTATGTACCGTATAACCGCCGCGCACCACCGGAAATTTCACAACTGTACAACTTTTATTTGGATGTTTTGTACCAACTTTTACAAAATCAACCGCAACTTTACAACTTTATTGTTTTTTAAATTCCAGCACAACCACCTGGGTCTGTCGGGTGGGAGGTGGGCAGCTATCTGCTTAGCTTTGTCCTTTGTAGGGGCTACTTAAACGTACTGCGCATAGTATCGTCAACATCCGCTAAAAAAAAAAGAAAAATACATTTGCGACTGTTGATGTTCAAATACCCTAAAATTATAGAAAATATTATATATCATTTTACTTTGTCCATTTAAAAAACAAAAAAACAAAAAATTACAATAAATATATATATCATTTCGCTATTATTATGGGGTCTCAGCAAAATTGTAGACCCAAAGCCCTCTTAGAAAAAATCAGGCTTCTTTTAAAAACCCATTACAACAGCCTTTCGAAATCTCATCAAATAGCACCTCTAGCCTTATACAACATTAACATTAAAACGACATAAAAAAACATACAAACAAGTCTCTGACTTAAACACTAGTATTACTTTACATAGTTCAGAAGAAAAGTGACGCAACCAGTGGTAGAGCTCATAAATACAGCCACCAGGCTTTTACTTTACTTTGATGGTGACATCAAAAATCTACCGGGATTTTTTGGAGCGCTTTCCGCACTTAACACTATAAAAGAAACACACGAAGCCATAGACATCGGGTAATACCCTAAACTCTGAAACGACGATTGATGAAGTAATCCAAAAACTGTCAACAACGTTTAGGGGTGAATCAGTATATCTATTAATAGCTAAAATTATAAACTTGTAAAGAAATCCCAATAACTGTGTTTTCATACACAAAAGAGTTTATTATATCGGATGGTCTTCCAAACGACCAAGCCACGAGCAAAGTTGCAGTAAATGCTATGATACGTCATACTAATGGAATCAGGAAACTGTGATTCAGCTAATAAAGCCATCGCAAGATTCACCACTCTTTCGATAGAATCAGGCTCCACATACAATTTTCAAAATAATAATATTCATTCATATTTTAGAAGTTAGAAGCAAATGAAAAAAACATCCTTTTCGAAAACAGTGGCAACTTTGATGAAAAACTTCCGCAAAAAATTTTGTAAGAAACCATCGTGATAACTTAAAAAACTAATAATGCAGTTCGATTCGCAGGACCCGAAATAGGGTGAAACCATCGAATTTTGCCATGTCTTTTTTTCGACTATCACAGTGATATTTTTCTTTTCTTGACCTTACTTTGGGTTTTCACCAAATTGAATTAGATGAAGACTCCAGAGACGTCATGCAGTTTGGCAGTTGCGTCGTCCGCTGGTTTGGTCAACTGTAGGAGTGGTTCTCCGGCTGCGTCGAACGGCACATACTTGAATTGCTGGATTCCGGCGCCTGTGTGGACTGACTTCAGTACCGTCGCGTAATTAGCTGGGTTTTTGCATTTCACCATGATGACGTCGGGTCTCTTCTTTTAAATGGGTCTCGGCTTGCTCTTGACCTTGTGCTATTGGTCCTGGGGATACTGGTGGCTTCTTTTTCCTCCTCCTGTCGTTCTTATTTGCCGTCGGTGGGTCTTCCGTCCTGGTTTCCTTTCTTTTCGCCTCTTGCGCGTTGCGCATGCAAGGCATGGTCCAGCCTTCACCGGATATTCCTGCATCTGCTCTAGTACCTGTTGATGAATGGATTTCAGCTTAAGGTGTGCCTCCTTCATCCATTGTGTTGTGTTGCGCGTCGGTAGATCCTTTTTATTAACCGAGCCATCTAGGGTTTTGCCCAGTTCGGCCATCAGCGTGTTTAGTGCCTGCGGTGGTCCTTTTAGTTTCTTCGGTGAGGTCCCACTTTCGGTATTACAAGGGCTTGCTTCCCTTACCCGTTTGGGTGTTTCTTATCCGCAACCAGATGAATTTCCACAACTATGTCTGCCACCTGGAGTACTCGACGTTTTTCCAGCCATTTTCGGCTCTGCTATCGATCGACGGGTATCAACACTAGTTACCAGCTGATTAATTACAATCGGCAAAGTAATAAGCGCTAAGAAGTCGAACGATAGGGAAAATGTCATTCTCGTTCCAAACAGGACTTCAAAAGGTGACATCGTTGTGTTAATAGCCTTTTGTACTTAAGAAAAAAGTACATTTCGACGGTTCATCTGCTGATATTTTTCCGATAATAGACAGAATACAACTGTTAACTCGTTCGATTTGGCCATTGCCCCTTGCTACTCCTGTTGCTCTACATCGTTTGATCGAAGGAATTCCTTAAAATCGTTTGATGTGAAAGCCACCCCTCTGTCGCTTATGATCCTCTCGGGAAATTCAAAAATGTCTGTCCATTCGTTGAGTCTTTTAATTACTTCTTCTTGACCTGTAGACTTCGTTGGAAACAACCATACAAATTTCGAAAAACCATCTACCATTGCCAAAATGAATTTGTACTGCTTGGAGGTGCTGTCCATGGGTCCTAAATGATCCAAATGTAAAGTATGTAGCGGTGTGTCTTCTTTGATTATACATACAATGCAAATATTCTTCTTTTTTACCCAGCTGTCTAAATGTCCAACCTCGTGCGATCGTTGTATTATCTCGCGTTCCATTAGCTTGGTACTACCAATAACTCATTACGTTCATACTTCATACTCATATACTTCTTTGAATAGCAAACCACCTTTCACGTTGAAGTTCTTATATGGCTGCTGCTTTAGTACCTCTATAATTGCGATAATATGATCATCTGTCTGCTGTGCCTTCTTTAAACGCGCTGTTATTTCATCTTTTACTACTAAGCACGACCGCGAGTAACGGCTTAAACAGTCCACGTGCTGCATCTTAACTGCTGATCGGTGCTCCACGTTCAAATTGAAATCTTTTAGATACAATATCCATTGCGCAACTACCCTTGGGATGTCCAGCTTTGTCGTAGTTTGCTTAAATGCAATGCAGTCTGTCACCTATTTCACCTGGATCCCTAGCAAATAATGTCGAAATTTTTGTAATGCCATATATGCTGCGTTGACTTCAAGAATGTAGCTATGCTTCTTCGAATCTGCTTCAGATGCTTTTTTACTCCAAAAATAGATAAATGCAAATTATTGTCAAATAGCTGAAGTAGTACCGCTCCAAAAACGTCTTTTGAAGCATCCGTGTGCAACCCGGTTGGTGCCTCGTGAGAATAGAAGTGTAACACTGGTTCACTTATTATCGCCGTCTTCAATTGCTGCAACGCCTGAAGCTCGCTTGGACCCATAATAAACTTGACATCTTTTTTCAGCAACTTGGTAAGGGGTCGTGCTATCTGCGCATACTGAGGAATAAACTTTCTAAAGAATCCGGTTAAACCAAGAAATGCCTGAATTGATTTGACATTTGTGGGTATTCCGAAACGACTGATCGCCATCGTCTTATCTTTACCGGGCCAAATCTTTCCATCTTCAATTTCGTGACCTAGAAAGCTTATGCGTTTTTGCAAAAAAACTTTCCCCATTTTATTTTTAATTTAAATACCAATTTTAATACCAATTTGGTTTTGTTTAGACACTCGTTTGCTGACTTAGCATATACTATAATGTCATCCATATATAATTGCATTATATAGGTACTTGTTACGAATAAATGAAGCAGAAGAATTACGAAATCCAAATGGCGCTTTATTAAACTCTTATAATCCTTTTCTAGTAACAAACGCTGTATATGATTTGCTAGATTTCTCTATGGGCACATGGAAGAATCCATTTTCTAAATCCATAATCGTATAAAAGCTTGCTGCCTCCAATCTATCAATCACTTCATCCATTAAAGGAACTGGAAAGCAGTCTTCCAAGACCATGCTATTTAGCTTCCTGTAGTCTACACAAACCCGCAAAGTATTGTCTTTCTTCATTACAACTACAACTCTGCTAGCAACATTCGAAGTGAATTTGCGCACTATTCCGTTTTCTTCCCACTCATAAACTTGATTTTTAACCGCTTCCGCTTCTGGTGCTAACAAACGACTGGGTGACTGCCTAAATGGGATTATTGCGCCATCTGGTACAATTTTTAACTCAATAGGACAATGTACCTTCTCTGCATCATTCGGATGATAGCTATCCTGTATCAACGCCTCGACTTGCTTTTGATATTGCGGAGGAGCCGAATAACTACATGAGATGTCAAAAACATTGCACCAATTGTCAGCATATTCTTCTTGCGATTTGGTGTATTCACCCAGGCTCATAAATGTATTTCCACGCTCATCGATCGATACTCTAAGCTTCTCCACGAAGTCGTATCCCAAAATAACGTCACAGTCCATAGTGTTGCTCTCCACTACCAAGAATTTTCGCTGCGTCTTTAGGTTATCTACGATAATTTCTGACTCGAAAAGCTTTTTGCTTTTGTTTGGCTTTTGCCTAGGCCGCAGAGCATTAAGCAACTTTCTTTTAAATCAATCTTACCCAAGTATTTTAGAAAAGAGTTCTTTACAATAGTGACATCTGAGTCCGTATCGATCAAACCGTCAACATTTATGCCATTCAACAACACCGACTTGACCCGTTTTTGAAGATTTATTTTACGAACAGCTGATAACTTTCTGGGGCAATTAGTTGAAATATGTCCACTTTCATTACAACTAAAACATTTTCTATCCGCACTGTTACAGTCTTTACGCTTGTGCTCACTGGAACCGCAATTAAAACAATATTCTTTCTTTTTAATGTTATCCACTTTTGTAATAGACGTGATTTTACGATTGTTTTTCTCAATATGATAAAATTTTTTTACATGCTCGAATACACCATATTGCCCTTTTAATTCTTTTAGCGATTTACAATTGTACATTGAGAACTTGAATTCGCTTTTAATATTAAGCCCATCAACTATGTACCGTATAACCGCCGCGCACCACCGGAAATTTCACAACTGTAGAACTTTTATTTGGATGTTTTGTACCAACTTTTACAAAATCAACCGCAACTTTACAACTTTATTGTTTTTTAAATTCCAGCACAACCACATTTACATTTAAGAACTTTCTCCACACACAAAACCGGCAAGCCCCCAAATGTGAAGTTAACATTATATTTGTAATAGTTTATTGTACATAATATTAACTGAAATGTTTAAATTGAGGTGTAGTACATATATTTCTTTGAGAATAAAAATAAATTTCACAACTGCCGAACGCTATCGTAACCTGTTTATATCTTGCCCGTTCTCGACGACGACTGCCCTTCGACTCTCGACTCTCTCTCTTAGATGCCTCTCACTCCCAGCTGCTACACGCCTCATCAAAATAGGGGTAATCTGGGATCAGCGTGCCCATCTCGTCTCTACATACATATGTGGGTTAACTCACGATTTATCCAACGGGCAGGGATTTGCTGTACAATTTAAAATTTGCCGTGGTGCAACAAAAAAAAGTAGTATCCAAACCAAAGTGCTACGCCATACTTTGCCTACAGATGAAACAAGAAAAGCCAGGGAATTGAGTCATTTAATCACCAGACTATTTTAGCCTGGCCAATGGCGATGAATATTAATGAAATGGAATGGTTGATTAAAAAATCCGAGGCTCGATGGTGTTTTGGTTATTGAAAGATGTCTCTTTTTGTTCCAACAAAGAAAACATCAGAGATTGGGCTGGGGTACAATAAAATAAATTGTCCCAAAGTAAATGAAAAGTCCAAGGCTGATCGAAAGCCAAAAGTTCCTTTGTCGACGCCACGCGAAATATAAATTTTAACTGAAATACAACAGGGTTCAATTTCTAATATTTTCACTAAATTTAATGTTATATCACATCATTCTTTGAATATTCACTAATATTTTTATTCACTTTATTCAGTCACTGTACACTCTTTAAAAATGATGTAATATACGCGTGGATTCACAATATATATATTAAGGTGAATATTAGTATCCACGTCTTTTCGCAATCAAAGTAACAAATTAAATGAAAAAGCCTGTACCTAAATTTTATTTCTAAGCGAACGCAATGCATGCGAACGAACTCTAACGGATCTTTTCCATGCTCTCTTCTTTGCTTACGCTTTGTATTCGCTGTACGAAATGAGAGTAAGAATCGTACCAAGTGAAGGCATGTGCCTATTGCGCAAAGGGGATTTTCGTTCATTCTTGCAAACAAGAAACAAATATTATTTTGCGAAATGCAATTAAAAGTTTTATATTGAACTGGAAAAGGACTTCTATATCTCATCTTCACTTTTTGATAATTATAATTGGGCGCTTATATCTTTCAAATTATACACACCGAAATATTTACTCTGCTCGTTAACTAATTCATAAAAAGACGAACTGACCTTCCTCAACACCTTAGCTGGAATGAAGACTGGTGCTAACTCGCTACTAAATCTTTTTGGGGCTGAATTCTGTGTAAAATTTCGAGCATGAACTGTGTCACCGACTGTCAGTTGTCTGCTTCTGCTACGCAGATTGTAACTACGATACGACGAACTATCCTAAGCCCTTTGCCGAGCTACCTCCAATGCATCGAATTTTGCAGTCAATAAATTCAATTTCCGCAAACAGACAAACGGCACAACAGACAAACAAATAATACTATAGCTATCTATTAACTAATAGCGTTTGGATTGTGTTGCTGCTTGTTTGTTGTGTGGGACATTATGTTCCTCACGCTCCCTCCCTTCTTCAGGAGGGATTTCCGTTCGTGGTGGCGGATGATGATGATATCACCTCTTCTTGGCCCGCTCTGTGTGGAATGTACCTGTATACTTGACTATTTCTGTGGTTTTCTGTGAATAGTTTTTTTCTGCTGGATTTAATTCTTTTGACAGATATGACAGCACCCTCTCGCCATCCTCTGTGTTTTGTACCAGTATGGCCCCTAATCCCATGTTACTTGCACCCGTCTGTAGCACGAACATTTTTGTGAAATCTGGACACGCCAATACTGGGCCACTCGTCAGTCTTTGCTTTACTGAATCGAATGCTGCCTGATGCTCCTTGTTCCAGTGCCACTTTGTTTTTTTTCTTGAGCAGTGCGTTTAATGGGTGTGTTAATGTTGCAAAACTCGGTACGAATCGTCTGTACCAAGCGGCCACTCCTAGATACTGGCGTAATTCCTTTGTGCAAGTTGGCGGATCTAACTGAGTTATTGCGGCCACCTTGTCTGGGTCCGTTACAATACCGTTTTCTGTCTCCCAGTGGCCTAGAAACTTTAGCTCTTTTCTGAAGAATTGGCACTTCTCAGCATTAATTCTTAAATTTGCTTCTTTCAATCTCCTGTACACTTCTCGTAGATGTTTCATGTTTCGGTTGTTTTGCTCACTATCACAATGTCATCTTGGTATGCGAATGCGTTTGGTATAATTTCCAAGTCATTGGCCCAGCGTACGCTGGAAAGTTGCTGATGCAGAATGTAACCCGAATGGCATCACTTTCCATTAAAATAACCTTTTTGTTGGAACTGTGAATGCTGTCATTGGTATGATTTTTTCTTCCAATGGAATCTGCCAGTATCCATCCTTCAGATCTAAGCTGCTTATGAATTTTGCTTCGCGTAGCTGATTTAAGATATAGTCGATGCGTGGCATTAGGTATGCATCCCTTATAGATTTTGCGTTAATCTGTCTGAAAACTATGCATAATCTCCATTTGCCTATCTGTTTCTTCTTCACCATCACTATGGGTGAGCTATATGGCCTTTGTGATGGTTCTATGGATCCCAATGTCAACAGTTCATCGACCTTTGAGTTGATTTCTCCTTGTGTCTTAGGATTTTTCGGGTAATATCTTTGATTTATTGGGATATCATCCTTCATCGTTATGCGATGTATCCCCACCTTAATTTTTCCCAATTCCTCCATTCGCCTTACTGTCGGTATTCGTATTTTGTGGTCTCCACACGATATTACTGTGTTCATGATCCTGAGGAAATTCCACCCCAAGATCAGTGCATCCATTCCCTCTGGCATGACGAGGAATGGCATGTGAATTTCCTTATTCCCGAATGTCGCTTATTCTGTCCATTGCTCTTCAATGTCTCGCACCTTTCCATCTGCCATGTACACCTGCTTGTGGGTGTTCTCCCATTCCCCTTTATTTCTCACTGTTCCAACATCTGCTTGCTTATGAAGCTACTCGTAGCTTCCGAATCCATTGTCGCCTTCATCTGAATTCCTGCATGTCCACCATATAGTCTTTGAAGTACTCATTTTTGCTTTGTTTGCGAGCTTTCACTTGATCAGCCAATTTGTTGTTGAAACCCTCAACAAACTCCTTCCATGATCGCCACTGCTTATTGTTTGCGAAGTACCATTTAGGTGCTCTGTCTTTCAGTAGTTCTGGCATTGCTCTTGGAATCATGTCCAGCTCGATGCCATACATATCTGCTGACCACTCGATGTGTTCTATGAACTCTAGCGGTCTGGAATTGCCATCGAATCTATAAGTCCTCTCCCTCACTTGTTTTGCCACCTTAGCGTATTCGGTGGTCCTGTATGTTGTATGTAGTGCCGCTTTCTTGGGGTCTATTGTTTGTCTCCTTATGTCCCCCTTTGTCTGGGTGCTATCTGGGCTCCTTCGCTTCCCTATCTTGGTGGTAAATATGAAGGAATTACTTGTGTGGCGATATTTATTTTCTGGAACTCCTCAGCCTCCTTGTCTACACCATTTTCGTTTCAGGATTATTTATAGATCCTGGAATTTTGTCAAGTATGGATATATCCTTCGGGTGCCTTCCAATGTGCTACCTGCTAGGGTGTTCTGGTCCTATTCTAAGGTCTTGTTGGTTGTCTGATACTTGAGAGGTATATCCATCGTAAGGCCTTCTCAGTTTTTTTATTGTACTTCTCCTCGATTTTCCTTTTACCAGGACGTTCCGTTTTTCATCTTGCTTGAGCTTGTAAGGTTACTCGTAAGGCCTTAAAACTTCTTGGTCATCACGACTTGTTGACTTGATGATTTCCTTGATGGGTGTTGCCTTTATATAGGCATTTTCCCACGGCCTCAGGAATTGATTAGTGTAGTACCGTTATACAGCTGGTACTTTTCCATCGGCCCTCTGCTTTTACCCACGCATTTCTTGTTGCTATGCGTGGTGAAAGTCCCCTAGACAAATCTCTTGGCGCGTGATATGTCAGCAGGCTTTCCCTTTGTCAGGCTGCGCGCCCATCCTTTTCTTGTCCGTTTTCTATGGCTCGTCCTGGAGCCCTTGCATTAGCGTTTTAGTCGCTTTGGGCACGGTGTTCTGGTCCTATTCTAAGGACTCTTTTTGTTGCTCTATTCATAACTTGAGTGATTACTCGTAAGGCCTTCCTAGTCATTGTATTTCTCCTCGATCCTTTTCACAGGACTTGTTTTTCCCTATGCTGAGCCTTTAAGGTTACCCATAAGGCCTTGAAAACTCCCTTGTATCGATCACGATTTTTTGAGCTTGTTGTCTCCTTGATTTGTCTTGCCTTTATATAGGAAGCTCTCGGCTTCAGGAATTGATTGGTGTAGTACAACTATACAGCTGGTACTTTTCCATCGCTAATTTACTTACGTCTATATTTGTTGCTATGCGTGGTGAAAATTTTGTAAAATTCCTGGCGCGGATGTGTCCACTTTTTTGTGGCTGCGCGCCCATCCATCACTTGTTCTTTGCTTTCTCCCTTGCCTGCATAGCGTCTCTGTCTATTCTACTAAATCCACTAGCATTCATCCACCAGATAGAGGGGCTTCCCAAATGCTTATTTCTCCCTCTTCGACTTGTATATTCCCCCTTACATACCCACAACGTCCGTTAATCTTCTCGCATCATTGATTCACTCTCTTCCCCCTCTTCGACTTATATATTCCCCGCACATACCCACAAGCATAGCCCTCACTTGCGTTTGTATCGTGCGCGATGCACCCCGCACCCGTCTCGTGGACTTGCTTGGCCACCACTTTTACTCTCATTGAGCTTCGGTTTCGCACGATCTTCATTACGCTCGGCTCTGATGCGTAGTGCAGTCAGAGAGCACCTGCATTAGCCACTGGTACTCTCTCCCGTTCACGCATAGTGTACGTGTGTCTGCTCACCCACATCTCGCTCCATGGGCCCCACGCATGCTAGATGATTTGGGTCTCATTTTGAGGCCAATGCCCTCAAGCTTCGTCTCACCCGCGCTTTCGTTATGGGTGTTGCCGATTTTCTGGGGTACGCCTCCCACGCGTCTTCCCGCTTCGATCGGCCATACTTGTGTTTCGTCGTATATTCTTCGCTTCGATTGAGTTCAACCGTGCGTGTATGTATATGTGATATAGATTATGCGCCGGTCTGGTTCACACGTAGACTGTCTAATCTCCGTAACATTAAATAGAGATATTTAAAAAGGTTAAAAAAAACTGGTTCGGGACTCGACTATGCAAATTATTGTGTAGCGAAATCTTAATTTGGCTTTTACACATCCTATCCTTTCTCAATCCCACACTTAAATTGTATGTTTTTTACTATTACTGAAGACTGTATTATCTCTAGGTTATCGTCTATGAACTTTTCCTTCGTACCTGGGTCTGATAATGTACCTAGTTGTATCCTTAAAATGTGTTCGATTTCCCGATCCAAGCATTTATCTCGGTTATATCGAGTGAGACTTGTAGCTTTCCTGATGTTTGGAAGGAGTCTTTTATTATTCCGCTTTTTGAAAAGGGCAACAAATCGGATATTTCTAAGTACCGTGGCATTGACAAACTATCCGCAATACCTAAGTTTTTGAAAAAACACCTATCCAGATCCACTATTTCTCCTTGTCAGCACGGCTTCATGAAAGGTAGTTTGTCGCTTACCAAACTTTTAGAATTGACTACCCTTGTACACCACGGCTTCCGTAAAAAGTGTCAAACTGATGTAATTTATACCTACTTTAGTAAGGCTTTCGATACGGTTGATGATTCTATGCTTCTTACGAAACTTAACATTCTGGGCTTTTCCACGAAAGCAACGGCTTGTTCAAAATCGTATCTTATTGGCAGAACCCAAAAGATGTCTTTTCGTTCCTCAATATCTAAAACTGTTCGAGTTACCTCAGGTGTCCCCCAAGGCAGTCATCTGGGCCCACTGTTACTTACCCTGTTTATTAATGATTTGCCCTTGGTTTTGGCTCATTCACGCGTGCTCATGTTTGCAGATGACGTCAAGATTTGTTATTCCTATAATGATCCTTCTTTACAACAGCACTTGCAACCAGCTCTCGATGCGTTCTGTGATTGGTGCCACGTTAATAAATTACACCTTGATGCCTTTAAGTGTTCTTTTATGACTTTCAGTCGTTTGTCTCCGCTATTAGCTCATTACTCTATTAAGTCTGTTCTGTTAGATTGTGTACCATCATTCAAAGACTTAGGCGTTATGTTTGACCATAAGAATGGGCCAAAGAATTTGATGACCCCTATGTAACGAAGGTTTTGTAAACTTCGTAAGTTCGCCATACTCTAGAATATTGCTCGCCAGTGTGGAACCCGCAATATGATGTTCACCAGCGTAGTATTGAATTGAACTAATTTACTAATTTACTGGTCCCTCACGTCGGACCGGAAACTTTTTTCCTGTTCACCTTAGTAGATGTCTGACTAAATACTCTCTTCACGAACCTTTGCGTGTTCTTTGCCAATCTTTTAACAACCTTTCTCACCTAATTTCTCCTCATCTTTCTGTCACTTCTCTTCGCGCTATACTTTTTAATCATCTATAGCGAAAACCCTGAAAATATTCTGGACTCGGATTGGCTACAACTCATCCCTGACCACATTGGCTGTGAAACGGGGCATAGCTGGCACCTTGTGCAAATAAAACACCTCCACCGGGTCGGGAATGTTTAGTTGTGTATAAAGCTAAGCTACCTTCTTCAATTAATTGTTATCTGTATTTTAGCCTAAACTTTTTCGTCGACTGCTGTGTGAGTTGACGTAAATAAATAAATGAATAGAAATATAAAATATATACATATGTATGTAATGGATTTATTTGTATATGGACAAATAGAGAGATTTAAAGTTAGATCAGTTTACAAAAACAAATAGTATCAATAGGGCGAGTTCACAAATTAGCGTTAATTAAATACAACATTTTATGTTCCACTTATAACGACCTTATTCTTCAACTTAATTGTACCGACGACTTTCGACTTCTCTCGCTAACAAGTAGTGGCGCTAGGGTGCTCATGTGGTCAAAAAATAGCCAAGTTATAAATATAAACATTGGCTGGTGGGGGCTTTAGAGTCCTCATATGCTAGAGTGGGCGAGATACTGAGTTCTGCTTGTAAAAACATTTGAATAGAATTTTTTATAAATATGTCGGGGCGTCAGCACTTCTATTTGGTTCACTCATGTTTTACGCTTTCGTACTTCTCTCTATTACTTGTATTGTTTTTAGCACTTTTACTTTACTCCAAACATTCCAAAGCAATATTCAAGTATCATTCTGTAGCCGCTGTAAAGGTAACTTCCAGGGCTATAACTGACACACCTGTTAATCAATTGGAACAAGGCTTCGACTTATTAGACACTTAACGAACTCTATCCGACAAATACATAAATACATTTGTTATTATAAATTTAAAATATGTTTGTTTAATTTTTATTATTGATATGTCTGCACCTGTAGCTAATAACAAGGTAAACACGTTACCTGTTTTTTTCATTTTTATTTTTATGAAAATACAAAGACTAAGATGGAAACTTTTATTTAAATATATGAAGGGATTTACTGGTTTTTGCCATTTTCATTATTGAAATTATTTCTGGCATTACGTCGATTAAAATCTTGCTTCCTTGGTTGCTGCCTCGTGAATTTCCACGATAGTGCCTTCTGTTGTTGTTCGTTACAACGGGTACTTTGCTAATTACCTCTTCAGTGGTACGTGATCATTGTTGTTCTTGTTTCTTCTGTGCAGTTTTTCATAAACTTCATTATTTATTCGGTCATGTCATGGACAATGTCTGCCAATATTCGCGTTATACATACACCTGTGGGGTGAAATGTATAAAATGTATATTAAAGTCACCAAAAGGTCGCAGAAGGAAGCTTTTCCTTTAGCGTTGACGATACACCAGGACAAAGCCTGTTACGCGCGAGCCCAAGTAGTTAGCTGCTCACCTCCCACCCGACCCACAAATACACAATAGAAAAAAACAGAAAAACAAATAACACTATAACTATCTATGAAATAAATAGGAAAGCATAGATGTTTTAAGTATATTAATAGAAGACTCTGAGCAGATTACAGGGAATAGAAGGTTGTAATCAGAGCAGAGGACCCTAAAAGGTTCATGCATAGCATAGTTAGAAGAACAACGACTAAGGGATAAAGGTATTAAAGGATGTCTACTCCGTCTACATGGTACCGACAGATTCACCTAAGCTAATAACTCAGGCGAGTCGATATCACCAATTAGGAGCTTGTGCATAAAAATGACACCAAGCATAATTCTACGGTTAGTTAGGGATGGAAGGTTAATCAAGAGAAGTCTACTAGAATACGAAGGCAATTGACATTGCGATCCCAGCTTAAGCCATGAAGAGCAAATAACAAGAACTGCTTTTGAACGGATTCAAGTCTAATCTGGTGCGACTCATATTGAGGTGACCAAATGCAAGATCCATACTCTAAAATAGGACGGACAAGCGAAGTAAAAAGAACTTTAATTGTATAGGGGTCATCCAATTCTTTTGACCATCTTTTAATGAAACCCAGGACATTCATGGCCTTTGCGACCGTGGTGGAAATATGGGTGTTAAAATTTAACTTATGGTCCATAAGTACGCCCAAATCATTCATATTATTTAGACGTTCTAAAGGGCTATTGTTTAGAAAATAAGTGACCAGTTGAGGAGAGTTACGGAAAAAAGTCATTACCTTACATTTGGTAGTGTTAAGATTTAGTAAATAAAACTGGCACCTGGATTGAGAGTTTTTAAGATCAGTATGTAGCCGACTAAATGAATCTGTATCTTTATGAGTAAGACAAAGTTTGACATCGTCAGCATACATAAGTACACGCGTATGAACAATGACTGATGGAAGATCTTTAATGAATAGTGTGAAGAGCAGAGGGCCAAGATGACTACCTTGAGGTACACCAGAAGTCACAGGAATGGAAGCGGAAAAAGAAGACTAAAAAAGTACCTTCTGTTATCTATTTGTTAAATATTCTCGAACCCAAGAAAGGAAAAGGGGGGAAACCCAATGTCGCTCAGCTTAGGAAGTAATAGGGTATGATTAACGGAATCAAAGGCTTTGCTAAAGTCAGTGTATATTACATCAGTTTGTTTATTATTTTTGAACCCCTTGATAATTATTGATGTAAATTCTAAAAGGTTAGTGGTTGTAGATCTACGTTTCACAAACCCATGTTGGGATGGCGAAATAATAGAGCTGCAAAAATGTTGCAATTGAGAAGTTATAATTTTCTTAAAAGCTTTCGGAATAGCGGACAATTTTGAGATACCCCTATATATATACCCCATTTTTAAGCAGAGGAATGATATACGACTCATTGCAAATAGATGGAAAAGATGAAGATTCGACAGACAATAGAAACAATGTTAAAATGGGTTTACATAATGTGTTTGCACAGAACCTGAGTACACATCCAGGTAGGCAATTGCCTGATCAGGGCTCGCTTTTTTATTTTGAAAAGACAAAAAAGATGGGTGCACAGAGGTCTTACGTTTAGAATTAAGATAATTCTTATAACATTGAGTATTAAGCATCATAAACTTTGAACGAGCGACTGTTACAGAGCATAATCTGATGAACGACGTGTTTTTTGAAACTTCTTATATTATCGTGTCTTCACATTTTTCAAATTGGATAACTCACGAGAGAACCAGGGAGGTTTGTTAAGCCGCTCCAGCCTACCAAGAGGCACACAAATATCAAAGAGTGAATTCAGAGTATCATAGAAAAAACGAACAGCTGAGTTCATATCTCTACAATTGTACAGATAAGACCAATCGGTAGTAGCAATGTTTTCATTAAGGCTGGCAAAGTCAGTCTTACGAAAGCACCTAGTTGGAGGAAACTCATTTGAACCAAGTAATGGTGAAAGCAAGGGCAGATCAATTTTGCAATTTAATGTAGGATGAAATTTGTCTTCGGGAAGAACAAATGGTTCGATCCTAGAAACATTACAATAGAAAGAGTCCAATACAAAAATAAGATCTAACGATTTTCCATTAGAATTTAGGACAGGATTGACTTGGGATAAAGATAAGCCTAGAGGCCATCAATAAAGTCATGTGACATAGAGGGCAGCAACATGGTACATTCATCTGTTAGTGACTATGCTGAAATGGGTAAATTAAAATCACCTACAACTATGAGCATGTCAATCCGGTCACCTCTGAATATAGAAAAGTTTGAGGAAAAAACTGATGCATCAGCAATATCGGGTCTTAGCCACGTCTCTGGAAAAGCTAGAATGTTATGTTCAAAAGAAAGACTATCTACATATAGATTAGAAAGTTAAGATTTCAGTCCTTTAACATTCTGGTAACCCAGGTTATGGGACGAAGCTAGTTTTTAGACACACCAGAAGATGCTGATGTGGCAGGAAACACTAATTTTAAAGGACGATATGTCCCGAGAATAGGAAAATTTAAATTTTTTCACCGCAATATTCGAGACGTTAACTTTGTTCCGAATATAGGCTATTACATCCTCAGATGTGATAACAGGGTCTAGCCTAGAAACAAATAGCCGTGGTCCCGAAGCGTCAGCCGCAGCAGCTACGTTGGACAAGTCACCCACTGCAGCAGTCAACTTGTTTACGGGGCCCTAGATACTTTTAGAACTATCGGAAATTTCCATTGGAATGGGTAATTGCCCAGACACATCGGACACTACAATAGGCATCTTTTTTTAAGAGATCATTCCCAGGTGATACCGGTAATTCCTTACTAATCGCATTTACAACCGGGCTCAACAGATAAAGAAACACCACAAGGACTGGTTCTTTTACGTTTTGCAGACGATAAGCGATAAGCTTCTAAACAGAGTCTCCACCGCAGTGAACTCATCTTGGAGTTAAAACCAGCCCTCAAAGTGTCAAAACTATCTCTAGACCGCGTTGTCACACAGCCAACAAAGAATATAATCATGGGAGTCAACAGCGTTAGTTATTACTTTTAGAGCAGACAACCATTTTATGAAAGATTTAATTTAATTTATAAAAGGAAAAAAATAAAATTTTATTGGTATAAAATCTGTGTATAAGAATATACTGACTAGCTCTGACACAAGGGTTAATGTGCATAGTAAGCCTTCACAACTAAAGAGTAAAAAGTTCAAGTGATAATCTGTAGTATCCATACCAAAATCATTCAACACAAAGAGCTCAACTTGTGACACCTTGTTGCAAGTATAAACAATCAAATATGTACGTAATAAAACATAAGTGTGCACTTGAATATGTTTATGTGTATACATTAATATATTCACATAAACATACTCACATATATATGCACATATGTATATACATATATTCATATGATGGTGGATAACGAATAATTTTTTTTTTTTTTTAAATATATTCATATGAGCAGCAATGCACAGGCGTAACATGAGCTAGGGCCAAGCCAGCGCGTGAACGCTGACAATGCGATTTGATGCAAGCGCCCTAAATAATATGTACATATGTATGTATGTACTGACACTGTCCCTCTCTTTTGCAGCTGTCGCCTAAGTCGCAGCATAAGAATATCTATGTAACAATAGGTTAAGCCAAAGAATACACAAAACTGAACTGACGTTCATTCATTCAATATTCATAACAGTGGAACCCGGTCATTACAAAACACAAAAACACGTATCACTGAGACGCGGGTAGGCAAAAGACGAGAGCGCAATCAAACAAAAATAGGAAAGAGCGAAGAGAGCGCGTCAAATTGAACACATGGAACAACAATTTGTACTCAAGAGCGCGATAGTTTGTTACAACGGTAAAATGTTAGACACAAAAGCAAAGGAGATAAACAAAACAATAACACCGCGAATGCAAGTTTAGTAGTAAGTTTAATTTTTATTGAAATCGTTAGAGCAATCGCGAATTGAATGTCCACGTCCGTCTGTCCGTCCGTATGAACCAGCAAATCTCGGAGACTATAAAAGATAGAGTCACCTAGTTTGGTATGTAGGTTCGTGTAGTATGTAAGCTGGCAATTAAAAAAAAAGGTTAATCTCAAAGACTTCTAGCTAGAGACTCCATATTTGGTATGAATATTTCTTTCCGCTCCGTAATTTAAATTCATAAATTCGATTATCTCCTTTAATTTTCTACCTCGTGCAATCAAATTTGGCACTCTTAAATTACTATATACTAACATTCGGCAAAATACCAAATTTGATCAAAATCTGACTAAAAATAAATTTTGAGCTTGTAAAAAGCATGTGAACAGATTTTTTTCAAAATACGTAAATGCATTTGTTAATTTAAGTCATAATCAAAATAGACTTGTCCATTCAAAAGCAGTTCTTGCCATTTGCTTTTGTTAGCTTAAGCTGGGATCGCAAGGTCAATTTGCTTTCCTATAGGGTGAAATGGTCTATTAAAGTCGCCAAAATGTATGTAACAGGCAGAAGAAAGCTTCTCCGACCCTATTAAGTATATATATTCTTGATCAGGATCAACAGCCGAGTCGATCTAGCCATGTCCGTCTGACCGTCCGTCCGTCCGTCTGTATGAACACGCAGATCTCAGAGGCTATAAGAGCTAGAGCCACCAAATTTGGTGTGTATACTCGTGTAGTATGTAAATGTATAGAGTTAATTGGATTTTGGCCACGCCCACTTACGCCTCCAGGAATCACACAAAACTATTTTTCTTAAAAGGTATAACAGCTAGAGACATCAAATTTGGTTTATATACTCGTTTTTGATTTTCTTGATTTTCTTAAAAACTATGACAGCTACCGACATTAAATTTGGTATGTAGACTAGCTTAATAGAAGCGCAGATATTGGCTATTTAAAAATTTTGTCACCCCCACCTCCGCCCCCGCAAATTAAACAAAATTGGATTTATCAAAAACAAACAAAGCTAAAGTCACCAAATTTAGTATGTACACTGGCTTAGTATGCGCGCCGAGTATACATCTTTTCATATTTTGCCACGCCCACTTCCGCCTCCATAATTTAAAAAAAAAAACCGATTTCCTTCTGTAGTTTTTTGACTATCGCATTCAAATTCGGCAGACTAATTAATCTTATCTATTTCTACCAAACTACCTGGTGTATGGTATACCCAAGTCGGCGAGTCGACTTACTTACTTCATTTTAATTAACCCTTCCTCCTTAATTATTTTTATACCCTTGCAAAAAGGGTATATTAATTTTGGTCAGAAGTGTGCAACGCATAGAACGAAGCATTTCCGACCATACAAAGTATATATATTCTTGATCAGCACGACGAGACGAGTTCAACTAGCCTTGTCCGTCCGTCCGTCTGGATCAACGCAAACTCCTCCTAGACCGTAAGAGCTACAGAGCTGAAATTTTGCACCTGCTTGTATATACTGCAGGCGTTGTATATCTCGGATTCAGCCGGATCGGACCACTATATCATAAAGCTCCCATACAAACCCCAAAGTCACGAACAGTGACTTTTCTCAATAACTTCGTTATTTTCTGTGTAATTATCGTGAAACTTAATATTAGAGAGTTTATTACGCTTATAAACGACTGTGCTAAATTTGATCAAGATCGGATGACTATATCATATAGCCCCCATAAGAACGATCGGTCGAAAACAGTGACTTTTGTAAATAACTTCGTTACTTTTAACGCGATTGCTTTCAAATTTAACATTTGTTAGTTTAGTATATCTGTCAATGACTGTGACAAGTTTGATCAAGATCGGATGACTATATCATATAGCTCCCATAGAAACGGTCGGGCGAAAACAGTGACTTTTGTAAATAACTTCGTTACTTTTAACGTGATTGTTTTCAAATTAAACATTTCTTAATTTAATATATCTGTTAATGACTGTGTTGAATTTGATAAAGATCGGGTGACTATATCATATAGCTCCCATAGGAACGATCGGTGGAAAACAGTCACTTTGATCAATATCTTCGTTATTTCCTACGATTGTAGGCCATTCTTTCGCAAACATAAGCCTTTTTAGATAAAACGTTCTTCCACATTGCTGGCTAATAGGTAAGGAAAGAGTTACCAATAAGTTGCAAGGGTATACAAACTTTGACGCTGGTCGAAGTTAGCCCCGGCCCTCTGGTTAGAATTATGCTTGCTGTGAAAATTATGTACAATGTCATATGTCGGTACCACTAGTCGGTGGCTCATTGGAGACCTACTAAAACTAGAATTCTATTGTGTTCGAACCCCAACGTAGGTGAAGTTTCCCCCCGATGAAGCAATACTGAAAGGTAATTCCATCGGGAATAATGGAAACGATTGTGGATAACAAATTTTTTTTTTTTTTTTTATGTCGGTATCATGTAGACGAAGTAGACATTAGAGATAGGACGCATTACGCGGTTTGTAATATGTTCCATATTTTTTGGACATTGAGCTGGCTGTCAAAAAATTGACCCGCCCTTGTGTACATATATTGTAGTTTATTTCTTTATTTACAAATTTTTATAGTCAATATAGACCGGCTTTAATCTTTTCAGCGAGTTTGAGCTCGAGAGCGATTATTTTATCTACTAAACACGTCATTACTCTAATGAGCAAATCCAAGCAAGCACTCGGTTTACTTTCATAAACTTACAGATGGAACGATCCGTCAAAAACAGAGACTTTTAACAATAACTTAATTACTTTTCTTAGTTTACCAAAGCTTTAATGACTGTGCTAAATTTGATTTAGATCGGGAGAGTATATCATATAGCTAAATCAGTCGAAAACAGAGACTTTTATTTACTTTAACTTCCCTACATCTCATGCGATTGTCAAAAAATAATAATTAACAGTTTAGTATACATATTTAGCTGTCATATAGTCTGATGAAAAAATAGCAGTTATGTACATTCGCCGTATGGCTTCAGCCTAAAATTATAGGCCGTTTTTTTGCGAACATTACACGTTTTAAATGAAACGTTTTTTTTTTTTTTATTTTGACGGCTAAAGGTACGGGAATAGTAACAGCAAGAGTATAAACTTACAAGGATATAGAGTCTTAAGTCTATACTTGGCCTTTTTACTGACGTCGCAATTAATTTTAAATTCGTGCAAATTGCACGCATTTTTTTTTTTTTTAAATATAGATGATCCAAATCTGCTTGGTAAAAATGCAAATGAAATACCCGGAACTACTCTTACGGTTGGTTCTCTCGTTGAAGTAGCTGATTCTCAACTATCTGATGAGCTATATGGTGTCATTCGATGGATTGGACTACCTTCGGAATCATCTAACAACATACTCATCGGAATAGAACTTGAAGATGACGTAGTAAATTTGAAACATCTTTCGACCTCCAATGGAAGCTATGATGGGATTCGGTAAATCAATAATTAATTTGCGAAACATGTATTACCCAATTTAGCTAGACAATGAAAAATAAATTGTTTAACATTTTACTTAACTCTAATCTAAATAAGCTGACCCTACTGTTTTTTTATTATATAGGTAGATTTTTAATTAAAACCATTATTTTTAGGTTATTTGAGTGCAATGAAGGACGTGCTTTGTTTGTTCCGCCCAGCAAGTGTAACATAGACCGACGATTTATTGACATAGATAGCAGCCCTTTGGAAAACAAGATTACTAATAATCAGTCAATAATGTTTGGCATCATGGATTGCCCATATGTTTTGGGTTCTGTTCCGCCTTTGAGTGAGTTGCTTCAAATACGTTTAAATTAATTTTCACTTGTTGACGAAGACGGACGAATTTTTTGTGCTGTTCAATTTTTTTTTAGCGATAAAGAACTTTTTTTTCTTTTAATTTTTAACTTAACAGATTTTTTTAAAATTTAATATTCATTTCGCCTCTACCTTGTAACTGACTGTTGCACTATTGAGTACATATTGTTTTTGCATGTGTTCAATTTGAAGCGCTATCCCGGTTTCTTTTTTTTTTTTACCATACACTCATAGGGTGAAATGGTATATTAAAGTCGCCAAAATGTATGTAACAGGCAGAAGGAAGCTTCTCCGACCCTATAAAGTATATGTATATATTCTTGATCAGCATTAACAGCCGAGTCAATCTAGCCATGTCCGTCTGTGCGTCCGTCCGTCCGTCCGTCTGTACGAACATGCAGATCTCAGAGGCTATAAGAGCTAGTGTAGTATGTAAATGTATAGAGTTAATTGGAATTTTGGCAACGCCCCCAGGAATCACATAAAACTATGTTTTTTTTAAAAAGTATCACAGCAAGAGACATCAAATTTGCTTTATATATCCGTTTAGTTAGCGCGCAGAAACTAATTGTTCAAACTTTTTGCCACGACCCCTTCCGCCCCCGGAAATTACATAAAACTGATTTTCTTAAAAACTATGACAGCTACCGACATTAAATTTCGAATGTAGACTAGCTTAATAGACGCGCAGATATTGGCAAATTAAACAAACTTGGTTTTATCAAAAACTAAAAAAGCTAATTCACCAAATTTAGTATGTACACTGGCTTAGTATGTGCGCAGAGTATACAGTATTTCATATTTTGCCACGCCCACTTCGGCCTCCATAATGAAAAAAAAAAAACGATTTCCTCCTGTAGTTTTTTGACTATCGCAATCAAATTCGGCAGTCTAATTAACCTTATCTATTTCTACCAAACTACCAAATCAATGAAATCGGACTAGAAACATGAAAAATATGCGTATGAACGTATTTTACTAAGCGGTCCACAAGGCCAGAATTGGCCGTTGGCTGGTGGCGGCGCTAGAGTGCTCGTGTGTTTGTAGAGTGCGCGAGATAGCACATAGTATGAAGCATGTAAAAACAATTTCATAGACATACATTTGGTTTTCGAAATTTGAAATATTTGTTTCACATGGTGTATGGTATACCCAAGTCGGCGAGACGACTTACTTACTTCATTTTATTTCCTACTGTTTTCATTAAGTTAGACGTTTTATAAATTGGTTATAGACTTCAAAATTAATTGCTCAGTCTCCATAGTGGAGTACCGTTTTCCTTTGACTAAAGTGATTCCTTTGACTATAGTGATTTCTTTGACTATTTATTTATTTATTTGTACAGTGTTAGCTTATACATAGATAAATCTATAGCTACAGGAGGGACAGCCATAGCTGCTAAGGCTTTCGGCTGGTTTATGTTTAGATCTTCATTCTTTTTAATACAATTCATATTCATATAGTTTTTGCTTAGTCTAGATTATATTATTTTGTATGTTAGCTTATTTTATAAGAGGTTAATAATATTGGTTAGATTGAGGTATTTTATAAGTTCTTTTAGATTTTCAGGGGTTGGGTTGGATAGAAGTAGGGTAAGGTTTTGGTTTGGGATATGGTTTCGAAAGGTTTGAAACACCGTACATGTGTTTATGATATGTTCTTTATTCGTAATAGAGTTTGTGTCGCAGAATTTACAGTGTTTGGTGGGATTATTTTAAAGGAATCGGTGTTGTTCGTAGCCTTATGAGTTTTATTTGGGTTTTTCTAGGTATTTGGCAAATTTCTAGTTTTTTAAGATAGTCATCAACATTGTATTTGTTATGTCTGTTTATCTCTTGATACCTGCATGAAGTCTGTTGAATTAGTAGTGTATTTAGGTTGGAAAAGTGTGTTTTAATGTATCTGTTTATGTCTGTTTTGTTATAATTGGGATGCGTAAAGAGGGGTGATATAGTCGACGTTTTTGCTACTTCGTCAGCAAATTCGTTGCCCTTTATACCAACATGGCTAGGGACCCATAGGAGCATGGTTTTACGCTGTTGTTTTATTAGTGTTTTTCGAATTATGTCTGGGTAATATGTAAATATTTTGAATAGCCTTAATAGCGAGTCGCAACAAATGCATATCTTTGCCTTTTATCTTATTGGCTATTATGGTTGCTTCGAATATGGCAATGATTTCTGCCGAAAATACCGATGGGTATAGTGGCTGAATTCCCAATTTAAGAGTCTCTTTTTCTGTCGATATTGAAAACCCTGTTATACCGTTTTTCAGAAAACCGTCGGTGTATATAAATGTGTATGTGCAAATTGCTTAGTGTAGTGATTTCATTGCTCCTTTAAGGCTGTTAAGTGCTGATGCGAATTCTAAGAAACCTATCTCTTGTTCCATAAATTTGGCAGAGTTGTGTGGTGGGCTATAGGTGTGGGTAGTATTTGCTTTTGTTTTGATTCTACGAATGTAGAGGTCAATAGTTGGTCCTCTGATTGTCTGTGGTTCGCAAAGGATGTTGCTATTTCTCCTGCGTCTGAATTCAGTGTATTTGTGGTCGTGTCCTGAATGCAGTGAATTTGGAAAGATTTGTGGAGTCCGTTAAGTTTTCTTATTTTATTCCATATTATTTCGGTGGTAAATTTAGGGGAAATGTCAGAGGTAAATTCTTGTAAACTTCGAAAATGAGCATTAAGTTTTTTATATCTGATGATGTTCTCTGTAGTCATGTCTCGATTAAGGGCTTTCCATGCTAGTATTTTTATTTCCCTACTGGCAGCTATTTCCTTGTTCCACCAAGGTACGTTATATGGACGTTTGGGTGGTTTACAGAGAGGGATACTTTTGTATGCACTTTGGAGGATAATTTTGTTGATGTTACTGGCTTCCTTATTAACATTTGGGGATATTGTTGTTATATTGTTAAGCTCGTCTGTCATTCTTTCAAATTTTTCCAATTTGCTTGTTTTGTTAAAAATCTTTGTGTATATCATGTGTGAGTTTTGTTTTGATCGCATGAGAACATTTTTATGGTGATAGGGGAAGTGATCACTTTCTTCAAAAGTGTCGCTGATGCTGAAGTCGCAGTTTATTTTAAATTCTGCTGAGCAGAATGCAAGGTCTATGTGCGTAAATGTGTTGTGAGTAGAGAAGTGTGTGGGTTGACCATTGTTTAGGATAATGTTGTTGTGGTCGTTAATAAATTTGGCTAAAATTTTACCCCTTTTTCGTCCTTCAGAATAATTCCAATCTTTAGGGCGAGGTTCGGCACAACAAATTTTAATTTGTGCCACAGTGAAATCACGACACAATAATTAATGTATATATAAATGTATGTTGGAATTTATTTCTATGTTTCTGGGTTTCTTTTGGTTAAATGTTTATACAAATCATGACACAATAATTCATATATATATAACTGCTTCAGACTTTTGGTTGAACGTTTAGACGCGATTTTACACTGACTCGGGTTGATACTCGTATTGACTGTGTACTTGTTGTAATTGTATTTAGATTTTGTTGTTGTTTTAAAGAGTCTATAAGGTTACTCCTAAGGCCTTATAACTCGATGACTTGCTCGCACTTGTTGATCGCTAGGCGCCAAATATTCTTAAGGTTACTCGTAAGGCCAAAAGGTATTTGTTGCTTCGCTTGCTGATCAGGACTCGATGACTTGATTGATTGATCCCGACTCGACGACTTGATAAATGTCCTGACTTGCTGCTCGCCTATATAGGCCTCCTGGGCCTCCAGAATCACTTGGTGTGATACCGCTATACAGGCGGTGATTTTCCATCGGCCCATCGCTTTCATCCACGCTGTTGCTATGCGTGGTGAAAGTCCCATACAAGTCCTTTGCGCAGCCGCATCCACTTTCTGGCTGCTGCGCGCCCATTAAATTCCTGTCCTTGTTCCTCCAGCTTTGCCCAAATAGCGCCTCTGTTGCTATGCGGGCTTCCATCCTTTTCTAGTTTAGTTCCTCTGCTCTGGTCCCATGTCCTTCTCCTTATGGGCTTGTTCTCTCGAATTTGTTTGCATGGTTGCTCTTCTATATGGCCGTTCACTTTATGTTAGCAACATATTGATTTTTGTTTATTTGGCCGTTTACTTTATGTGAGCATCATATGGATATTTGTAAATTTGGATTTAGTTCAATTTACTTCGATATTAACTCAAATCATTTGTCTACGTCATCCATACGTTATTCGCCTCGTAAACAGGGCTTCCCCAATACCCCATTCCCCCTTTCTTTGGCTTGCACATACCCCCTTTGCCCATCGAACTTGTTCGACGATATTGGCTTTGCTTGATATGCACACAGCCCCCCCCCCACTATCACCCGTTGAACATGCTTCGCCATCACTTTGGCTCTTCTTTGTCTCTCTACTTGTTTAGCCTCATAGAGCGCGCTTCATCCACCGGTACCCGCTCTCAATTAGCACACGCATAGTGTCGGTGTGCTGCGACTGTATTGCTGCATTCTCAGCTCTCCATGCATACCCTCTCTTAATCGGTCCATGCCCTCTTGTGATTGGAGCATCGAGGCCCGCTCTCTTGTGCGTATGCTCTCCAGCCGTTGATTTTTGTGCTTTCTGCCTCCCACGCATCTTCCCGCTGTGACGAAATTGCTGGTTTGGTCGTATGTGGTCCGATCGAACTTGTTGTATTGTAACGAAGTGTTGCGTGTGTTAATTGCAGCAACATGTTGCGAAGCATGATCTTTGGCAACATGTTGCCGGGCATCATGCATCGTTGGTTTTATATTGCATTGGTTTTACATGTTGTTGTGTGGGACATTATTGTCAAATATATGTTCCTCACACTTCCCCCTTATTCTGGAGCGAATTGCCCCCTTTTTTTTTTTTGTGTCTTATGGTTTCTTTTTCTATTGGTGGTTTTTTTTTTTTTTTAGTTATAGTTTAGACTCAGGTCAAATCTTTTTGTTGGCCTTTCGGCATCTTTTTTCATGTTGGCGATTACTGAGTATCTTTTCTATATTTTTTTGGCGGATTAGGGCATCTTTTCCTCTGTATTTTTCCCTTTGGCCCGTTCCGCATCTTTTATTTCCCCCTTTGTTGATTGAATATCGTTGTTTACGATATTGTGTTTAGTCGACATTCTATGTTGCGTGTTGTTTGCAACATTGTTGCTTGGCTCCGTTCTCGTTGTTGGGTACATGTCGACTGGTATTTGATACTTTGTTGCTTGGATATATTTCTTGTTGCTGGACACCTGTTGCCTGCTGTTCTGTATTTAAATCCTCTGTTTGTTGTTTTAGTTGGCTAATGTGTGCTTGTCTAGTTTTTCCTGTGCCTTCATGTTGTAGCTTGCATATGACTGGGGATATGAACCCTTGAACCTTGTATGGCCCTCCAAATTTGGGTGCTAATTTTGCAGCAAATCCTTCTGCTGCGTTTGACAGGTGATGCTCCTTTGCCCATACCGTAGATCCAATCGCCGGTCTCCATTCGCGCCGTCTCAGATTATAATGACGTGCCTGATCTTGTGCCGCAGTCTCCATGTTCCTTCTGATGAGTTCGAAAAGTTCTTTCAACTGGTTAGCTTTTTCCTCTGTTGTTGTCTGCTCCTTTCCTGTGCCATTTGTGACGCTGTCATATATGGCTCCCGGCATTCTAGGTTCTCGGCCTTGCACCCCATATGCTGGCGTAAATCCAGTTGCTTGAGATTGGCTTGTATTTATCGCCAATGTAATTTCTGGCCAGCACTCGTCCCAATTCCGTTGGTTGTCTCCTGCATATTGGGCGATCATTGTTTTGACAGTTCTATTTACTCTTTCGGTTGGGTTTTCCTGAGGCGTATATGGCGCTGTTAATTGGTGGCTGCTTCCCCATCCTTCTAGCAATTTCTTGAAGATCCTGCTCGTGAATTGGACTCCATTATCCGTTATCACTATTTTTGGTGTCCCGAATCTTGATAAAATCCTTTCTCTGAAGGCCTTTACTAAGTTCTCCGCCGTTGCCTTCCGCATGGGTATGATTTCTGTCCATTTCGAGAAACGGTCTATAATCACCAGCAGCATCGAATTTCCGTGTTTTGATCTGGGCAATGGTCTAACGAAGTCCGCGCATACTGTTGCCCATGGTTCCTCCGGTACTTGCGTTAGTAATTTCCTTGCCGCTTGTTGTTGATTGGGTTTGAATTGTAGACATGTCATGCAAATTCCGACGAAGATTCTGATGTCTCTTTGCATTACCGGCCAGTAGTATCTTGCGGCGGTCCTAGCAATTGTTCACCGACTGCCCGTATGCCCGGCCGTCGCTGACGAGTGGTTTTCTTCCATTATTTGTTGTCGTAGACTCTTTGGCACACATTTTTCCAGGCCACCACTTCCTCTTGTCCAGCTCTGTGTGGTATGTTTCTGTATAGTTGGCTGTTTTCCATCACATAGTCTGCATATTTCTGTGGCTGTTGCTTGATTTTTGTCATCATATCCTGAATCCATTCACACTCCTTATTGGCTTGTCGTAGTCTAGCGCCGTTGTCTGTTATTCGATTGCATCTCTCCATTGGTTGCCTCGACAGCGCGTCTGCTACTATGTTCAGCTTGCCTATCAATATGATGTTCACCAACGTAGTATTAAATCCGTAAGAAGGCAATTCCTCATGTTCGAGTTACACAGTCTTAATTGGCTCCCGAGTCTTTGCCCACCTTCTGATTCTGGCAGGATTCTTCTTATAAGTTTTTCTTTACTTTGCCATCGTAGGGCCTGTATTTGGCAGTTCGAGCCTGTTTTACATTATCAATTATCCAGTTTTAGAGTCTAAGGCATGGTATGGCTATAGCAAATATGGAGTAGTTTAACAAAATCTATTAAGAATAAAACTTGGTGATGCTTGAAATCGCTTTTCAAACACAGCAGATTCTGTCCACCTTTTTTGTGCTGCTTTTAAAATAATCGTTTTTCGAAATTGACCCCGGCTTAAATGCAATGTTTGATTTAATTTTTCATTTTGTTTTTTTTTTTTTACTTTTTATTAATATGGCAGTGCAATGCACATATACTTCCTTCCCTAAAATATATGAATGAACTTCAAACTCTGCCTATGTCTCTTTCCATTTGTTATGGCCGGGGGTGTTGTTTTCGTTTATGCTTATCGATAAGTCGGGGAATTCTACATAGTGTTGTATAATGGAGACCGAAAGGTAGGGAATTTTTCTCCTCAAACGGGTAAGGGAGCGGGTAACAAATGAGAAGACCGCTAGCCAGGATTTTCAAAACTGAGAGAGAGGATTTCGGAGTTGGGACTGTTCCTGATTGGGATAGTCAAGACAGATAAAGGTCAAATAATACCAAAAAAAAGTTATGTGAGAATTAAAAAAAAATTTAATATAGTGAATTATTCCAAGAGGGAAGCCAAATCCGGGGTATATGCCCATACGGGATTGGCCGAGATAGAGGGATAAGTGAATCTTTCATATTCAGGGCCTGCCCAGGGAGTTAGTCCTAATCTTATCCTGACCTTCGGGATTCTCCGTACAAGGCAACCAAATCGGCAATGGTCGGAGGCCAGGCCGCATAATCCAGGGCCTGGCCAAGCTTTTTATTTCTACCCATGATTAAGAAGATTCTCCATGGCCTCGTGACCACCACATATGAGACCGAAAAGAGAATGGTAAAACAGACAGGGGAGTACAAGTTTAAAATAAATCGTGTTGCCGCCGAAATCCACTGACTGCCCAGCAGACCCGACGCAGCCACCAATGGGTTAACCCATATCACTCATTCTCTTTCATTTTCATACTTATACTTAAGCGCCAGCCTACGTGCTGGGAAATTAACCGTTGCATCTTGCGCTTTAAGCTTACATGTTAGGTTCTATGCTTGTTACTAAGCGGCGGACAGAACAGTTTGGTTACAACCGCGAGTAAGGGCGATTAATTTATAGCGGCTCAACTACCGACTCGCTCGCTCACCATACACACACCCACTTAGCCTACCATTAGCATAAGAAAACACGTGGAAGAAATAAATGAAGTATCACGTGAAAAGTGAAGTGTTTCTTGTGGGCCCGCTAAAACATCGAACCTTAGCGCCAAACTCAACAATTCTATAAATTACGCCAGGAATTAATTCTATAATTAATTCTAATTATTAATTCTATAATTCTATATATTAATCTAACAGTGGTAAACCACTAAAGGAACCGAAAAAGTTAATTATTTAACTCAACTCGACGGGTCAACCCACGGTTCTACAAGTAAATCATATAGAGGTTAACCTCGATGATTGCATAACCAATCACTAAATTGTGATACATATGTACATAACCTCAACGGTCAACCGTTTACGACCTACATAGGTCACGTAACTAATCAACGTCGCTTAAAAGTATAAACTCATTGGTAAACCATGGCAACAAAAGACTTATCATGTGGACTCACAGGTTACATGCAGAACTGACCGCATGGTGCAATGCAATCGATGATGTTCCTGGTATCATTTCGACTGCGCTGGAGTAATAGACGAGAAATCTGAGAACAGCTGGAACTGCGACTGCGTCAACGTGTCAACGGAAGTCATCACAACCATATTGAGCAACGCATTGCAGAACCTCGGAAATACCACACGAGCAGGTGAACCTCAGGCTACTTCGTCACCAGCAAAACCAACGGGGCCGCTACAAGAACCGGATCGGGACTTTGGACTATGCCGTCCAAAAATATTCCAGGACACAGCTAGGACAGCTGTTCCTATTTTTACTTCTGCCAAACAAAAAGCGATGGTCACACACTCAGCTGTGCGTGACACGTGGCATTACGATCACGAGGCACCGCAGCTGCCGTTCCTAACCTCAAACAACACGCGTGCTACGACACGCGAACAACCGCACCTAAGTGCTACGCCGATGGCACCCTGGAATTTTACGAATACTCAAAACAGGGCTGCATCGTACTATCCAGAAAATAAAGTGCGAATGGACGTAGACCTAAACACAGCAATGCCAAGCGCAGCACAACTTGCAGCCCGTCAAGCGATACCGAAAGAGCTTCCAACATTCGATGGCAATCCTCAGAACTGGCCTCTATTCTACAGTAGTTTTCAGACAAGCACGGAAATCGCTGGGTATACGAATGCAGAAAATCTTATGCCGCTGCAAGCTAGCCTGAAGGGAAAAGCACGTGAGTTAGTTCAATCCAAACTCCTTTTACCAGCAATGGTCCCTGAAATCATACAAACATTACGTATGTGTTTCGGTCGGCCAGAGCATATTTTGCACAACTTACTGGAAAAAACGCGGCAACTACCCGCAATAAAAGATAAGCTTGAACCACTTATCGAATACGCACTGTGTGTACGAAACATCTACTCAACGATGGAAGCATGTGGACTCACAGGTTACATGCAGAACCCAATGCTCGTACAAGAGCTACTAGAGAAACTCCCCACACAACTGAAGCTGCAGTGGGCAATGTTTCCCAAAGACACTAAGATACCATCAATGGAATCTTTTAGCAAATGGATCTACGACATAGCTGAAGCAGCAAGCCAGGTAACATCACCGCTTTACCATAAGAAGAGCGGAAGCCTAAATCATCACACAGAGGCACCTGAAGAGCAGGTCAAGGAAATTACGTGCGTCGTATGTAACGAACCTGGGCACAAAATACACAGCTGCCCATCGTTCAAAGCCACGCCAAATCAACAAAAGATTTCTTTTCTGAAAAATCACAAGCTCTGCCAACAATGCCTAAACCGTCATCACCAAAAGTGCCAACGTGAGAAGGTTTGCGGCATACGAGGCTGCCGAAGCAAACATCACCCATTGATCCACGAGATGCAGCCAATACCAGAGGCTGCGAAATCCAGCAGCCCAAACAGGCCAGCTATGGTCACCAACGTGCATACGCCGGAGGGCAAGCACACCCAGCGATCCAGAGAGTCTGGCTCAACATATTTCCGCGTCATTCCAATACAAATCATCAATAAAACGAAAGTCACTAACACTTTTGCATTTCTAGATGAGGGATCGGCACTAACGCTCATCGACAACAAGGTCTTTAAGCAGCTCGGCTTAAAAGGCGTTCCAGATCCACTGTGCCTAAAATGGACCAACGATACAACACGCGAAGAAAATGCATCGGAACGTGTCACGCTTAAGGTTGCCAATCCACATAATGGCAATCAATTCTACTTGGAAGTGGTTCACAGTGTAGATACCCTGGATCTACCTGTACAGTCTATCGACATAAGGGCTCTCGCCAAAGAATTCCCCCACCTAGCGGGACTACCGATAGCATCATACACCAACGCACGCCCAAGCATCCTAATCGGCACAAATAACTGGAACCTTGCCGTACCCCTTAAAATCAAAGAGGGGGCATGGCACCAACCAATAGCGTCAAAGACGCGACTGGGATGGGCACTACAAAGCTCCACGCGATCAAGGGCTACTAGAGCTAATGTGAGCGTTCACATGTGTGGATGCAGGGACGCAGACGCTAAGCTACATGAGATCATCAAACAAGCGTTCTCATTAGACGCTACCACAGCAAAACCGCTATCATCACCAGAAGAAACTCAAGCTTTAACCAAACTTGAATCTACTACCTCCCTTAAGAATGGAAGGTACGAGGTCGGCCTAATGTGGAAAGACCCTGAAGTTTCATTACCCGATAGCTACGCAAACGCACTAAAACGGCTTAAATGCCTACAAAAGCAATTTTCCCGACAACCACAGTTGAAGGAGCAAATCACCAAACAAATCGAGAACCTCGTCGAAAAGGGCTATGCTCGCATGCTGATGCCGGAGGAAATAGCTGCACCAAACAGACGGACATGGTATCTACCAACCTTCATAACTAAAAATCCAAATAAACCAGAGAAGGTCCGGCTTGTATGGGACGCAGCCCATGACTATATCTGGAGTGGCCCAGATCTCCTCAACTCCCTGTTTGACCTCTTGCTCTCATTCCGAGTGGGACGAGTGGCGATCTGTGGCGATATTGCCGAGATGTTCCATCAGATCCGAGTGAAACCAGCAGACACCCATGCGCAAAGGTTTCTGTGGTCCGACAGCAAATCCGAGAGGCAAGAGCCTAACGTCTATGTTATGGAAGCGCTTACTTTCGGAATCAATTGCGCACCCTGCATTGCACACTTTATTCGCGACAAAAATGCAGATCGATTCTGCCAACAGTACCCTCAAGCAGCACAAGCCGTCAAGGACTACCACTACGTGGATGATTTTATATACAGTGGCGACGACTACGTGGAAGTCGGAAACATCGCAACTCAAGTCAGAGATATCCATGCAGCAGGTGGTTTCCACATACGCAATTGGTCTTCGAACTCTAAGGAGGTCCTTCGAATACTAAAGAGCGATTCGCTGCTCCCCGAAGCTGTCGAAATTACCGCCACGGAAAAGGTACTCGGCTTATACTGGGTGCCGAACTCCGACGTATTCACATTCATCTGCAAGTTCGCCAGGTTGAAGCGCAACGTTTTGGACAGCGACAAAACACCAACCAAACGCGAGCTCTTGCAAGTACTTATGTCAATGTACGACCCACTCGGCTTCATCTCATGCTTTACAATAGAGCTCAAAATCCTACTGCAAGAAGTCTGGAGAAGCGGCATTGGCTGGGACACTGGTTTGCCCGACGCATTGTTACCCAAATGGATACGATGGAAACGGATCCTTACAACAATCGCCGGATTGACCATCCCGAGATGTTACTTCGACAGCAGCGATCAAGTCCATGATGTCCAGTTACACACGTTCGTTGACGCCAGCGAATTGGCATACGCAGCAGTCTGCTACCTTCGGATACGCCAGGGGAAAAGAACCTACCTCAGCTTCGTGGTCTCCAAGGCGAAAGTGGCACCGTTGAGTCCACTATCTATACCAAGGATGGAACTGCAGGCCGCAGTGATCGGAGCAAAGCTGAGTAACCGAATCCAACGCAATCCAAGTTTGTCAATTAATTCGAGTTGTTATTGGTCCGACTCAAAGACTGTTCTCAAATGGCTTCGTATGGATCCACGAAAGTTTCAGCAATTCGTCATGCACCGCGTTGGCGAAATACTGGAATTCACAAACGTTAGCCAATGGAACTGGGTTCCAACCAATCTTAACCCTGCAGATCTTGCTACTAAAACACACAACGCCAATAAACATGAAACTTGGCTACACGGTCCGGACTATTTGCTGCAGGATCAACACGAGTGGCCAAAATGCGATGATTTGGGGCCACCAAACAATGCTGAAGTCAGGCACAACATACTCTTCATCGACAATGCGCCGATGGAGCTAAAACTTAACGCGGAATATTTTTCCGACTGGCGCAGGCTATATCGAGCTTTAGCGCGCTTTATTCTCTATATTGAGAAACTGAAAGCAAAACAAGCAAAGGCATCGCCACCTACAGAGGTGTCTTACGAGATGATTCAGCAGGCACGCACACTCCTACTGCGGCATGCGCAGTCATCTGAATTCAACCCAGAAATTCGCAACTTAACGAGAGGTAAACCTTTAAAAACAAATTCTAAACTCATATGTTTAAATATCTTCCTAGACGAAAACCAGCTCCTACGTACCCGAGGGCGAGCAGAAAACCTACACGGACAAAACCAAATACTGCTCCCATATGGGCACCACATTACTCGGCTCATAGTGAACTGGTATCATCAGGAAATGCACCACACATCCCATGAGACGTGTATTAACAGGATTCGCGGCATGTTTTACATACCACGCCTACGAGTCTTATACAAAGCCATGCGGAAGTCTTGCCAACGCTGTAAAAATGAGAGCGCCATGCCTGATCCACCGCAAATGGCTCCCTTGCCCATTGCCAGGCTGGCTGCCTACCAACGTCCCTTCACTTACGTCGGTATCGACTACTTCGGGCCCTTCTTGGTCGCTGTAGGACGACGAAGCGAAAAAAGATGGGGAGTTATTTTCACCTGCCTAACCATACGGGCGGTGCATATAGAACTGGCGTGCTCTCTGGACACTGCATCGTGCATAATGTGCATCCGAAACTTCATCAATCGGCGCGGGACCCCAAGAGAAATTTACAGCGACAATGGCACTAACTTCAAAGCTGCCGAAAAGATTATCTGTGACAAAGCGCAGACGATCAACTTCAACGCCGTGCAACCGGCGTTCGATGACATCAAATGGAAATTTAATCCACCAGCCGCTCCTCATATGGGGGGAGCATGGGAGCGACTTGTTCGTTCCGTCAAGACTGTACTCTACGCAATCTGCCCAGCGAGAAAATTCACCAGTGAGGGCCTACAAAGTGCACTATGGGAAGTGGAATTTATCCTAAACTCCAGACCCCTTACTTTTGTCTCTCTGGACAGCAAAGACGACGAGGCTATCACCCCTAATCATCTACTACTAGGATCAGCAAGCGGCTATAAAACAGTCTTCAAAACCACACACACCGTACAGCACACGTGGCAAGCTGTTCAAGAATTCGCCGATCAATTCTGGCGACGATGGGTACGCGAATACGTTCCAGATTTAGCCAGGCGAGGAAAATGGTTTACGAAGAGACCACCAATAGCAGCTGGAGACGTCGTTGTAATATTGGACGAGACTCTGCCCCGAAATAGATGGCCGAAAGGTATAGTCGAGCAAACAATCCTGGCCAAAGACAACCAGGTGCGTCGAGTGATCATCAGAACCGCCAATGGGACTCTTCAACGGCCCGTGGCTAAAGTAGCTGTATTAGACGTCGGCTGTAATGGAGCAAAGCAATCCCATGAAGAGAGCAGCTTTACTGGGGGGGGAATGTTGCCGCCGAAATCCACTGACTGCCCAGCAGACCCGACGCAGCCACCAATGGGTTAACCCATATCACTCATTCTCTTTCATTTTCATACTTATACTTAAGCGCCAGCCTACGTGCTGGGAAATTAACCGTTGCATCTTGCGCTTTAAGCTTACATGTTAGGTTCTATGCTTGTTACTAAGCGGCGGACAGAACAGTTTGGTTACAACCGCGAGTAAGGGCGATTAATTTATAGCGGCTCAACTACCGACTCGCTCGCTCACCATACACACACCCACTTAGCCTACCATTAGCATAAGAAAACACGTGGAAGAAATAAATGAAGTATCACGTGAAAAGTGAAGTGTTTCTTGTGGGCCCGCTAAAACATCGAACCTTAGCGCCAAACTCAACAAATCGGTATATATATATATATATATATATATACACACAGACAATTTATTCTTTAAATCGTTCATACATATTTTCCAATCCATATAACATTATTTATTTATTTATTCAATTTATTTATTTATCTAATCATCAAAATAAGTTTTTTTTGTCTGCCAATATCGAGTCTCAATATTGTAATATCGTTTGTTTTTCTATTATAATTAATCATATCCTTGTGAAACGTGCCCGCGGTCAGATCTTTTGTTTTAAGGTATTCGTCCAGCAAAAACTCCAGTAGCTGTACTCTGTGCATAGTCCTTACCATAAAAAGAGAGCACTTTTTTATAGGTAGGTCCCCTATGGTCAGGTTGGCGTCTGAAAAGCAAAGAAGAAATTATCAATAACTTATTTTTTTTTTTTTTTTTTTTGTTGCCCGAGTACAAAGGGCCATTGGAGACAGAACGATGTCTCGGGGAGCGCGTAAAATTTTAATTAATTAAATTGCCATACCATTATATGAAATTATTATAAACGATTGTGAAAATATGAAGGATATTGAGTAGTTTGGTTTACCGGGAAAGGGGGGACGGTGAGGTGTTTATATGGGGCAGTAGGATACCAAAACTGTCAGGAAGGGCGGGTATGCCGGGAACAAATGAAAACCCGGCAGGAGGATGAGCTCTTTGGGAGATTCTCATCGTACACGAGACTAGTACGGATTCTGGCTTGGGTGCTACGATTTAAGAGAAAACTAGACGCTCAATAATTCTGCCACAGGGGAGCCACGTGACGAAACTGCTAATCACACATTATCACAACAAATGGAAGCATCAAAATGAAAATACTATCATCGCTGAAATACGTCGGAAGTTTTGGATTCCTCATTTACGCCAAGAGTTACGCCGGACGTTATGAACATTCTTCATATGCCGTATGGAGAGAGCTCGCCCAGCACCTACCGTGATGGGACAACTGCCCTCGGACAGAGTGACTCCCTTTGCTCGTCCATTTTCTTACACTGGATTGACTACATGGGGCCGTTTGCAGTGGTTAGGGGAAGAGGAACAGAGAAGCGATGGATATGCATTTTTACTTGTTTGACTGTATGCGCCATACACTTGGAGTTGGCTGATAACGGGACAAACCTAGGCTGTTAGAGTTTGAATTGAAATGTAATTTAATATAATTAAGCTATAATTTAGCTATAAACACATATGATTGTTAGTGTTGTAAGACACAGTGTTGGAACACACTAGAAGGGCTAGTGTAGAAAGCGGTCACTTGATATCGAGCCGTGGAGAGAAAAGCGTGAGTAAAATGCGCTATTATTATATTTCTTAGGAAATAAAACTCACTCACTCTCTACTCATCAACTCCTCAACAATTTGGATGAAATTGGTACCAAGGGCGCTTGGAGAGGGTCAGGAGTTATTATATGCTAAGGGGTCCACGGCGCCGTGGGTCGAGTCAACAATTGGTAATATATGCCCTGCTATGGTTTTAATTCACAAGTTTAATTTACAGTACCAAATGAGTGTTTCTCAGCTATGGTTGACCCAAAATTTTGACCAGAGCGCCTAGTTGTACACGAGTTTGCGCCCAATGAGCGCTCCCGTCCGTTGCCTTTCCACCTTCCTAATTCATCTTTTGCTTCAAAAAACCAATAGTCTTTGCATTCATTATCAACATATAAGAGGACTTCTTACCAAGCTTTCAAAACTGTTCTGTGATAGCCAAACCTTTTCGGGTGACATATTAGCTATCTCTAAAACTTTACTTAACTCCTCTGTTTTGGATAATGAAATTCTTTCAAATAACTTTATTTCTTAAAGGCTTGATCGTGTTGGTCGTTGTGGCGGTGGAGTACTCATTGCTGTCAACTCGAATCTGTGTTCAAGTGTTTTCTACTTTGCTCTTAATTCTCTAATTGATAAATGCGTTCCTTATGTGAATATCTCTACCATCTCCAGTGCGCCAGTCTGGTACACACGTAGGCTCTCTAATCTCCGTAACATTAAATCGAGATATTTTAAAAGATTTAAAAAAACCTGGTTCGCGACTTGACTATGCAAATTATTGCGTAGCCTAATCCCAATTTTGTCTTTTAAATACTCAATGCTACAATAATTATATCGTTCGCTGTAAGGTTGAATTTTATAAGAACCCCAAAAGATTTTACAACTTTGTCAATTGCAAATGACGCTTTAATTTACTACCTTCTACCTTCAGACTTAATGACCTGACTGCTAATAATGATTCAGAAATTGCAGATGTGTTTGCTAATTTCTTTCAGTCGACTTATTCTACTACTGTTTCGGATCCCACACGCTATCCCTTTTCAATCCCACATTTAAATTGTATGTTTTTTCCCAGTATTACTGAAGATTGTATTATCTCTAGCTTGTCATCTATGACGTCTTCCTTTGTTCCCGGGCCTGATAATATACCTAGTTGCATCCTTAAAATGTATTCTATTTCCCTATCTAAGCCTTTATCTCGGTTATTCTTTATATCGAGTGAGACTTGTAGCTTTCCTGATATTTGGAAGGAGTCTTTTATTATTCCGGTTTTTATAAAGGGTAGCAAATTGGATGTTTCTAACTACCGTGGCATTGCCAAACTTTCGGCAATACCTAAGCTGTTTAAAAAATTATTACGTCTTCCCTTCAACATCTATCCAGATCCACTATTTCTCCTTGTCAGCATGGCTTCATGAAAGGTCGTTCGTCGCTTACCAACTTGGGCCCACTGTTATTTACATTGTTTATAAATGATTTGCCTTTGGCCTTGGCTCATTCACGCGTGCTCATGTTCCTATAATGATCCTTCTTTCCAACAGTACTTGCAATCAGATCTCGATGCGTTCTGTGATTGGTGCCATGTTAATAAATTGCACTTTAATGCCTCTAAGTGTTCTTTTATGACTTTCAGTCCTATATCGATCGTTCTTTCCAACAGTACTTGCAATCAGATCTCGATGCGTACTATGATTGGTGCCACGTTAATAAATTGAACCTTAATGCCTCTAAGTGTTCTTTTATGACTTTCAGTCGTTTGTCTCCGCTCTTAGCTCATTACTCTATTAAGTCTGTTCTGTTAAATTGTGTACCATCAATCAAAGACTATGTTTGACCCAAAACTTTCATTTAATGTTCATATTTCTTCAATTGTCAATAGAGCATGCAGCCTTCTTGGCTTCATTCAACGAATTTGATGATCCCTATATAACAAAGGTTTTATACACTTCGTTAGTTCGCCCTACTCTAGAATATTGCTCGCCAATGTGGAACCCGCAATATGATGTTCACCAGCGTAGTATTGAATCGGTACAGAAGCAATTCCTTAAGTTTGCGCTACGCTGTCTAAATTGGGACCCGAGTCTTCGCCTACCTTCTTATTCTGACAGACTTCTTCTTATTAATCTTTCTTCACTTTATAACCGTAGGCTTATAAACTTTTTTCCTATTCACCTTAGTAGATGTCTGACTGACTACTCTCTTCACGAACCTTTTCGTGTTCTTTGCTAATCTTTTGACATCCTTTCTTACCTCATCTCTCCTCATCTTTCTGTCACTTCTCTTCGCGCTATTATTTTTTTGTATAATCTACAACGAAACCGGGCCGGGCATGTTTTGTTCTGTATAAGGCATAGCTTACTATCTTTAATTAATTGTTAACTGTTTATTAGCTTAAGCTTTTTCGTCGACTGCCATGTTAGTTTAACACAGTTCAAACAACAACACAGTACCATGGAGTCACTATTGCATATCCATCATTACGCTTCAGATGCTCTTTCCCCCAAAAGTCATGTAACCATCCTGGCTACTGGTTTTGAAAGAGCTTTTGATCGCGTTGGTGTGCACACCGAACTGGATCAACTTTCCCGGTGGGCGGTAGGTCCTAAGGTCCTTCTACATAGTGAAGGCTTTCATGACCAAGCGATACATGCGTGTTAGAGTTAATAATACCTTAACTAATTCCTATAAATTACACAACGGCATTCCTCAAAGATCACCAATCTCAGTGGTATGGTTAATAATTGCCTTACACTCCCTAGATATAATAATACTAAAGCACAAAAATATACAACTCTCAGTTTACGCGGATGATGCTATAATATTCAGCAATTGAAAAAATACAATGTTACTATTTCTTACTTTTAAACAAATACTCATGAATATGGTTGAATGAGGTAATTTCTCTCTTGCCTTAAACAAATGTAAATTATTGCAAATTCATAAAAAACATCGTTGTACATATCCAACTCTAACGGTAAATAACATAACATTAGAATTTAGATCTAGTACACTTACGTTTAAGTAACACTGGGTTAATCTTAGAGCGCCTTAGCCAGCGCCCTATTTTCATTAAGTTTCTTGGGTCTAAGCATTCTTTTGTCCATTCAACATCACTAATTCATGCCACAAGAGCCGTAATACTGGCGAAAATCGACTATGGGCTGGCAATCTATGGATGGTGTGCGCCAAACATCAAATCGTTCTCCCCGCATACCGTCCAGTAGTACGGCGTAGCATTGGCGCCTTCCCCTCAACTCCGACGAAATGACTTTTAGCGGATGCTGGGTTTCCTGCGACAGTCTTTCTACCCCCAATGCAGTTAATAACATCTATAACCAAACTAGCGAAATTCAACATCTTTGCAGAAAACACGTTACTAAAAACTCTTTTGGTTGTTCTTTTTTACAAATTGTGACCTCTTGGTCACATGGGCGTAAAAGGTAATGAGCTTTCAAATTTAGCGCCCAAACATGCAGGATAATCTCCTTTCCCAACTGTCAGCCCTTGTGTCAGAGAAGACTTATGGCGCAACATTAAACAATTTAACCCAAGCAAGGAACCAGTCCGATATCCACTTTAATTGCACAGAAGACATTGTAATATCATCACCCGCCTCAAAACTGGTCACACCGTCCTAACCCACGGCCATCTGCTAAATGGAAAAGCTAAGCCCAGATGCGTGAAATGCGGGGAAGAATTATCAACCAGACACATATTGCGCACAATTAATAAATTTTGATTAAATTTCTTACGGTTTTATTTCGTTATGTGCGATAAGGAACTTCGTTGTAATGAAATACACAAAACACTAAAATACATAACAAAACTAATTAATTTGCCAAATTTTGCAAATAAAACACAAAGGTTACAAGCTTCACACACCTGCGAAAGCGTAAACGAACTAAGCACAATTAGTAATTGAGAGAAACAATAAATATTGATAAAAAAAATTAGGAGCTATCAAAAACACGACCGTAACTTTAGAGAGCAGAAGCTTTTTGACGCAAAACTTTCGTTCAATCCATATTTATTTTCATTTGTCAATACAGCATGTAGTCTCCTTGGGAATAAGGATTTTATGTTTTAATTTAATTCGATCATCTCAAGAATATTGCTCGCCAGTGTGGGACTCTCAATATGATGTTCACCAACGTAGTATTAAATCCGTAAGCAAGCAATTCCTCATGGTCGAGTTACGCAGTCTTAATTGGCACCCGAGTCTTTGCCCACCTTCTGATTCTGGCAGGATTCTTCTTATAAGTCTTTCTTTACTTTGCCATCGTAGGGCCTGTATTTGGCAGTTCGAGCCTGTTTTACATTATCAATTATCCAGTTTTAGAGTCTAAGGCATGGTATGGCTATAGCAAATATGGAGTAGTTTAACAAAATCTATTAAGAATAAAACTTGGTGATGCTTGAAATCGCTTTTCAAACACAGCAGATTCTGTCCACCTTTTTTGTGCTGCTTTTAAAATAATCGTTTTTCGAAATTGACCCCGGCTTAAATGCAATGTTTGATTTAATTTTTCATTTTGTTTTTTTTTTTTTTTTACTTTTTATTAATATGGCAGTGCAATGCACATATACTTCCTTCCCTAAAATATATGAATGAACTTCAAACTCTGCCTATGTCTCTTTCCATTTGTTATGGCCGGGGTGTTGTTTTCGTTTATGCTTATCGATAAGTCGGGGAATTCTACATAGTGTTGTATAATGGAGACCGAAAGGTAGGGAATTTTTCTCCTCAAACGGGTAAGGGAGCGGGTAACAAATGAGAAGACCGCTAGCCAGGATTTTCAAAACTGAGAGAGAGGATTTCGGAGTTGGGACTGTTACTGATTGGGATAGTCAAGACAGATAAAGGTCAAATCGGTCGAAAAAGTTCTCGAGAGTGGTTGGTTAGGGCGAGGGCCTAGAAAGAAAAAAGTAAAAGGAAATAATACCCAAAAAAAAGTTATGTGAGAATTAAAAAAAAATTTAATATAGTGAATTATTCCAAAAGGGAAGCCAAATCCGGGGTATATGCCCATACGGGATTGGCCGAGATAGAGGGGTAAGTGAATCTTTCATATTCAGGGCCTGCCCAGGGGAGTTAGTCCTAATCTTATCCTGACCTTCGGGATTCTCCGTACAAGCCAACCAAATCGGCAATGGTCGGAGGCCAGGCCGCATAATCCAGGGCCTGGCCAAGCTTTTTATTTCTACCCATGGCCTCGTGACCACCACATATGAGACCGAAACGAGAATGGTAAAACAGACAGGGGAGTACAAGTTTAAAATAAAATAATATATATATAATATATATATATATATATATATATATATATATATTGTGAAAAAAACGAGAATGGTAAAACAGACAGGGGAGTACAAGTTTAAAATAAAAAAAAATATATATATATATATATATATATATATATATATATATATACACAGACAATTTATTCTTTAAATCGTTCATTCATATTTTCCAATCCATATAACATTATTTATTTATTTATTCAATTTATTTATTTATCTAATCATCAAAATAAGTTTTTTTGTCTGCCAATATCGAGTCTCAATATTGTAATATCGTTTGTTTTTCTATTATAATTAATCATATCCTTGTGAAACGTGCCCGCGGTCAGATCTTTTGTTTTAAGGTATTCGTCCAGCAAAAACTCCAGTAGCTGTACTCTGTGCATAGTCCTTACCATAAAAAGAGAGCACTTTTTTATAGGTAGGTCCCCTATGGTCAGGTTGGCGTCTGAAAAGCAAAGAAGAAATTATCAATAACTTAATTTTTTTGTTTTTTTTTTTTTTTTTGTTGCCCGAGTACAAAGGGCCATTGGAGACAGAACGATGTCTCGGGGAGCGCGTAAAATTTTAATTAATTAAATTGCCATACCATTATATGAAATTATTATAAACGATTGTGAAAATATGAAGGATATTGAGTAGTTTGGTTTACCGGGAAAGGGGGGGACGGTGAGGTGTTTATATGGGGCAGTAGGATACCAAAACTGTCAGGAAGGGCGGGTATGCCGGGATCAAATGAAAACCCGGCAGGAGGATGAGCTCTTTGGGAGATTCTCATCGTACACGAGACTAGTACGGATTCTGGCTTGGGTGCTACGATTTAAGAAAAAAGAAGTTCGTGAAAATTACCTGATATGCTCAGAGATAGATTATGCTGAAGAAGTTCTGTTCAGAAGTGTACAAAAAGGTTCTTATCCAGATATGAATAGTGAGCTCGCCAGGGGTAAACTGATTAATAAGGGAAGTAGTCTTCTGAAACTAACACCGGAGATAGATAATGATGGCTTGTTACGTGTAAGCGGACGCATAGATAAAGCTTGTGCCGTTGATATGGACACTAGACGCCCAATAATTCTGCCACAGGGGAGCCACGTGACGAAACTGCTTATCACACATTATCACAACAAATGGAAGTTTTGGATTCCTCATTTACGCCAAGAGTTACGCAGGACGTTACGAACATGCTTCATATGCCGTATGGAGAGAGCTCGCCCAGCAATTGGAATTGGCTAGGGACTTGACGGCCGACACTTGCCTTAAAGTCATTCATAACTTCATGAGGCGGCGTGGAGTCCCAATAAGAATCAGGTCTGATAACAGGACAAACCTAGTGGGTGCTGACCGAATATTAAGACAAGAATTGTATAAGAAAGTAGCTGCCGGGCTCGCAAGCGAAAAAATCGAGTAGCTTTTTAACTGCCCATTGAATTCACGTGCAGGCGGATGTTGGGCGCTACTACAAGGAAATTTAAAGGAGAATACCCTCTACAGCTTGATATGCGAAGCTGAAAATATTGGTAATTCACGGCCTCTGACGCACATTGCCATAGATAGTCCGACAGGGGATCCTATAAATCCAAATCACTTTCTTTTGGGTACAGCCAACTCCACTCAGACTCCGCATCCGCAAGAAGAGGATTATCACCCTACCATGAAGGATTTGCGGATTAAGCAACAGATGACTCATTCGTTTTGGCGCAAGTGGGTAAACTAATACCTTCCCGATTTGTGTCGCCGCACCAAGTGGTATCATTCGGTACAGCCGCTAGCTCTGGGAGATATCGTCCTTATTTACGACAGCACACAGCATCGAGTTAACTGGCAGAAGGGCAGAATCATCGAAGACCAGCACTGGAGAGTTTCGTCGACCGGCATGCATGTTAGCCAAACTGGATTTTGGTGAATCTAAGATGGACTAGATTCACGGTGGCGGAAAAAGTTGTGAAGAAATGCCAAAAGCTGTTAGAGTTTGAATTGAAATGCGATTTGATAGTGTTAGACTACACATAATTTAGCTATAAACACATATGATTGTTAGTGTTGTAAGACACAGTGTTGGAACACACTAGAAGGGCTAGTGTAGAAAGCGGTCACTTGATATCGAGCCGTGGAGAGAAAAGCGTGAGTAAAATGCGCTATTAGTTTTACGTTGATTTAATTTCTAATATTTCTTAGGAAATAAAACTCACTCACTCTCTACTCATCAACTCAACAATTTGGATGAAGTTGGTACCAGGGGCGCTTGGAGAGGGTCAGGAGTTATTATATGCTAAGGGGTCCACGGAGCCGTGGGTCAAGTCAACAATTGGTAATATATGCCCTGCTAAGGTTTTAATTCACAAGCTTAAGTTTTCTAGGCCTCCCGCAATCTCCTCTTTTAAATTTACAGTACCAAATGAGTGTTTCTCAGCTATGGTTGACCCTAAATTTTGACCAGAGGGCCTAGTTGTACACTAGTTTGCGCCCAATGAGCTCTCCCGTCCGTCGCCTTTCCACCTTCCTAATTCATCTTTTGCTTCAAAAAACCAATAGTCTTTGCATTCATTATCAAAATATAAGAGGACTTCTTACCAAGCTTTCAAAACTGTTCTGTGATAGCCAAACCTTTTCGGGTGACATATTAGCTATCTCTGAAACTTTACTTAACTCCTCTGTTTTGGATAATGAAATTCTTTCTAATAACTTTATTTCTTATAGGCTTGACCGTGTTGGTCGTTGTGGCGGTGGAGTACTCATTGATGTTTCTTTCAGTCGACTTATTCTACTACTGTTTCGGATCCCACACGCTATCCCTTTTCAATCCCACATTTAAATTGTAGGTTTTTTTCCAGTATTACTGAAGACTGTATTATCTCTAGCTTGTCATCTATGACGTCTTCCTTCGTTCCCGGGCCTGATAATATACCTTGTTGCATCCTTAAAATGTGTTCTATTTCCCTATCTAAGCCTTTATCTCGGTTATTCTTTATATCGAGTGAGACTTGTAGCTTTCCTAATATTTGGAAGGAGTCTTTTATTATTCCGTTTTTTAAAAAGGGTAGCAAATCGGATGTTTCTAACTACCGTGGCATTGCCAAACTTTCGGCAATACCTAAGCTGTTTGAGAAAATTATTACGTCTTCCCTTCAACATCTATCCAGATCCACTATTTCTCCTTGTCAGCATGGCTTCATGAAAGGTCGTTCGTCGCTTAACAACCTTGGGCCCACTGTTATTTACATTGTTTATAAATGATTTGCCTTTGGCCTTGGTTCATTCACGCGTGCTCATGTTCCTATAATGATCCATCTTTCCAACAGTACTTGCAATCAGATCTCGATGCGTACTGTGATTGGTGCCACGTTAATAAATTGCACCTTCATTCCTCTAAGTGTTCTTTTATGACTTTCAGTCCTTTGTCTCCGCTCCTAGCTCATTACTCTATTAAGTCTGTTCTGTTAAATTGTGTACCATCATTCAAAGACTATGTTTGACCCAAAACTTTCATTTAATGTTCATATTTCTTCAATTGTCAATAGAGCATGCAGCCTTCTTGGCTTCATTCAACGTTGGTCCAAAGAATTTGTTGATCCCTATGTAACAAAGGTTTTATACGCTTCGTTAGTTCGCCCTACTCTAGAATATTGCTCGCCAGTGTGGAACCCGCAATATGATGTTCACCAGCGTAGTATTGAATCGGTACAGAAGCAATTTCTTGAGTTTGCGCTACGCTGTCTAAATTGGGCCCCGAGTCTTCGCCTACCTTCTTATTCTGACAGACTTCTTCTTATTAATCTTCCTTCACTTTATAACCGTAGGCTCGTTTTTGGCATTCTCTTTCTCCATAAACTAGTCAACGGCGAAGTCATTTCTACCAATTTACTAGATACGCTATATTTTTGTGTTCCCTCACGTCGGACCAGAAACTTTTTTCCTATTCACCTTAGTAGATGTCTGACTAACTACTCTCTTCACGAACCTTTTCGTGTTCTTTGCTAATCTTTTGACATCCTTTCTTACCTCATCTCTCCTCATCTTTCTGTTACCTCTCTTTGCGCTATTTTTTTTTTTTATAATCTACAACGAAACCGAGCCGGGCATGTTTTTTTTTTGTATAAAGCATAGCTTACTATCTTCAATTAATTATTAGCTGATTTTTAGCTTAAGCTTTTTCGTCAACTGCCATGTTAGTTTAACACAGTTCAAACAACAACACAGTACCATGGAGTCACTATTGCATATCCATCATTACGCGTCAGATGCTCTTTCACCCAAAAGTCATATAACCATCCTGGCTACTGGTTTTGAAAGAGCTTTTGATCGCGTTGGTGTGCACACCGTATTGGATCAACTTTCCCGGTGGGCGGTAGGTCCTAAGGTCCTTCTACATAGTGAAGGCTTTCATGACCAAGCGATCCATGCGTGTTAGAGTTAATAATACCTTAACTAATTTCTATAAATTACACAACGGCATTCCTCAAGGATCACCAATCTCAGTGGTATGGTTAATAATTGCCTTACACTCCCTAGATATAATAATACTAAAGCACAAAAATATACAACTCTCAGTTTACGCGGATGATGCTATAATATTCAGCAACTGAAAAAATACAATGTTACTATTTCTTACTTTTAAACAAATACTCATGGATATGGTTAAATGAGGTAATTTCTCAGGGGCCACTCTTGCCTTAAATAAATGTGAATGATTGCATAGTCGTAAAAAACATCGCTGTACATATCCAACTCTAACGGTAAATAACATAACATTAGAATATACATCTAGTCTTAAAGTTCTCTGCCTTATGCTTGACAGTACACTTACGTTTAAGTGACACTGGGTTAATCTTAGAGCGCCTTACCAAGCGCCCTATTTTCATTAAGTTTCTTGGGTCTAAGCGTTCTTTTGTCCATCCAACATCACTAATTCATGCCACAAGAGCCGTAATACTGGCGAAAATCGACTATGGGCTGGCAATCTCCCCGCATACCGTCCAGTAGGACGGCGTAGCATTGGCACTTTCCCCTCAACTCCGATGAAATGACTTTTAGCGGAAGCTGGTACCTAAAGTACAGACGAGAGCTGCGCAACTGACTTTCAAGCTTATACGTAAAATTCTCTTCTCGACTAACCAAATTCTGCTAAAAGACTTTAATACAACGGTTAAACAGCGACGAAGGTTCAATGTCAAGTTTACTATCCGTAGATGTTCCATTGCATATCATTGGAACAAAATCAGCCCATCTCCTCCTTGGCAACTTCAGGACCACACCGAGAACACGTCTCTCAACTTGGGAAAAAAATCAAAAGCACCCAAAAATGTAATTTAGCAAATGCTAGCTGCCGAAACGGAAAAAGACCCCAACTGGAGCTGGTTTTACAGTGACGGATCGAAAACAATTGACTCCACAATCTTCGCAGTATTTAACCAGTCTGCAACCCTTTCATTTAATGTTCATATTTATTCAATTGTCAATAGAGCATGCAGCCTTCTTGGCTTCATTCAACGTTGGTCCAAAGAATTTGACGATCCCTATGTAACAAAGGTTTTATACACTTCGTTAGTTCGCCCTACTCTAGAATATTGCTCGCCAGTGTGGAACCCGCAATATGATGTTCACCAGCGTAGTATTGAATCGGTACAGAAGCAATTCCTTAAGTTTGCGCTACGCTGTCTAAATTGGGACCCGAGTCTTCGCCTACCTTCTTATTCTGACAGACTTCTTCTTATTAATCTTTCTTCACTTTATAACCGTAGGCTTATAAACTTTTTTCCTATTCACCTTAGTAGATGTCTGACTGACTACTCTCTTCACGAACCTTTTCGTGTTCTTTGCCAATCTTTTAACAACCTTTCTCACCTTATCTCTCTTCATCTTTCTGTCACTTCTCTTCGCGCTTAACTTTTTAATCATCTACAGCGAAACCAATGAAAATATTCTGGACTTGGATTGGCTGCAACTCATCCCTGGCCACATTGGCTGTAAATCGGGGCATAGCTGGCACCTTGTGCAAATAAAACACCTCCTCCGGGTCGGGGATGTTTAGTTGTGTATAAAGCTAAGCTACCTTCTTCATTTAATTACTATCTGTCTTTAGCTTAAGCTTTTTCGTCGACTGCTGTGTTAGTTGACGTAAATAAAATAAAATAAATAGAATAAAAATAAATAAAATAAATGTGTTATGAGCGGAGAAGTGTGTTGGGTAGCCGTCGTTGAGTATTGTAAGGTTTGAGTTTTGGAAAAATTTGGGTAGGATTCTGCCTTTTCTATTATCGTGAGGTCTGTTATATTGAGATGATCTCCAGCTGTGATGCCAGCTGTTGAAGTCACATAGGATAATTTGGTTGCTTTTTTGTGTTTTAACTTTTTCGTGTAGGCATTTAAATTAAAAGGCCTTATTTGGCCCTCCTATATAGGGATATATCGATGAAATATTAATCTTTGTTTTTGATATGATTTCTACGGTAAGTGTTTCAAACTGTGTAGTTTGGGTTATTAAAGTTTGCTGGATGGATTGTTAGGTTTACCATCGGTTTCCATGTCTTCTGATGCAGTTTTGTGTTGTTTTTCTGGTTGTGGTATCGGAGTTACTACATGATGGTGGTGATGGTTTAGTTGCGTTTTGTTCAGGTGCTGCCCCAGAACTCCGTTGTTGCAGTGCACTGTGGATCCACTTGTATGGATACGCGGCCAAAAATACTTATATTTGAGATATAGTTATGAAAACTTGTACAAAAATTTAAAAAAATATTTAAAACATGTAAAAAAAAAAATTGAACAGATCGGACTACTATATCATATAGCTCCCATATGAGCAATCGGACAAAAAAAAAGTACTTTGTATGAAAATTTTGTTTGTTTGTTGAGATATCTTAACCAAACTCACACGGTAGGTTTATGATGATTTAGAAACCCTGACCAAATTTAGTTGAAACCGATATGACCAATCGGTTGAAAACAGTCATTTGTATGGAAATTGTTCGAGTTTTGGCGTAAGTACGACGTTCCAGCTGGAATCGGATAACTATATTATATAGCCGTCATAGGAACAATCAGAAAAAAAGTCAACATGGCGCTAGAAAGTTTACGGGATCTTCTCTTTAGCTGTTCTTACTTGTTTTTAATAAAAGAGGAAAGAAATGTTAGAACAATATATGTATTTTCATGAATTAAAGAACAATATATAACAAAAAAAAAAAACTAAAAAGAATCTTCTAATAAATCAAAAACTGATTTTAACATGGTTGATTTTGGTTTTTTAGGTAGTTGTCTTTGTCCTGTAATAAATGGATTTGATCTTAAAATTAAATTATTAATAATATCTGTATTTGAAAGAGTGCGTGATATTTTCCTACTATGTTGAAGTCTACATTTTTTTATTTCTTTGTTATTGGACTGGGCAGCTTCCTCTGATAGCTCTCCAATCGACACTAATGCGTACTGCATTACAGCAGAAACATGTACTAACACCTTATGCACGGTCGCGGGTAAATAATACAATGGATACGCAGTTATTAAATCTTTCGCAGTATCCAGTGCGTAATTTTGAAATTTTTCTGCATTGATTTTACATCCGGATCCGATGGCTTGTAATATAGGTGCACATTTATGAATTAATTTGTCACCAATACCAGTGATATCGGAGCTCAATGCTGTATTTGCAAAGAATTTCCTAGCGATATTTCCATCATTGAATGATCCCCTGCTTCCATCTCTGGGTTTGTCCACAATTATTCCCATCTTCTCAGTAAACTCCTTTTGAATTTTTTTTCTTGCTATTTCAGAGATCTTCATTTCTGCATCTCTCACTTGCCACTTTTTAACCTAAAATTTATATGAAATATGCAAGAAGTATTCAAAGAAGGGTATGTAAGAGTGTAGTGGAGCCAGGCCAAACTCATAAAACTTTTGTTTAACTTCTTTACTTAAGCATTTTCCGACGTCGTTCATTTCCTTTGGCTTTGCTCCGCAAATATAGCACTTTGCCGACGATGATTCAGATAGGGCGTTGCAAACTTTCTCATCTACCATAGTGAAAAAAATTATTCGTTATCCACAATCGTTTTCATTATCCCCGACGGAACTACCTTTCAGTATTGCTTCATCGGGGGAAACTCCACCTATGTCGGGGTTCGAACTCGAGCACAACAGAACTGTAGTTTTTAGTAGGTCACCTCTTGGTAGGCTGGAGCGGCTTAACAAACCTCCCTGGTCCTCTCAAGAGTTATCCAATTTGAAAAACATGAAGACTCGATATTATAAGAAGTTTCAAAAACACGTCGTTCATCAGATTACGCTCTGTATACAGTCGCTCGTTCAAAATTCATGATGCTTAATACACAATGCTATAAGAATTATCTTCAGCGGTGTAAGATTCAGTTTTCTTCTGAACCTAAACAATTTTATAATTTTGTTAATTCTAAACGTAAGACCTCTGTGCACCTATTCCTCAACGGAATATCGAGCAATCTTATCTTATCATTTAGAAAAGGCTAATTGCATTTTCAATCCAGTGATTGATGAAAATTCTCTTCTTAGCGAACTTAAACTAGTTAAACCTAATTATTCTCCGGGGCCAGATGGTCTACCTGGATGTGTACTCAGGTTCTGTGCAAACGCATTATGTAAACCCATTTTAAAATTGTTTCTATTGTCTGTCGAATCTTCCTCTTTCCATCTATTTGGAAAGAGTCGTATATCATTCCTCTGCATAAAAATGGCAAAAAGTCCGAAGCCTCTAACTACAGGGGTATCTCAAAATTGTCCGCTATTCCGAGAGCTTTTGAGAAAATTATAACTTCTCAATTGCAACATTTTTGCAGCTCTATTATTTCGCCATCCCAACATGGGCTTGTGAAACGTAGGTCTACAACCACTAACCTTTTAGAATTTACCTCTATAATTATCAAGGGGTTCAAAATGCTAAACAAACTGATGTCATATACACGGACTTCAGCAAAGCCTTTGATTCTGTTAATCATACTCTATTACTTTTTAAACTGAACGACATTGGATTTCTACCTCTTTTCCTTACTTGGGTTCGAGAATATTTAACAAATAGAAAACAGAAGGTACTTTTTAAGTCTTCTTTTTCCAATTCCATTCCTGTGACTTCTGGTGTAGCTCAAGGTAGTCATCTTGGCCCTCTGCTTTTCACACTATTCATTAAGAATTTTCCATCAGTCATTGTTCATTCGCGTGTGCTTATGTATGCTGACGATGTCAAGCTTTGTCTTACTTATAATGATACAGATTCATTTAGTCGGCTACAAGCTGATCTTAAAAACTTTCAATCCTAGTGCCGGTTTAATCTATTAAATCTTAAGACTACCAAATGTATGGTAATGACTTTTTTCGTAGCTCTCCTCAACTGGTCACTTATTTTCTAAACAATAGTCCTTTAGAACGTCTAAATTATATGAATGATTTGGGCGTACTTATGGACCATAATTTAAATTTTAACACCCATATTTCCACCACGATTGCAAATACAACTACAACTGACAACCACTATACAACTAAAGTTCTTTTTACTTCGCTTGTCCGTCCTATATATATCAATATGAGTCGCACCAGACAAGACTTGAATCCGTTCAAAAGCAGTTCTTGCTAGTTGCTCTTCGTGGCTTAAGCTGGGATCGCAATGTCAATTTGCCCTCGTATTCTAGTAGATTTCTCTTGATTAACCTTCCTTCCCTAACTAACCGTAGAATTATGCTTGGTGTTATTTTAATGCACAAGCTCTTAATTCGTGATATCGACTGGTGGGAGATGGGTAGTTATCTGCTTGGACTCGCGCGTAACAGTCTTTGTCCTGGTGTCGTAGGGGCCACTTGAACGTACTGCGCATAATATCGTCAACGTCTTCCATTATACAATCCAGGAAATACGCAGCCTAACCATTAAGCACCAAAAAAAGATAACCATTATCTGGATCCCCAGCCACATGAAGATTCCTGGAATAAAAACAGTCTTCGTGAAAATTTCTGCAATCAAAAATGTAAAACGATTAACCCAAGATGTTCAAAAATCATTTTCTCTACTAACCTGCATCAACGAGCATGCGGAACGAGCATGCGTATAAAAATATGAGACAAGTATGACAAGTCGAGACCCCAGCAGCTAGTGCTCAGTCAAAAATCATTACGTTTGGTTATTATTACTAGGTTCATTTTGTTAAATAAAGAAAAACACGCTTAGCTTTAATAACCGTAGTCGAAATATGATGATTAAAAGTTAATTTATGGTCCATAAGAACACCTAAGTTATTGATAACATCGAACAGCTCTAATTGAGTTTCGTTAAGATAATAAGTTGCTAAGTATGGAGTGCATCTGTAAATGACATAACATTAATAAAAGAGCCGCTGCGGCTTATTAGATTGGTTTCACACCAACGCTGAAGATCATTAAGTTCGGATTGAACCATGTAAGAAGACGATATATCTTAAAAGCAGTCTTGAATGTTTTGAAGTCAATGGTAACATCTAGAGTATGGTGGTAGTTGTTTTCACGAATAACTAAAGGATCAGTCCTGGAAACATCGCAGTTGAAAGAATCCATCGCAAATACAAGATCTAGTGATCAGTCACGACTATTCCTGATAGGATTTACTTGAGTTAAATCTAAAACAATGTGACGACGAGGGCAACGCTATAAAGGCATCAAATGAAAGGGTCCAGGCAATCTCAGGTATATTAAAATCTCCCAAAACAATGAGCCAGTCTTTGTCAGAGAGATATAAGAAATCAAGTTGAATGGCTACCAAATGGTGAATGTATACTGCCAAAACAAACTGTGTTAGAATATACGAACAAGTAATATAGGCAGAAAAAGAATTTAAATAGTCGTATCATGTCTTTGTATATGTTAAATAGTAAACCTTGCAATTTAGCCGGCTCAATCTTGCAAAAGAAGATTATTTCAAAGGTAACACACAAAAAGGTTGTCTGCATAGCTATTTCAAGAACCACCAAGTTCTATCATCAGCATTTTTCAACGCTAATACTAGTTGGAAATTGCAACTAAATGAATCGAAAAAGTTGGCGAAGCCTACAATACCGAAGACCACCTTTTTGTGCATACCCTTAGGGGCTGTCCATAAATTACGTAACGCATTCAGGGGGGGGGGGTCTCTGTGTGTGTGACAATTTGTGACATAGGGGTGGGAGGGGATCGGAAAGCTTGTGACGTAACATATATTTTTATAACCTTTCAAGACAGGAAAAGTCCGTTAAAAATTATTAGGGGAAATATGGAGCGCTGTTGAAATCGATAAATATCCGACTGTAGCTAAGTACATCGATCCTGAAATTCTGAAATCAATCAGAGCCGCATTTTGTCAAAAGATGAAGTTTGGATATCGGAGAAGGTGAGGACAAGCGAGTATTTTACCCAAATTGTAAAATGTAATAATATCAATTGCTGCTCAAAACCTCGCAGCTCATTTTTTAATATTTAAACAAAGTGAACATGGACTGACGATTTCATTGGGTGTAGAAAATACAGAATCATCTAGGGGTAAATTTGTTTCAGTTTATGTTTCCAAAAATCTGAAGTTACCAAATATGTGTTCGAGTACTTTGCCGGAAATTCTGCCGTACGATTATTTTTGTTCATCTGTGCACGATGTCATAAACGAAAGAATTTGTAAGTCATGCCACATCTATTTTGCATCGAAGGTCATGCTTAAAAAGCATCAAATTGTGCACATAAAATATAAAGACGTCGTAGTCTCTGAAAAGAAAGTTTGACATATACGCTTCGCAGCAAAACGACAAAGAGAATTTATGGCAATCTTGAAAAATGAACAAAGTCAGGCAATGTGACAATCTGTGACAAAGGGATGGGGGGGGGTCAAAAATTGTCAAAAATCGCGTTACGTAATTTATGGACAGCCCCTTAGGCGCTATGAAAAATTAGTACAAGAGCTTCGCCCTTAACAAACTAACTTCGATGCTGTCGAAAATGTCATACAAAAGTGATCATTGACAAATTAAAACCGATGGCAAAATTTTATGCACCATCCCCAACGAGATGTTCAATGGTTGCCAGTAGGAATCCGGCTTGATGCACCGTTTCCTGAAAACGTTGAAGATGGTTGATAGTGGGAGTCGGGTATTACGCACAATCCAAAAAGTTAACCGAAGTTAACTAATGGGAACCAAGTATAATCGTAATTGTATTGTGGTATTTTAAACGGGTTTTTCTTTTGTCTCTCTTTATAGCATTCTTGTTTTGGAAATCGTAGTACTAAATGATGAGTTCTGATAAAATTAGCACAATTTGCGATTTGGATAGGTAAAGTTTTAGATTTTTAAATGCTAATAAAATGATTAACCTGTCTTGAGTTAATTTTAGCCGATATTATGGTTTTTTAAACCTATGCGAACCGAAAAATGTGGATCTTAAAAGTCTTGTTCAACAATTAATCAACAATATGCAGGATGAAGTAACTAGATGTCGTTCCAAACTTACTGAAAAGCTTGTGCCAAAGTCAGCATTCATTAAAATTGAAGAATCATCTTATACCGGTAATCAACACAGCAATTCAGTATCCCTAGAAAAAAGGAACAGCAGCAAAGAAAACATTTATCATGATAAAAACGACTTTAGAGAGGAATTAGCAAATGCTTTGTGCAAACTTGGACATTTACATCTTCTCCTATGTGAATATTCTGAAGGTATATCTATAATATAATCAATTACAGATCGAAGTGTTAATTTAATAAGTATCAAGTGTGCTACAGAAACCACATCAGCGGCAATTTTAGTGAGAGCTGAAATCTACGTACATAAGTATGTACAGTGAGCCCAAAAAGTATTGGGACACTTAAAATTTTCATCTTTCATCCCATGCAAGTTTTGTATTAAAATATAATGCAAAATAAAAATGCAATTCTGTATAATATGGTTTACATTATCTAATTCACAAAAAAAAATTCATTTTCTTAGCATTTTTTTGCAGTTATGTTCTATAAACTAAAAAAATAGGCACAGCTTCACGCCAAAAAAGTATTGGCACAATTTTTCATAACGTCTAACTCTTTTGCTGTTTTAACGGCTAAGTTCCGTTTTTTCTGATTTTCTTAGAATAAGAGCTGCTAGCATACACACATAATGTGTTCAGCACCAGTTTTCGATCTAAATTCAGACAGAAACGATCAAAATGGGCAGAGGAGCAGAAATTTCCTTAGAAACTCGTGAATTAATTATTAAACTGTATGTAAAAAACAAATCTTATCTGGAAATTGGCGAGTTAGTAGACAGATCGTCAAGTGTTCGAAATGTTATAAAACATTACGTTACTACCGGGAAATTGGATCCAGCAGGCCGAACTGGACGTCCAAAAAAATTTACTCCTCGCCAGGAAAGGGTTATTGTGGCTGCAGTTACTCAAAACCCAATGGGATCGGCTGTGAAATTGTGTCACGAGTTACAGGAGACCTTCAAGGAAAACTTTTGCCCTCAAACTATTAGAAATACACTTAACAGGGCTGGCTTTCATGGTCGAGTACCAAGGCGCAAACCATACATTTCAAAAGCCAATAAAAAAAGAGGCTTGATTTTGCAAAAAAATATGTAAATGAGCCGGATTTGTTTTGGAACTCAGTGATTTTTAGTGATGAGTCTAAATTCAATCTATTTGGATCCGATGGTAGCCAAAAAGTATGGCGTAAAGCCAATAAAGAGCTGGAGGAAAAAAATATTCGTAAGACCGTCAAGCATGGTGGCGGGCATGTCATGGTGTGGGGCTGTTGTGCAGCATCGGGAGTGGGTCAGCTGACCTTTATCGAAGGCAATATGGACAAGTATGCTTTCTTGGAAGTTTTAAAAAGTAACTTGGCCCCTAGTGTTGAAAAGTTAGACCTTAGTGGATCTCAATGGCTTTTTCAACAAGATAATGATCTAAAACATTCTTCGTTTTTGGTTCAGGAGTGGCTCATTTATCACTGCAAGCAGCTAAAAACCCCTCCACAATCACCCGATCTTAATCCCATAGAGCATGTATGGGGATTATTGGAGAAAAAATAAGAAACTATCATATAACTTCCAAGGATACCCTTAAAGCAGCAATTATTAAAGAGTGGGAGAAAATTGGAAGCCAGGAGATGCCGAACTTGGTAGGAAGCATGAAGAAACGCCTTCAAGCTGCCATAGAAGCCAAAGGTGGCCCAACGAAATATTAATTTTTAGTTTATTTTGATTTTTTTTTGTATTTTTCTTAATCTACTATGAAATTGTGCCAATACTTTTTTGGCGTGAAGCTGTGCCGATTTTTTAGTTTATAGAACATAACTGTAAAAAAATGCTAAGAAAATGAATTTTTTTTTTGTGAATTAGCTAATGTAAACCATATTATACAGAATTGCATTTTTATTTTGGGGTGCCGACAAATAATACAAAACTTGCATGGGATGAAAGATGAAAATTTTAAGTGTGCCAATACTTTTTGGGCTCACTGTACATGTACAGAAAGGGTATATAAATTTTGGTCAGAAGTGTGCAACGCATAGAAGGAAGCATTTCCGACCATATAAAGTATATAAATTCTTGATCAGCACGACGAAACGAGTTCATATAGCCATGTCGGTCCGTCCGTCTGTCCATCCGTCTGGGTTAACGCGAACTTCTCCTAAACCGTAGGAGCTACTGAAATTTTGCATGTAGGTTTGTATATACTGCAAGGGTTGCATATCTCGGATATAGCCGGTTCGGACCACTATATCATATAGCTTCAATACAAACGGCATAGTGACGAACAGTGACTTTTCTTAATAACAATACGATTTTTAAATTGAAGATTTACAAATTCCAATTGATATTTTTATTTTGAATATCTATAAGCATATACAGTGGTGGAATGCGGGTTAGCCCCCTTTTTTGACTTTGAATTTGATTTTCCCGGCTCCCAAGAAATTTAATGAAGTCATTTTTTTCAGTTATTTGTTGGTTATTGTATTTAGATGATTACACGTAATTATTGGCATGTCAGCTTTTGATGTTTTTTTTTTTTACAGGTGCGTTTGAACAAAAAGCCCCCTCAAAATAGACAATAGTTTAGCCCGGTCATTCCAAAATCTTTAATATTATAGTTACACATGTGTATTCTTTAAAAAAGTGGTCTTGAGGACTGTTGGTTTGACGACGTTTTACAATACAAATTTAAACTAAAGTACTTTTTTCTTAATCTAAGTGTGAAAGTAAATTGAATTTCCCTTCAAATGATACATGTTTCATAAAATTACAAAAATTAAATCGATTCCATCGCCCATACTTAAAAAAAACAGGTAAGCAAAATTTCCTAGACCGTAAAAGCTATAGATTTGACATTTTGCGTGTAGGCTTGTATATACTGCACAGGTTGTATATCTCAGATTTAGCCGGACCACTATATCATATATGTAGCTCCCATACAAATTGCAAAGTCACGAACAGTGTCTTTTCTTAATAACTTCGTTATTTTCAGAGCTATGCCAAATTTGATCAAAATCGGGTGACTATATCACATAGCTCCCATAGGAACGATCGATGGAAAACAGTGACTTTTGTCAATAACTTTGTTACTTTTCACGCTATTGCTACAACATCGTTATTTGGCATGCTAAGATTGTGGGCCGTCCATTAGACTTTTTAGATGAAATGTTTTTTTTGCTCTGACGGCTATACGTAAGGAAAGAGTAACAAAAAACTTGCAAGGGTATACAAACTTCGGCGCGGTCCAAGTTAGCCCCGGCCCTATGTTTTTTTTTTTTTTTTTTCAATGCTTGTGAAAATTTGAGTATACCCCACAAACTAAAGAAATTAAAGTATCAAATAAATTGTGCAGCCCTGAAAGTTTTCTTAAGCTTTAAAAGTTTGCTTTTGATTCTCTGCGCACGTGGCATGAAGAAAGTAAAAATTAGTCATCTTCCGTTTTCCTTTGTCTCATCAAAAGTAATTTTCCAGTAAATAATATACAATAGAAAATGTAGCTCCAGATTTGTTTTACTCGATCGTCTGTGGTATTTCTTGTTTAGATGTGTTTTGTCCATAGCTCGCAAATAACTGTCGACCGTTTCTCGTTGTCTGTAAATAAGTGTCTTTTCCCGACATTCTACGAAAAGACTCAGCGAGCAACCGATTTTTCGGTTCTTAAATGAGCTCGCTCGCGCTCGGAGCGAAACCGTTTTTTTCTGTACTGTTTTGTTCTGGTTGTTCCAAGACCGTTTCGTCGTGTTCAATCAAGCAAAAAGTCTTTTGCGTATGTATTGGTATACATTCACACGCATAGGCAAGCAAATGGAATATGAAATCAAAATGAAATAAAATATGGTTTTCTAAAAAAAATATGAAAAAAAGACCAAAAAATTTTAAAATAAATTTAAGTTAAAAATTTAAATTGAAAAAATCAAAAAATTATGTTTATTTTTCACAACAACAAAAATAAATGTGAAGACCGTTTGCGTTGAGTTTTTCGGTCAATCGGTCTTTTGTTGACTCACATCGTGCGAGCGTTTCTCGTTTCGCTCTTTATGCACTGCTCATTGAAAGACCGATATACAAAGCGCTCAACGAAAAGAGCTCAACAGAAAATATAAATCAAGACAGCAAGAGTCTCTTGTTCAGAGCGAGAGCGAGAGAGTATGAACTTTTTCGGTTGTGTTCGCAACGAGAACGCAAGAAGGAAAACGGTCGACAGTTATTTGCGAGCTATGGTTTTGTCCTTTATTTTATGTGTTTTTTTGCTGTGTTGTTTTTATCGTGTTTAACTTAAAAACTTTTTTGCTTTGTGAAGTAAAAGTTATTGGATTGTTGTAACTCTTAATCAAATCATGTTTGTCAATGTCTTATCTGTATAAAACACTTATCACTTTTTACCCAAATTCACCCGGTTCTATACAATCACGAATTTCCCTAGACATCTTTGAGTTCGGGCATGCAGAACTGCTTGACGTGTGGCTACACAACAAGCGCAAAGCATCCTCAGTTTTTGACTTCATATTAAAAATGTTTAATGGATCACTTTTGGAAAAAAAAAGGAGAAATAAAAAAAAATCGAAGAATTTCGCGGAAATGAAGGGTTAAAAAGGAAATATGCGGGAGAGCTGTCTGAGAAGGAAAACCACAACACATCTTTACTTGTTCAAGCGGCTTCAGTAACAGCAAAAAAAGGCAAATGCAACGATTTATCGTTTGTTTTGTTTTTTGTAAACTCAAATAAGAAATAAGTATTAATCCAAAATTTCTATTCCGTTAAGTCCTGATGAAGCTTTGGCGTTTTTACTCGAGAATGGATTAACCAAGGGCACATATGTACATAAACATCAGGCTGCAGAGTAAAAATCGTAATTGCGACATTTACCCGATCTTGAAGCAAAGGAAAAATGTAGACCTGAAAACATTTCCATTTCTGAAACTTTTGCAGTCGTTCCATTACAGGATATTTTAGATCATACAGTAAAACGAATAATGACACTGCAAAATAGTGTCATGGAAATGTTTAATTCAAACACGGAATTAAAGTTGATTTCAACCTATGGCTTTGACGGTTCCACAGGGCAAAGTACGAATAAGCAGAATTTTCAAAGTACTGAATCGGGTAACGTAGACCAAGGCTTGTTTGTCCGAACACTTATTCCGTTAAAGTTGGTAAACGATTTACATCAGATTCTTTGGATTAACCGCACGCCGCAATCTATCAGATTTTGCAGACCTGTTAAAATTCAGTTTACACAGGAAACCACTGAACATATTTTAAAGGAAAAAAGGTGACTTAGAAAACCAAATTCATGACTTTGATTGATGGTAAGGTATTAAACTCATTAACAGGAAATAAATCGACACAAACCTGTCCAATATGTGGAGCAAAGCGTGTACAATTGATGTAAATTTCTGACATGAGTTAGGATGCATGGATTTGTTATTTAGAGTTCGTACTTAATTTATCGTTTCGGATTGATCTAAAAAAAATTGCAAGTTAGAGGCTCTCATAACAAACATTTACTGCTCATACGGAAACGGGAAATTTAAAGAAGATTTTGGTCGGAACTAGGATTACACGTTGACAAGCCAAAACAAAATGGAAGTGGAAATTTGAACGATGATAATACATGCTTATTCTAAGCAGACTGCACGCATTTTAATGAAAAAATATCCTTGGTACCCCATGACACCCACAGTCCACAGAGTATTAATTCACGGACCCAAAATTATTAACAAATCCGCACTTCCTTTGGGCTGCATGGGTGGAAATGCATCAGAGGCACGGAACAAGCTATGTATATAAGCAGGGCAGAAGAATGCACGCCATAAAGAATAGTCGGCTAAATAATATGCAGGACGTTTTCCACAGAGCTATGGACACTAGCGATCCATTAATCTCAAGCTGGCCGAAAGAACAAATAAAAAGAAGCCTATTCCTGCAGATGTACTGGCACTATTCGAAGTACCAGCTCTTAGCATCAGTGAGCGCCAAAACCGGAATGACGAATCTGATTTAGAAGAAATAGATTTGGATGGATCTGACTCCGATAAATCCGATATTTATATCGAATACTCAGTTGAAGTGGATGCAGAATTTTTTGAATAAAAACATTACATTAAAAATTAAGTTTTTGATTCTTACAACTTATTTTATTTGAAACTCCTACTCATTTAAGTAAGTAAGATGTAATACTCAGTATTGTTAAATCTTACTACATAAATTATATAAGTGAGTAATCTTTTAAAATCCCCGAATTTGATGCAGATTGTTCTCAAAATAAAAAAAATTGAGGGCTGTGCCACGCCCACTATTCCCAGTACAAGTTTCTACAATTTTTATATAATCGACTGCAAAAAACGAGACAAAAAATCTTTCTCAGTTCTTTAGCTACTAATTTATGTAAAAAATATCAAAAAAGCTAACATCGGCTATGCCGAAATTTATATACCCTTGCAGTCCTTGGCAATAATAATTTTACATGTTCAAAATTTGTTTTCTGCAACTCAATTCATCAATATACAAACAAAACAATTTTACACTTTACTACAATTTGTTCTTCTTCTTCCCTCAATTCCTAAGCAAAGCAACGCACGCACATACACATACAGGTTATGTAGCGTTGCGTCTGTGTGTGTATGCATGTGCTCTGTTGATGACGTATGATGTAGACAGCAAGCAGCGCTGCCGGCAGCGATTGAACCGATTTATATTGACTATAACTTGTGTTATATTTATCCGATCCGATCAAATTTTGGGATCTGGGGTTTTATATTCAATATTATCACATATGTAAATTTCATAGCGATACTCCAATTTTTATGAAAATGTTTGTTCTGGAGCTATATAATATACTAGTCCGATCCTGATAATTCTCATACGTAATCTGCTCCAGATAATAAAAAGCACAGAAAACAAGCCCGATAGCTCTTAAGGTGGCTGAGTAAAACGCATACGCACGGACGGACAGCTCTATCGACTTAGCTTCTCATGCTGATCAAGAATATACATATATACTTTATGGGGTCGGAAACGTCTCCTTCTGTGCGTTACAAATATCTGACCAATTTTATAATACCCTCTGCAAGGGTATAAAAACGAATTCGGGACCATAGTACAGTGGGTGACTTGTCCAACGTTGCTGCTGCGGCTGACGCTTCGGGACCGCGGCCTCTCTTTGGAATTCCACCAAAAAAACATATATTTGTTTCTAGGCTAGACCCTTATGTCACATCTGATGATGTAATAGCCTATATTCGGAATAATAGCCTATAACGAATATCGCGGTGAAAAAGTTTAAATTTTCGTCCTTTAAAATTAGTGTTTCTGCCAATATCTTCGACATTATATGTCGAGAAGATTTTGGGCCGAAACATATAATAGTTAAGGAATATACTGTAAAAAACTAACTACTAATACTATTCCTGCCACATCAGCATCTGCTGGTGTGTCAAAAAACTAGCTTCGTCCCTTAAACCTTAATTCTTTTATTACATGTTCCTATATTCCACCATCGTCACACATTGTGGTCTATTTAAATCATTTAGAGGCAATTCAGTTTGTCTTCTCTTTGTTTTTTAGTCAAGACATTATCACAGTTTTTGGTGTTTTTAATTCACCTGCTTCAGCATGGTCACTAACAGATGAATCTACAATGTTGCTGCCCTTTATGTCACATGACTTTATTGATGGCCTTCTAGGTTTATTCTTATCCCAAGTGAATCCTCTCTTAAATTCTAATGAAAAATCGTTAGATCTTATTTTTGTATTGGATTCTTTTTATTGTGATGTTTATAGGATCGAACCATTTGTTCTTCCCGAAGACAAATTTCATCCTACATTAAATTTAAAAATGTATCTGCCAGCAAACACAATTACTTGGTTCAAATGAGTAACGTCTAACTAGGTGCTCTTGTAAGACTGACTTAGCCAGCCTTAATGAAAACATTATTACTACCGAACTCAGCTGTTCGCTTCTTTAATGATACTCTGAATTCACTCTTTGATATTTGTGTGCCTCTTGGTAGGCATGAGCGGTTTAACAAACCTCCGTGGTTCTCTCGAGAGTTATCCAAATTGAAAAATGTGATGTTTCAAAAAACACGTCAGATTACGCTCTGTATACAGTCGTCTGTTCCATGAATTTTTCATGAATTATCTTCAGCGGTGTAGGCATCAGTTTTCTTCTGACCCTAAACAATTTTATAATTTTGTTAATTCTAAACGTAAGACCTCGGTGCACCCATCTTTTTGTCCTTTCAAAATAAATAAGCTAGCACTGATCAGGCAATTGCCGATATGTTTACGAGTTTTTTCAAAACAACTTATTCCTCAACCGAATATCGAGCAAATCCGTATCCTTATCATTTAAAAAGGCTAATTGTATTTTTAGTCCAGTGATTGATAAAAGTTCTCTTCTTAGCGAACTTAAACTAGTGATACCTGTTTATTCTGCAGGCGCATATGGTCCACCTGGATGTGTACTCAGGTTTTGTGCAAATGCATTATGTAAACCCATTTTTATACCATACATTATTATATATACAAGTCGGCGAAATGTATGTAACAGGCAGAAGGATAGTATAGTAGCTGGTGTTTGAGTGACTTAATTTCAATTTTGAATCCAATTTTCGAAAAGTATAAAGCCTTCTTTTGGCAGACTAAAGGTCCAAAGATAGTTTACTTTATCCATGTCCACGCCATAATCTCGTCGCCTGTTAAAACCGCGATATCTCCCGTATTTTTCTACCTGATGCAATCAAATTTGGCACACTTGACATTTGATCAAAATCAGTCAAAAAAGAGTCGAGTTATGCATATAAACGTTTTCCCATAAGGCCGGAGCTGGCCGTTGGCTGGTGGGGGCGCTAGGGTGCTCGGATGTTTGAGTGAGCAAGACACCAAGATATGCTTGTTATAAGCATGTGAAAATGCATTTTTATTACCCGGGTGAGATAAAGTATGAAAATTTTCAGGATCGGACCACTATATCATATAGCTCCAGAACAAACATTTTCATAAAAATTGGAGTATCCCCACGAAATTTACTTTACGATGATAGTATTGGATATAAAAACTCACATTCCAAAATTTCAATCCGATCGGATAAATAGAACACAAGTTAGAGTCAATAAATATAAATCGGTTCAATCGCTGCCGACAGTGCTGCTTGCTGCCTACTACGTCATCATCCAATCAACAGAGCACATGCATACACACACATAGCCGCAACGCTACATGAACTGTATGTGTATGAGTGCGTTGCTTGGCTTAGGGAAAGAGGGAAGAAGAATTTGTGTAGGATGAAGAGTAAAATTGTTTTGTTTGTATATTGATGAATTTTTTTTGAAAATGTAAAATTATTATTGTCAAGCACTGCAAGGGTAAATAAACATCGGCATAGCCGAATTTAACTTCTTTGATATTCTTATTTACAAATATAAAAATTTTTTGATAATTTCTTAAAGGGTTATATACCTTCTTTGTCAAAGAAAAAGAGGAAAGTTTGGACTTTCTTTTAGGTATGTATCAATTATTTCATTAGACGAATGTTTTAATTTTTTTATAGTACACTCTATTAACAATGTTTCCCGTAGAGGAAGAGGCTTGCGGTGATAGTTTCCCAGGTCGAACCGGTCAACTAAAACCATAAAAACAAATAAATTTCATTAGTTTTGTGTAATTCCTTGTTCTTGAACGATCGTTTTTATGATTTTTTTTTTTTTTGACCATACGGGAGCGTTTTATGCTAAAAATTAACTTTTTGGTTAATTAAAAAAAAAGAAATGCTAAAAATGAACTTTTTGGTCGCTAGAAATTTCACTAAAAAATTCATTTCGAGAAAAAAAAAGTATCATTTTAAAAACAATTTGAAGAAAATCGATCGAGTTTTCCGTCAATCCAAATCACCGCAAAGTCATTAAAAAAAAAACATCATTTCGAGATAATCGCGACGAGGCGCGCTGTTAAGATGGCTGCAACTTGTTTTCTGTTCTTAAGGAGTTTTTCTGTAAAATAAAAAAATAAAAAAAATTTTCCATTTATATACAGTTTGTCAAAGAATTATTTGCAAATTGAAAAAAGTCATACAAATTCATTTTTCAGTTTAAAATTTATTATAAACGATTACTTTTTCTCAAAATTTTTTTTTTTGTAACTTATAGTTAAAGCTATTCTTAACAAATGTAAGGCACAAAAATTTAAAATTTTCATCCAAAGGAAACAAAAAAAGAAAATTCGTCGAAATTCAATTAATTCATTGCAAAATGCAAAGACAATACAAATCGAAGCCGCAGCTGTGTACCGGCAGTTGTTTTTCCAAGAAAATTTACCTAATTATTTCTTTTTGATTTGGAAACTGAGCTGTCAACATCTTGCATAAATTAACTCCATTTAAAATGCCTGGAAAACGGATTGATGAAAATTTGATTTAGCTAGTTTACTATCATCACAGTAAAGGAAAATCAGCAAAGGAACTGGCGGAAATGTTTTTAATAAAATTAAGAACCATTTAAAATATAATAAATTGTCGGAGAAAAAAAATAGGTTGGATTTAAAGCACTCCGGAGGCCGGCCATCTAAGGTGACAAGACGCGATCACTCAAAAATTATCGAAGAGGTCAGCAATAACCCCCAAGTCAGCCTAAGAGAGTTAGCGACAAACCTTAAAAATGATTCTTAAAAATGATTGCCAGAAGTCCGTAAGCAATGAAACCATAAGAAAGGTCTTAAAGCTGCATAAATACTCATCAAAAATAGCGAGGAAGAAGCCACTACTTTCAGCCCTAAACATTGAGAGGGGGGCTGAACTACTCTATTGCCAATGTTCACAATCCCCTTGAGTACTGGGATGACGTTTTTTTTTTGTGATGAGACAAAAATTATGATATACTACCATGATGGATCGAGCAAAGTGTGGCGAAAACCTAAAACATAAAACGTCTCTGATAAGGGCAATTCAAGAAGAATGAGTTAAAAATCCCGAAATTTATGACCTTCAGAACCTTGTACATTCGAAGCCCCGACGTCTTCAGGCAGTACTACATGCAAATGGAAGACACACCAAATATTAGATCTTAAAAAATAATATTTTCCTAGTTTTAAGTTTACTTCAAATTAATTGACAGTGTGAATTTCGAATTTCAATTTCCTTTTTTGTTTTTTTTTTTTTTGTTTCTTTTGGATGAAATTGTAAAATTTTTGCTTTAAACACAAAAAAAAATTTTGAAAAAAGTAATCGTTTATAACAAATTTTAAGCTGAAAAATGAATTCGTGTGACTTTTTTCATTTTGCAAAGAACTACTTGACAAACTGTATATAAATATTTATTTATATATATAAATATTCATATAAATATACTCATACTAAGTTGTCTGGTGGTTAAAAACACCAGTCAAAAACAATACGATACTGTTTTTTTTTTTTTTTTAAAAAGGTGATAAGCTTGTATAAAAATTGTATAAAAACCTCCAGCCTGAAGGCTTTTGTCGCTCTGGCTTTATAACTAGAGAGCTGCATGAGTAGTCAAAAAACCTTATTCGAATTGACAATGCTCAAATTGAGTTGAGTGAGTTCGAGTGCGAGGCCGAAAAAGTATGAGTGAGTGAGTGCTCTAGCACAGGACTCATACACACAAAGCTAAAACACATAAGAGAATTGAATGAATTGTGACAGGTAAAGAAAAGTGAGTTGGTTTCGAATGGATTCGAGTTGCCAAGTAGTTTTTCATTTCATTTATTTGTATAATAGAAAAGAAAGAGAGAAAGAGACAAAAACCAATGAAATGTAAACTGTTATTTTTTTTGCATATATTTTATTACATTTATTTCTATTTTATATTGGAATGCAAGAATATAATTTTATTTATATTTTCTGAGTTACTAGAAATAAGACAACGCTTTTCTGAAATCAAATTTCTAGCGTTGGAAAATGTTCGTTCCGAAGCTGCGCTGCTCGCTGGAATACAGAATATTTTGCAACTTGTCTTATAAAGCAGAGGAAAAAAATTTGCATGCAAATTCCACCAAGCCAATGGGTCAAAATCTTTTCAACGACACAAACGGAATGACTATACAAAATTTGTAAGCTATAACTCGAATGAATTCGAATTCGAATTGTGTTAGCCAAATTTTTCATTCGGTTTTATACTTCATTCATTCGAACTTTTTTCGTTGGATGCTGTGAGTTATGAAAAGCAATATGCATTCACACTCACACACATTCACTCTAGTATTAGCAAGCACTCACTCAATTCAATTCAATTCGAGTCCATTCATTTCTTTATATGTATTGATTGAAGCCGAGCAGCTCTCTATTTATAACCCATTATAACTTAGAACTAATTCTTTCTTACATTCAAAACAACAATAATAAAGCAGAAAAGCTGCTTAAATTGTCATTAAATTTTAAAATTATAAAATTAATTAAATATAGTACTACAACTGTATTAAGAAAATGAAGTGAACTAAGTTTTGCATGCCTTATAGCATATGCTATCTCGTCCACTCCACAGACACATGAGCATTTCAGTGCCGCCATTAGTCTACATAACTACGCCTTTTAGAACACCCAGTATAACTCATCTATATGAATATTTCGCGTGTTTCTATTTCTATTTTGATAAAATTTGATAATAATAGTTGCGAGAGGCAATCGGGTATTTGTAAATTGTAGAGGATCTTCAACCTAACTAGGACGTGGCCATCTTGTGTGCCGTATTTGAACACGATAGTCAAAAAACTGCTAGAGGCGTGCCAAAATTTTTAAACAAACTAACCCTGCGCACAGACTAAGCCAGTATTCCTTTTAAATTTGAGGAAAAAAAAAGATATTGTGAGTTAAAAGCAACGTACTTTATTATTTGAATGAAAACTTAAAACTGAGTTACAAAAATGTCTTATGGTTATATTTATAGGCTAAATTTGTGAGCCCTTTAGTGGCGTGATTGATATTCATGCGATTTGATTGGCCCGAATTTAAATGCTGAATTAGCGTTCACACTCTTTGATTTTGAGGGGGACAATTGTTATTGCAAGTGTCCAATTGTTTATAAAAACGGATGTTAACTTTAACTGGCGAAAAATTTATATGTTATTGTGTATTGGAGTTGGATATATGACTATATATTTATTGGGTCGGAAAAGCTTTTTTATATAATGAACATTTTTTGTGGGTTACAAAACCGATATAAAATACAGTAGATGTTTCATCTGTATTATTTTTCCAACAAAAAAAAATTCAAATTTAAAGTATTTCAAAAGCTACTCAAAGAACTTTAGTTCAAAATTTTGTTTGGGTATTAGAACTTAAAAAAATTAATTTATTTATGGAAAAGTATATTTAAATTGAATCACTTTTAAACAACTCAAACAATATGGTTTTCAAAAACCCAAATATTTTCCAATTCCTTAGGCTTATATCCTTCTATGCGTTGAACACATCAGACCAAAATTAATATACCCTGTTTGCAAGGGTTTAAAACTGGTCCGGTGCGGTTTGATTTTTGGTGTTGCATATTTATCCATGTCTGTTTGCATTAAAAATATATATACTTTTATACATTCTTACCGTTTTAGCTCTGTCAGCTTATCAAAAGTATCTCCAATTTTGCCAAATGTATTGGACCAACCACGACTTTCTTTATGGAATAGGCATTGCATACTTTAAACTGCGATGCTTTAAGTGGTAAGTTTAATAGTTAAGATTTAAACTTTCTGTTCAATTTTGCTTAAAAATATATAATTATTATTTTTAAAAATCTGATCGATGTTTTAAAAAGGGTATACAAAGTGTAGGTAAATCTAAAAAGATCAATAATTAATCGAAATTTCTTTTTTTTAACTACCTCAATTCACATCGAAATATCTTTTTTAAACTTAATTTTGGTGTACAGATACCAGATACCATATAAACTAAAAAAAACATTTGCATTGAATTCATAATTCAACAACCGCCTGCAGACGTGTTTTTAATGCACTTCACAAATTGTAGTATTAAAAGAAACTCCTCGTTTGCAAATATAAGGAATTGTGAAGGGCTCTCAGTAGCCTCAGAAATGCCTAATCACAGTCATATAGCTGTTAGTTTTAACTAATATCAATATATTGTAAATTTGCTATTACAAATTGTCTAATTTGAAAAAACCATGCCGATCCATTCGGGCCCAAGCTCTCTCCATCCTCACCAGCTGCAAGAACCTCTTGAACAACACAAACGCCAGCTTCGACTCTCCGTTCAACGCAAAATCGCGTAACTTCCGGTGGTATCGACGACCCTACAAAATGCTACCGTAAACATTAAGCCAAAAGTCGAGAGCCGCTCATCATCCAAAACCAATTTACCGTGAAGAGACTAATGTGCTTCTCAATGTGGATAACTGGTTTACCAACTGCACCGATCAGCACAGTCAGTCAAATGAACGCGTTTCACACTTAAGCGGGAATCGGTTTAAAATTTTTGCTGATCAGCAAGATGTCCAAACCGTCGCCGTTGAAAAGTAAAATCGGCTAGACCACCGCCACTATATATCCGCGGATCTATTAGGGACAAAAAACTTTTTCGTAACCCCTCTCAATGAGGGAAACATAAAATAAAATAAATGCCAAAAGCATGCGGAAGACAATTTGCGCATCATCGAAAAGCACCTCTATTCTGCTAACCTTACCTTTTATATCTAGTCATAATGCTTAGAAATTTAAACCAAGCAAAACTGTGCAATGAGACGCGTTTGATGATAAGAAAACTGATGACAAATGTGACTCACGCGTCAATACTTAAAGGAAATTTTAAAGATGGGTAAGTTCTTATATCAAGGATTCCGATGATCCCAACGGATATGCTCTTTGAGTTTAAACGAATTCAATTTTCGATTCGTCTTGTCTTCGCCATGACGATCCACAAATCACAGGGCCAATCCTTGACTATTTGTAGCCTCAATCTAGAAAATTCATGTTTTTCTCATGGGCAATTGTACGTGGCATGCTCAGGTGTCGGCATCCGCTTTATTTGTTCTTGCGACTGACCAAAGAACAAAAAATGTCGTTTACCACAAGGTCCGGGAATAAAAATTGTGTTTGACTTTTTAAGTATAAAAAAAAATGTGCTTAATCTTTTTATCCCCAATCGAAATCGGCAAAACAACGGCTAGTAAATAACCAGAGGGCGGGGGATAATTACTAGTTTTTTGTTACTCTTTCCTTTCCGTCAGAGCGGAAAAACTTTTCATCTAAAAAGTCTAATGGACGGCCTATAATCTTAGCATGCCAAATAATGATGTTGTTGCTCAAAGTCACTGTATTCCACCGATTATTCCTATGATATATTCCTATATGATATAGTCACCCGATCTTGATTAAATTTAGCACAGTCAATGTTAAACTGACAACTGTTTAATTTTAAAGCAATAGCGTGAAAAGTAACGAAGTTATTGACAAAAGTCACTGTTTTTGATCGATCGTTCCTATGGGAGCTATATGATATAGTGACCCGATCTTGATCAAATTTGGCATGGCTCTAAAAATAACGAAATTATTAAGAAAAGACACTGTTCGTGACTTTGCAATTTGTATGGGAGCTATATGATATAGTGGTCCGATCCGGCTAAATCCGAGATATACAACCTGTGCAGTATATACAAGCCTACATGCAAAATTACAGCTCTGTAGCTCTTACGGTCTAGGAGGAGTTTGCGTTGATCCAGACGAACGACTTTTGTCGAGCCCCACGCGTATTGTAGTTATCCTCGTGACCATGTTCCTTTTTAGGTCAGCAGCTATCTTTGTGGAGCATATGGAAGGTTCCAACTTCACCTGACAAATAATTTAATTGCATTCTCGGCTGCCTAATAATTTACCACTTTTCAATTTTGATGTTCCCTTGAAGCGCTGAATGATGCTTCTAATTTTAAAACGGATTTTATCCATGATTTCCCCTATTGCGGCATATCATTGCCTTGATTGTGCAAGTGCAGGATTATTTTCCGATGGCTTCTTTCTGTTTTGGGGAAATGTTTACAAAGATCAAGAATATGCTGGAGTCGGACAATTTTGTTCAACATATACGCTTTATAAATTTTTTTTTTTTAATAACAAAGCCATTAAAAATTTTTGTAAAAATATTGAAGACGCTAACTTTGGCTGTGCCAAATTTATATAAACTTGCAGTCCTTGGCCATTATATGTTTACACGTTGGAAACTTATTTTTGTAACTCAATTTATCACAGCACAGACGAAACATTTGGAATGCACGTTATGTCTGTACGTTACAAACATCTGACCAATTTTAAAATACCCTCTGCAAAGGTAAAAAAATGTAATACATAAGATTAGAAATACTATGATCTGCTTGACAAATTTGTTCAACATTTATCGTAATCGAAAGAGCCACATGTTGGCCAAGTACTTAAAAAAGCTCACCGTACCAAAAATTTAGTACGTCTTGTACATTCATATATGTAAGTTACGAGTCTTAACTACGAGTCTGGTCCATGGATAAGAGTCTGGTCCCTACTCTGGAGCCAGCTCTGAGTCTATCATACGTGTCGGGGTGAGGCATTACTTTCAGATACACATGGGAGATGACACACAAGACTCTTTCTTTAACCACTAGTTTACCATGAAACTAATTGCACAGAAGCTTCGATTTAAAGTTATAATTTGTTTATTAATCACTTGAATGTACTTCTGGTTCCGAGGCCAGACTAAGACTAAAACTACTCCAGAGATCGGGGCCTTAAATGTACCTCAAGAGGGCTGATCAACGTCTATTGATCGTACTGTGTCCGATGTTGAGAGTAGGTCACCCTTCCGGTGAAGTCAGCAGAAATAGATTGGTTACAAAGGTGAATAGAAAAGCGCCCATGCTATGTGATAGGAAGTAAATATTGGCTCAAGCGTTAACCCTCTAACGCTCAAAAGTGTCTTCAGACACTTATTTTATTATTTATTTTAGAAAAAACGTGGAGATTTTTGGCTACTCAAATATTTTTTGATCGTTAATAAATAACACCACAAACTTAAGAAAAAACCTTTAAAGGCTCTCTAAAGCTTTTAACGGTACTTTTTTCTTAACACAAACACAAACACAAAACATGTGTTTTATCGCGCGTGTAATATGATCAGCTGCATGTAGTGTTTTGCAGAAATTTAAATAAAAAATCTATAAAAGCAATCCAGCTCAACAAAAATTGTTTCAAAATATACCATACGAATAAATAAATTTAACATTTCTATTCAATATTTTTTTTTACGCTCAGATGCCCAAGAGTGCCTTGGGACACTCATTACATTTTTTGCACCTGGAAGCTAAACGAAAACTTGTAGATTTTTTCTGATTTCATTTTTGAGTTTAGAAGCCTTTATTTACTTTAAAAAAATGGTTCTTCTTATTTTTCTCCAATAGTTTAGAAAACAACATTAAAGGGTTGAAGTGCTTACTCTAGGTATAGGAAGTCATTAATGGAACAAGTGGTTAGTGTGGATTATTATGGGTCACAATGTACTTCCTAGGGTTATGGAATGTGTGGGTTGTCAACGTGACTTTTAATGAGAAAGGGTATACTATCGGGAACTCATTCAGCAGATTCTATTATTGCGTCTCGTCTTGTTGCATCATAGTTGGTCTGGGTGCAGGGCATGGTTCTACTCGTTCTGTAGGAGTCGGCGTATCGTGGAGGAACGCGTGTGCTAACTTGAATATTGTATGTGTATATTTGTATGCAGAAGGCATGCATACATATGTTATGTGTGGTTTGCAAAGTGCACGCATAGCATTTCCAATGCGCCGCGATCGGCTTGTACATATATAACCGGTGGATCACATTACTTATTCGCTGGAATGTTTATGTATTTCTATGTCGTCTTTTAAGTACTTTAGAATTTTGTACATATGTATTTATTTTGACAAATTGTCACAATGTACTAACTGAACGTTACACACTCTAAAATAATATAATTTAGATTATAATGGTAATGATAATGGTAGGGTACATATGCAACAACTCCCTTTTAAGTAATACATGTAATTACTTGATGTAGTGTTAATATATTGTCTTTTATACATACATAACTGTTACTGATATGCATTAAAAATGTATTATCTTTATTTTTCTAAAATATTTGCGCTCATTACTGAATTCTATTTTTAATATATTTTAAGTTACTTTATATTTTATTTTGAATAAGAATTACTGTTTTTATACCCTTGCAAAAAGGGTATATTCATTTTGGTCAGAAGTGTGCAACGCATAAAACGAAGCATCTGCGACCATACAAAGTATATATATTCTTGATCAGCACGACGAGCCGAGTTCAAATAGCCATGTCCGTCCGTCCGTCCGTCCGTCTGGATCAACGCAAACTCCCCCTAGACCGTAAGAGCTACAGAGCTGAAATTTTGCACGTGGGCTTGTATATACTGCAGGGATTGTATATCTCGGATTCAGCCGGATCGGACCACTATATCATATAGCTCCCATACAAACGCCAAAGTCACGAATAGTGACTTTTCTCAATAACTTCGTTATTTTCTATGCTATTATCTTTAATATTAGAGAGTTTATTACGCCTATAAACGACTGACCCAAATTTAATAAAGAAAACAGTGACTTTTGTAAATAACTTCGTTACTTTAAACGCGATTGCTTTCAAACTAAACATTTGTTAGTTTAATATATCTGTTAATGACTGTGCCGAATTTGATAAAAATCGGGTGACTATATCATATAGCTCCCATAGGAACGATCAGTGGAAAACAGTGACTATGATCAATATCTTCGTTATTTCCTATGATTGTAGGCCATTCTTTCGCAAACATAAGTCTTTTTAGATAAAACGTTCTTCCACATTGATGGCTAATAGGTAAGGAAAGAGTTACCAAAAAAGTTGCAAGGGTATACAACCTTTGACGCGGTCGAAGTTAGCCCCGGCCCTCTGGTTTTAATTTATTTAATTTTTTTTTAAGAAAATGTTGATCATACCTTTTTTTTGTTTTACTACTATCTTTAATGAAATTTATCCTATATTTCCTCTTCTATACAGTTGCGAACTTTAATAGCAGCACTTGCTGAGTTAATGTGATCAGGACATATTAAATCTAATAATTTAAATAATACGGGGTTTAATTTATGCCCTACTTCGTTTTTTGTTTATCTCCTACGATAAATTCGAAATTCTTGGTATTTTTGTCTTGTAAGTCTTACATAGCTCTTTTGTATGCTACATATTTATAATCTAAGACTTTTTTCCTTATCTTAGGCTTTTTTCCTTATATCATATAAATTGTAAATAGGGTCTACTTCATCAGGATTATTAAAATCTATGAAATACTTCGGCAAATGGCCGAAAACGAGTTCTTAGCGTACGTTCTACGACACCAGGACAAAACCTGTTACGCGCAAGCTCAAGCAGATAGCTGCCCAACTCCCACCCAACCGACCGAGGGGTGCAGCCGTAAACCGCACGGAACAAATCGCGTGGACAAATACACAATAAAAATTAATAGAAGACTCTGAGCAGATTACAGTGAATAGAAGGTTGTAAAAAGAGCAGTCGACTAATGGTTAAATTAATAATAGGATATCTACTACTACAATAACTAAGGCGAGTCAATATCGTCTGGCGAGTCAAGGCGAGTAGGGGTTGTCAAATTCTTTTGACCATTTTTTAATGAAACCGAGAACACTCATGGCCTTTGCGACGGTGGTGGAAATATGGGTGTTACGATTTACTTATTGTCCATAAGTACGCCCAAATCATTCATATAATTTACACATTCTAAAGGACTATTGCAATAACAATATATTGTTTGGAAAATAAGTGACCAGTTGAGGAGAGTTACGATGAAAAGTCACCACCTTCTATTTATTAGTGACTTAATAGATTAAACTGGCACCAAGATTAAAAGTTTGTAAGATCAGCTTGTAGCCAACTAAATGAATATGTGTCCTTCTAAGTAAGACAAAGCTTGACATCCTCAGCATACAAAAGCACAAACGAATGAAGCTTTTTGACACAACACTTTCGTTTAATCCTTAATTTTTTCATTTGTCAATACAGCATGTAGTCTTCTTGGCTTCATAAAACATTGGGCCTAAGGATTTTATGGTTTAATTTAATTCGATCACCTCAAGAATATTGCTTGCCAGTGTGGAACTCTCAATATGATATTCACCGACGTAGTATTAAATCCGTAAGAAGGCAATTCCTCAAGTTCGAGTTATGCAGTCTTAATTGGCACCCGAGTCTTTGCCCACCTTCTGATTCTGGCAGGCTTCTTCTTAATAGTCTTTTTTCACTTTGCCATCGTAGGGCCTGCATTTGGCAGTTCGAGCCTGTTTTACATTATCAATTAGTTTTAGAGTCTAAGGCATGGTATGGCTATAGCAAATATGGAGTAGTTTAACAAAATCTATTAAGAATAAAACTTGGTGGTGCTTGAAATCGCTTTTCAAACACAGGAGACTCTGTTTACCTTTTTTGTGCTGTTTTTAAAATAATCGTTTTTCGAAATTGACCTCGAACCGACCTAAATGCAGTGTTTGACTTAATTTTTCATTTCGTTTTTATTTTGGACTTTTCATTAATAATGGCAGTGCAATGCACATATACCTCCTTCCATAAAATATATGAATGAACTTCAAACTCTCCCTATGTCTCTTTCCATTTTCATTTTTGGCTTCATCCCTTGCCTTTTTCAAGGGGGAATTTACAGACTTACAGTTTATGTGGTATTGCGTAAGTGCGTTACTGGAGAGAACTGATTTAAATTGAGTATAACTTGAGATCTGTTTTTCCGATCAAATTTAAATTTTTCTTAAACTCAAACTTGTTAGCAGACAGAAAAACAGATAGGCTTTAACATGGGGAAAAATTTTGAATCTTTAAAGAAATGGCAAAAGGACCAAATTAAATTAATTTAAAAATCAACTCAATATTAAAAATACTTAATGTTGCTGTCGAAAAATTTGTTAGTAAAGCGTTTGAAGATGTTTGTAAAAAGTTAGAGGAACATGGTGACCTTACAATTTGTTAATGTGGGCAACTACATAGTAATAAAACTTAATTTACGAATCTTCTCAGTTAGCCAGCACTTTAAGACAACTTAGTATAAACCAAAGAACGGTTTTCTAATAGTTTTGTTAAAAAAAAAGTATTAACGACATCAATCATTTTTTCGTTAGACAGTGTGGTATTAACATTTATGAAATTTATTTGAGTAAAATACGTACTTTATCAATTCAAAAAGATTTGTATCAGATACTTTTATATTTCTGGCAAGATTCCACGCATATCGTTCAACGCAAGAGAATACTGGCTTGCTGTCAACGGGCCAACATTCCAGGCAATGTTATTACACCAGCCAATAGACTGTACCCAATGTACACACCTAAAATAAAAACGAAAACATGTTAACTGTTCACATAAAAGGTTTTTTTGGGTAATGTGGTCTCTGCGCAGAAAGAAGGTTTTAATTGTTCTGGTTCACATATGCAGTATGTGTGCCCACCCAAATCTGCAACGTATGTCTCTCTTGGACCTAGCAGGAACGAATTTCAACCGGGCCCGCTGAAATTAATATACCTTTTTTGCAAGTGTATAAAAAAAGGTAGTGTATTTTGATGGACTTCGATCAAAAGCGGACTGAAAATGGCGAAGTTATTCGTTTCTTATGTGACGGCAAAAACCTAAACACCGGAGTCGGCGACACGACTTACATTATTATATAAGTGGACGTTGACGATACTATGCGCAGTACGTTCAAGTGGCACCTACAATACCAGGACAAAGCTTGTTACGCGCGAGACCAAGCAGATAGCTGCCCTCCTCCATCCCGACCGACAGAGGGGTGCAGCCGTATAACGCACGGCACGAATCGCGTGGACAAATACAAAATAAAAAAAAACAGACAAACAAATAATACTATAGCTATCTATTAAATAAGAAAGGATAGAGTCTTTAAGTATATACATAATTCTACGATTAATTAAGGAAGATCAGTCAAAAGAAGTCTGCTATAATACGAAGACAAATTGACATTGCGATTCCAGTTTAAGCCACAAAGAGCAAACAGAAAGAACTGTTTTTGAACGGATTCAAGTCTATTCTAGTGCGACTCATATTGAGGTGACCAAATGCAAGATCCATACTCTAAAATAGGTCAAGAGAAGTAAAAAAGAATTTTAATGAAACCGAGAACACTCATGGCCTTTGCGACCTAGTGGAAATATGGATGTTAAAATTGAACTTATGGTCCATAATTACGCCCAAATCACCCGACTAAATGACTCTGCTTCTTTATATGTAAGACATAGCTCGACATCATCAGCATACATAAGCACACGCGAATGAATAATGACTGATCGAGGATCGTTAATGAATAATGTGAAAAGCAGAGGGCCAAGATGACTACCTTGAGGTACCCCAGATGTCACAGGAATGGTGTTTGATCTGCCCAGTTGCAGATGGTACAAAACTCCAATGCTCAATTGCATGTGGAGTGGAGGAAGGAAAAATAAGTCTTCTCCTCTTCGAAATCCAGAAAGAAGTCATTATACCCTTGCAAAAAGGGTATATTAATTTTGGTCAGAAGTGTGCAACGCATAGAACGAAGCATCTCCGACCATACAAAGTATATATATTCTTGATCAGCACGACGAGACGAGTTCAACTAGCCATGTCCGTCCGTCCGTCCGTCCGTCCGTCCGTCCGTCCGTCCGTCTGGATCAACGCAAACTCCTCCTAGACCGTAAGAGCTACAGAGCTGAAATTTTGCACGTAGGCTTGTATATACTGCAGGCGTTGTATATCTCGGATTCAGCCGGATCGGACCACTATATCATATAGCTCCCATACAAACCCCAAAGTCACGAACAGTGACTTTTTTCAATAACTTCGTTATTTTCTATGTTATTATCGTGAAACGTAATATTAGAGAGTTTATTACGCTTATAAACGACTGTGCCAAATTTGATCAAGATCGGATGGCTATATCATATAGCTCCCATAGGAACGATCGGTCGAAAACAGTGACTTTTGTAAATAACTTCGTTACTTTTACCGCGATTGCTTTCAAATTAAACATTTGTTAGTTTAGTATATCTGTTAATGACTGTGCCGAATTTGATAAAGATCGGGTGACTATATCATATAGCTCCCATAGGAACGATCGGGCGAAAACAGTGACTTTTGTAAATAACTTCGTTACTTTTAACGTGATTGTTTTCAAATTAAACATTTGTTAATTTAATATATCTGTTAATGACTGTGTCGAATTTGATAAAGATCGGGTGACTATATCATATAGCTCCCATAGGAACGATCGGTGGAAAACAGTGACTTTGATCAATATCTTTCATTATTTCCTATGATTGTAGGCCTTTCTTTCTCAAGCTTAATCCTTTTTAGATAAAACGTTCTTACACATTGATGGCTAATAGGTAAGGATAGAGTTACCAAAAAAGTTGCAAGGGTATACAAACTTTGACGCGGTCGAAGTTAGCCCCGGCCCTCTGGTTTTTATATTTCGATTTCATGAGTTAGAAGCTCTTCATTAGCCATGTAACAGAAGCTTTTAGAACATGTTAATGTAAATACAGTGGTAGAAATTCCAACAATCTTAAACAAATAATATAAGAAAATTTAATATATACAAATCTAAGTTAACGATGACGTCTCCTCCAACATACTCCCCAATTGAAGGATGAAGTATGACTCCTTCAATTTACATAAACGTCATCTCTCAAAGGCAATGGAGCAAGTTTGCAGATTGGGCGGCGAATAATTCCTTTCTTGGTGCGAACATCGGCTACTCTGACCCTTCCATCTGCACCAAGTATGGCTTCGACCACACGACCAGTAATCCAGCATTGCGGTGGAAGATTGTCTTCATGGATGAGAACTAATTGATCTCTTGCTATGTTGTTTTCGGGATGCAACCACTTAGAGCGTTCTTGTAATTGATGTTCATAGTCGCGCTTCCAGAGTTCCCAGAAGCGTTGCTTGAGATAGGTCACCCTTTGCCAACAAGATAGATAAGAAAGTTTTGAGTCGTTTAGTACCGGTTCAGGGATCGCTTGCAATGAACATCCGATTAATAAGTGTGCTGGTGTCTGAGCCTCCCCGTCATTGGGATCATCGCTGTGAATGGATATTGGACGGGAATTCAATATCGCCTCCACTTCAATTGCAATCGATTGGTGCTCTTCGTACGTGAAATGAGAAGAGGTCAAATTTTTGATGAGCAGAGTCTTCATTGACTTTACTGCAGCTTCCCAAAGGACTCAAAAATGGGGAGCACGCGGTGGAATGAAGTTAAATTCAAAGCCGACATTTTGGCTAAATTCCTCCAGATTTTTTGCATTGAGTTCTGCAAACAAAGTTGGTGGCATTGTCACAATAAATCCTTTTGGGTATGCCACGTCGTCCGATGAATCGCTTCAAACAGAGAATAAAATTATTAGCAGATAGGTCTGAGATTAGTTCTGTATGAATAGCTTTTGAAGAAAAGCAAACAAATATGGCCAAATATGTTTTGTAAGGAACTTTGCTTCGAATGCGGTATGAAGTAAAAAATGGTCCACATATCAACTGGAAGGTTACCCATGATTTGTGGCATTAATACAGGTTTGTAATGATAGCAATGTGTACAACAACCTTTCGGACCAATTCGCGAGCATTTACAATCCATACTGTTAGGCGCAAAATCGCTATCAGAACCTTAGCTCCCGCGTGAAGGTCTCGCAAGTGAAGATCTTCAATATATTTATAAGTGAAATGATGAGCCTTTGGAAGCAATAACGGCATTCTAGCGTCCAATGGTATGTCAGCCATTGCAAGACGGCCTCCAACACGGATAAGTCGAATATTTGGGATGAATGGATTTAATTTTTGAATCTCCGGCTTCAGACTTCGTCCTGCTTGTAAGTCCTTTAGTTCTTTCGCAAACACATCACTCTGAATGGAAGAGATTATATGATTAAAAGCCAATTTAAATTCTTCTACTGAAATGCTTTTTGTAGCATTTATAGTATTATTGCGGTTAATAGGAGCTCGGTTGAAAACTCGTAGAACGTATGCTAAGACTCTCACAATTATACGAAACGATGATATTATACTAATGATCTGCTCAACTTTGCTCTTTTCTTTATAACTAGTGCTACATTTCAATACAAGGGTGTTTCGTAATTGTAATTCTTTGGGCTCGAAATCTGTCTTTCTTTCAAATTTCGATAATGAAGAACTTTGGTCCATGAAACTAAATTGTCTGCATCAAATCGCGCGCTGTACAGCCACCTGAAACAATGTCGGCTGGATTATCCTTTCCAGTCACGTGACTCCAAATAATATCCTGCGATTGAGTTTGTATGGTTGATACGCGATTTTTAGAGTTGATGGGTGCATTTTAATCCAATGAAGAACGACAGTTGAATCTGTCCAAAAATATGTTTTGCTGACAAGACAATTTAATTTGTGTTTGATTTTAGTCCATGTTTGGCAGAGTAAAACGGAAGCACAAAGCTCTAAACGAGGTATGCTTTGTGATTGAGTGGGCGCAACTCTCGATCTCGAAATGATCAATGAAGTTACATATTTTCCGTTGTCCAAGACCCTTGTGTATATGCAACATCCATAAGCTCGATTTGAGGCATCCGAAAATCCATGGATTTTACACTTATTTTTTGGTGATGTGTTAACAAATCAATTTACACGAACCATGTCAAGATTAGATAAATCAGCTCCAAGTTGTTGCCATCTAGTCCGTAAGATCTCTGGCAACGGTTCGTCACAGTCCAAGCGCTCGATCCACAAGTCTTTTATAGCGTACTACGACTGGAGCTAATAATCCTAGAAGATCATACAGCCTGGCCATGATCGATACTATTTTTCGCTTTGTTGGTATTGCAGTTAATGGGAGATCAAATCGAAATAATATAAGATCTTCAGTTGGCACCGACCCGACATGCCAAGAGCCTTGGTGACATTACTATTGTTAATATTGAGATTATTTTCATAATCTGTTGGTGCCCCACTAAAATTCCACTTTGTCAATTCTAAGCCTACCTTGGAGAGCAATTTGGTAACTTCATTCGTCTTAGCATTGAGTTCTTCGATTGAGTCAGCTCCATAAAGTAGATCGTCGACGTACATATCCTCAGCTAATACAGCAGATCCAATTGGAAACAACTCCTTATACGTCTCTGATAAAAACTTTAAGGACCTGATTACAGTATTCAATTGAAATAATTGTAATTGTAATGTATGTATTTCATCCATTTTCCAAAACCTTTCTAATAATATGTTAAGGTCTTGCTGTTGCGTTAAATTACAAGTGTAGTGTTGAGTTGATTGAGGAAGACCAATTCCTAAACTAATTTTACCCGTGTTAAGTAGATCAAAAAACTCCTTTAGGCTAAGCAATAAATCTACCTTTCCGGGCTTATAAAAGAATGGGTTCTTTGGGAATTGCCCAATTTAACACATCTAGTCTCTTTTCAGGCTGAGGTAGAGATATAGATTTAGTCACGATAAACTCCATATTCCATTCATCTGGAGACATTCTTGAACGAATTTTGGTAGATACGAATGTTTCATATGTGTAGGTATTTCACCGATTCCAGCAATCTCATAATAATCGTAACGAAACGGAAGCTGAAGCCGTTTGGCTAATTCTTCAGTTAAAAAGGTAAACTCAGAGCACGAATCAAGTAATGCTCTTGCGAGCTGAAACTCACCAAGTTTGTCTTGAATAAGAACTATTGCTGTTGGAAGTAATCCCCGCCAAGCGTGGCGAGTCACCATTGATCTTGCAAATGTTTTACTTTCGTCATGTGGATTATGAATGATTTGTTGCGATTGATGATGAATAGAAGGTCCATCTGGTTGATAATTTCTCTGGACGTTTGAATCCTTATGCATGTTTGTATGATGTAAACCTCCACAATGTCGACACCTATTCAATGAAGGACACGTTGAGGCTGGATGACCTTTATTGAGGCAATTCAAACAAAGTGACGCTGTTTTAACAATCTTAAATCGCTTAATAAAAGGTAGCGAAATAAAAACTGGACAGAATGCTAACCTATGCTCAGTTGACTGACATTGACTGCATCTACTTGGGGCTGCAACAAGTACTTTAGAAGTACTATGAATTTTGTCTCTGACGGGTCTTTCCTCTTGTCGGTTTCGCAGATACCCTTCCAAGTACTGACAGTGTCGACTGAGAATTTGATAACAGTCGGCCCAGTCTGGCAATTTATCGTATTCTTGAACCCGATCGTATGCTTGTTTGGATTCAAGATCAATTTTTGACATAACAATGTGAATAAGTACTGCGTTTAATACATCAGCTTCAGACTCAAGAGACATCAATGATCCGCGTAGAGCTGAAACCGTATCCAAAATTGTACGTAGGGTAACAGCGTCTGCCTTTTTCATGCTTGCAATGTTAAATAAACTTAAGAACTTTCTTGTCATATCGCTCGTTCAGGCGCTCTAGGGCTTTGGGATAATTTTCGTCTGATACTTGAAATGGCGAGACTACGCTTAGAGCTTGGCCAGATAGACAACTTATTAGATAGTTAAATTTGTCAACATTGGACAATGAGTTGTCTTCATGTACCATATTTGTAAATGAAGTAATAAATTTTTTGAATTCCCCCATATTTGCCGTCGAATTTAGGTAATTTGAGGGATGGAAGCCGATTATGATGTCCCCCATGATAAGTCGATGAATTAAAGAAACTAAGTTCTTCTGGCTTTTCCTTTTTACTTGCGCCAATGCGCCGTAATATGATTGCCTTTGTTTCGATAAAAAGATTTTCTATCTCTGCCCGATTCGCGTCTGCTGGATCTAGCTTCTCAATATTGGTTAGAACTTGTAATGCCTCAACAATTTGAGACTGACAATCTAATATAATAGGGTCATTTTCAAGATCAATTCTAGCTCTTAAACTTTGAATATTAGATTGCAGTTGATTCCGTTGTTGTCTAAGAGGTAAAAGCTGCTTTTCATTTGGTGGAGACATTTTGGGCCCTTAACGAAAGAAAAGTAGCAAGTTAGAAATGAATTAAACCTGAGCTAAACGAGTCTTAGTTTTTTTAAACCAGAGGGCCGGGGCTAACTTCGATCGCGTCAAAGTTTGTATACCCTTGCAACTTTTTTGGTAACTCTTTCCTTACCTATTAGCCATCAATGTGGAAGAACGTTTTATCTTAAAAGACTTATGTTTGCGAAAGAATGGCCTACAATCATAGGAAATAACGAAGATATTGACCAAAGTCACTGTTTTCCACCGATCGTTCCTATGGGAGCTATATGATATAGTCACCCGATCTTTATCAAATTCGGCACAGTCATTAACAGATATACTAAACTAACAAATGTTTAATTTGAAAGCAATCGCGGTAAAAGTAACGAAGTTATTTACAAAAGTCACTGTTTTCGACCGATCGTTCCTATGGTACCTATATGATATAGTCATCCGATCTTGATCAAATTTGGCACAGTCATTAACAGATATACTAAACTAACAAATGTTTAATTTGAAAGCAATCGTGGTAAAAGTAACGAAGTTATTTACAAAAGTCACTGTTTTCAACCGATCGTTCCTATGGGAGCTATATGATATAGTCATCCGATCTTGATCAAATTTGGCACAGTCGTTTATAAGCGTAATAAACTCTCTAATATTACGACAATGGCTCAAAAAATAACGAAGTTATTGAGAAAAGTCACTGTTCGTGACTTTGGGGTTTGTATGGGAGCTATATGATATAGTGGTCCGATCCGGCTGAATCCGAGATATACAACGCCTGCAGTATATACAAGCCTAGGTGCAAAATTTCAGCTCTGTAGCTCTTACGGTCTAGGAGGAGTTTGCGTTGATCCAGACGGACGGACGGACGGTCAGACGGACGGACGGACGGACGGACATGGCTATTTGAACTCGTCTCGTCGTGCTGATCAAGAATATATATACTTTGTATGGTCGGAGATGTTTCGTTCTATGCGTTGCACACTTCTGACCAAAATTAATATACCCTTTTTGCAAGGGTATAAAAAACAGTCAAATCACTAGTGTTTTACATGTGAGTGTAAAGCATGTGAAGCTTGACGATCGCTAATGAGTGGCAATTGAGTCAAAATTTGAGTGGAAATTAATAATGTAAATTTACACACTCAAGTTGACTTAGGTTATGATAGGGCTCCAATGTAAATGTGTCACGATGATATGTCTTGCAAAGGCCAATGATGAAGATGTCCGATGACGACTATCCAAGATGATTATGTAAAGATGAAGAAGTCCAATGATGAATGAAGATGATGATGTAAGCTGAAAAGTCCAAAGATGATTGTATAAGATGATGTAACGATGAATGCAATATAATGAACAAATAAACGACTTTATATAGTTTTTAAGTTTTTATGTTGGGACTTGCGAAGTGCAAGATTCTGTCACGGTCGCCAATGTTTGATCTGCCCAGTTGCAGATGGTACAAAACTCCAATGCTCAATTGCATGTGGAGTGGAGGAAGGAAAAATAAGTCTTCTCCTCTTCGAATTCCAGAAAGAAGTCATTTTTATATTTCAATTTCATGAGTTAGAAGCTCTTCATGAGCCATGTAACAGAAGCTTTTAGAACATGTTAATGTAAATACAGTGGTAGAAATTCCAACAATCTTAAACAAATAATTTAAGAAAATTTAATATATACAAATCTAAGTTAACGATGACGTCTCCTCCAACAAATGGCAAAAGGCAAAAGAAGACTTAAAAAGTACCTTCTGTTTTCTATTTGTTAAATATTCACGAACCCAAGAAAGGAAAAAAGGTGAACACCCAATGTCGTTCAGTTTAGAAAGTAATAGAGTATGATTAACAGAATCAAAGGCTTTACTGAAGTCAGTGTATATCAGTCAATGTATATTAGTTTGTTAAGCATTTTTTGAACCCTTTGATAATTATAGAGGTAAATTCTAAAAGGTTAGTGGTTGTAGATCTACGTTTCACAAACCCATGTTGGGATGCCGAAATAATAGATCTGCAAAAATGTTACAATTGCGAAGTTATAATTTTCTCAAAAGCTTTCGGAATAGCGGACAATTTTGAAATACCCCTGAAGTTGGAGGCTTCGGACTTTTTGCCATTTTTATGCAGATGAATGACATACGACCCATTAGACCCAAATAGATAGAAAAGAGACAAATTCGATAGACAATAAAAACAATTTTAATGAAGTAAGTAAGTCGACTCGCCGACTTGGGCATACTATACACCAGGTGAAACAAATATTTCAAATTTCGAAAACCGAATGCATGTATATTAAATTGTTTTAACATGCCATATGCTATCTCGCTCACTCTGCAAAACACACTCTAGCGCCGGCTAAATACATTCAAACGCATATTTTGCATGTTTCTAGTCCGATTTCAATAAAATTTGGAAGAAATATATAAAATGATTTGGTCTGCAGAATTTGGTTGCGATAGTCAATTGCAACTGGCAATCGATTTTTTCTAAATTATGGAGGCGGAAATGAGTGTGTCGAAATACTAAAATACTCAATACGCGCATACTAAAAAAATATACATTCTAAATTTGGTGACTTTAGCTTTGTTAGTTTTGAAGAAAATCAGTGGGCGTGTCAAAACTTTTAAATAATCAATATCCGCGCGTTTATTAAGCTAGTTTACATACCAAATTTAATGTCGGTATCTGTCATAGTTTTTAAGAAAATCAGTTTTATGTAAATTCCGGGGGCGGAAGGGGGCGTGGCAGAAAGTTTGAACAATTAGTTTCTGGGTGCTAACTAATCGAGCATATAAACCAAATTTGATGTCTCTAGCCGTTATACTTTTTAAGAAAAATAGTTTTATGTGATTCCTGGGGGCGTAAGGGGGCGTGGCCAAAATTCCAATTAACTCTATACATTTACATACTACACGAGTATACATACCAAATTTGGTGGCTCTAGCTCTTATAGCATCCGAGATCTGCTGGTTCAGACAGACGGACAGACGAACAGACAGACATGGCTAGATTGACTCGGCTGTTGATCCTGATCAAGAATATATATACTTTATAGGGTCGGAGAAGCTTCCTTCTGCCTGTTACATACATTTTGCCGACTTTAATATACCATTTCACCCTATGGGTGTATGGTATAAAAATGGGTTTACATAATGCATTTGCACAGAACATGAGTACACATTCAGGTAGACCATCTGCACTCGCAGAATAAACAGGTTTAACTAGTTTAAGTTCGCTAAAAGAGAACTTTCCTCAATCACTGATTTAAAAACACACTTAGCCTTTTTTAAATGATATAGATACGGACTTGCTCAATATTCCGTTGTGAATAAGTTGAAAGATTGGCAAAGAACACGAAAAGGTTCGTGAAGAGAGTAGTTAGTCAGGTATCTACTTAGGTTAATAGGGAAAAAGTTTCTGGTTCGAAGTGTATAAAACCTTTGTTACGTAGGGGTCATCAAATTCTTTGGCCCAACGTTTTATGAAGCCAAGAAGACTTCATGCTCTATTAACAATTTAAGATATATGAAGGTTTTCATTTAAATTTTGGGTCAAAAATAACGCGTAAGTCTTTTGAATGATAGTACAGAATCTAACAAATCAAATATAATATAGCTAGGAACTAGGAAAAGAGCATTTTGAGGCATTAAGGTGGAATTTTTTAACGAGGCACCAATCAGAGAACGCATCGAGATTAGATTGCAAGTACTGTTGGAAAGAAGGATAATATAGGAAAAACAAATCTTGACGTCATCCGCAAACATGAGCACGCGTGAGTGAACCAAGTCCAAAAGGCAAATCACTTGTAAACTGGGTAAATGATAGTGGGCCCAGATGACTGCTTTGTGGGACACCTGACGTAACTCGAACAGTTTTAAATAATGAGGAACGAAAAGACACCTTTTGGGTTCTGCCAATAAGCTACGATTTTAACCAAGCCAATAGTTTCGGGTAAAAGCCAATAAAGTTAAGTTTCGTAAGACGCAAAGAATTGTCAACCGTATCGAAAGCCTTACTAAAGTCGGTATACATCAGTTAGACACTTTTTACGGAAGCCATGGCGTACAGGGGTAGTCAATTCTAAAAGGTTGGTAAGCGACGAACGACCTTTCATGGAGCCATGATGACAAGGAGAAATAGTGGATCTGGATAGATGTTGAAGGGATGACGTTATAATTTTCTCAAACAGCTTTGGTGAGGGCAAAGCAGGGTAGTTAGAAATATCCGTTTTTAAAAAGCGGAATATTAACAGACTCCTTCCTAACATCAGGAAAGCTACAAGTCTCACTCACTATAAAGAATAACCGAGATATAGGCTTAGATAGGGAAATCGAACACATTTTGAGGATGCAACTAGGAATTTTGTCATACAATTTAAACGTGGGATTGATAGGGGATATGATGTGGGATGTGAAGCAGTAGTAGGATAAGTCGACTGAAAGAATTTAGCAAACAGATCATTATTAGCTGTCTGATCATTAGATCTGAAGGTGGAAGCACTAACCAACACATATGTATATGGGGCACGTACGTGCTCAGGCTTCGTAGTGTGTGTGTGTGACGGGAATCTTTACAGCATCAATAGCTCGAAACCAGAATAAGCAAAAGGAATTACAATATAAATAAGGTCGTTTTTTCCGTTTTTTGGTTGGGTCTGGTCTACGGCACCGTAAATATAAAAAGCTATTATTATTTAAATGTAACGAAACAGTAAAAAATTGGACCACTTCGTGCTAAGAATCGAAGCCGCAACGTTTTGATCGCAGAGCTAGCACTCTATCTGATGCCAATAGTGTTTGGTATTCTTTCCGCAGGGGAAAATCCGAGTTTCATTGTCACTGTTTTGTCGAAAATTAAATATTTTTATTAAGCGAGCTTTTGAAATACGGTGTTGTAAAACTTCACGTCAAAAACTACCTGATGAAGCCTGAGCATGTACCGACGAGTGCACACATACATAGACAGAACGAAATCACAAGCGACATAGGCTTGCCTTCTCATTCAGAGTACGAACTTTCAGGTTTTTGTCGAAGTTCTCTGGGGTTCCGGGCTAGCGTTTGCAATCAAAAAGTCGTAAGTTTGTCCCATCTACGTGTTGTGTGGTTAGTAGTAGAAGGTAGTAGGTAAGAGCGTCGTTTAGAATTAACAAAGTTGTAAAATCTTGTGGGGTTTTTATAGAATTCAACCTTACAGCGCACGATATAATTATTGGGGCATTGAGTGTTTAAGAGACAAAATTGAAATTTCGCTACACAGTAATTTATACAGTCAAGCGTCGCGATCCAGTTTTTAAACCTTTTAAAATATCTCGATTTAATATAACGGAGATTAGATAGCCTACGTGTGAACCAGACCGGCGTACTTCACATAAGGAACGCATTTATAAATTATAGAAATAAGAGCACAGTAGAAAAAAATCACTGCACAATCTATATCACAACACTCAAATAAAAATGACCAATCAAAAGAGGAATTATTTCCTATTATTTAAGACGACTGAAATTTGTACTCCCGTACTCTCCCTCTACGTTCTCTCTATGCTCTCTCTCTCTCTCTCTCTCTGTATGCTCTCTATTTATGCTCTCTGTCTCTGTATGCTCTTTGTCATTCTTGACATCCGGCCTCTCCTGACTCCTCTTCGTCGATTCCTATGTACTACATAGTATGTAGTCGTAGTCTTCTTCTTCGATGTCCAGGCCCGGAATCAAAGCACACCATGGTTTCATGTGGTCGCTTTATATTACATTACTAGATACTGAACGATCGGGTAGGTCATCTACAATGCAGCGATCGTTTCCTAACACTTGTTACTACGTCCGGTCCTTTAAACGCTGGGTCTAATTTATGAGTGTCTCCTGACTATCAAATCATCTACTTCAAATTTGTGAGTTTTGGCATGATTCAAGTCGAATTTTTTTTTTTAATTTTTCTTGTTCAGCTTTTATATTTTCTGCCGCTTGCTGATGATTTAGTTGTACATCCATTTCTTCAAACTGGTCTTCTGTAATTGCTTGTATAATTCTGTTATACGACACATCTTTGGGATTAAAATTGAATACCAAATCGTTTGTTGCGTGTCGCGACTTACATAGTGAACTTGGTGAATGCGCATACTATCACCAAAATGTAAATATTACCGCTCTAGCTTTTCGGAAATGGTCTAGTGTGATTGATATTTATTGTCCGGTATTACGTCTTGCAAGTGCATTTCTCTATCTGGTTTTCCTCCTTTTACTTTATTGATACAACATTCGGGACATGAGCCAATGTATGACTTATTAAATTTATCATCCTCTGGAACCAAAAATAACGACCAATTCGTTCAATTCTTTTCTGCGTACTGTAATGATCTACATCATCGGGGTTGCTTTTAGTAATTCTCCAACGAATTGCTTGAAGAACTACTAATTTATTACGAAAAATTGAGATCCAAGAAGATATACACGGAATCTCTCCAATGATTCGGCTATAGCTAAAACTTCCAGTGCATGGCTTGAATACCAGAATCCGTACAAAGTCTACTGAAGTAAAATACCTGCTTGAAGACCACTCGGCGTTTTACCTATAAGTCACCGAAGCTGTAACTTTAAACGCGATTTTTCAGGAAAATATAGAATAATGCGCCGAAACATTTCACACAGCTTCAAATGACGGGGTATTCTACAACATATCCAAAATGCATCCAAATCGGTGATTCGCATACCTGAAGTTCCCCTTGTTAGACGGACATAGAGTTAATCCCTCGGATTAAACTGCTTCTAAAAATTCATTTAGAAGAACTTTTCCTTCGTCAATTGTTTTTCATGAAATAATAACTTCAACCACATAGCTTATTATATTGCTTCGATATTTCGCATTTTCTGCGATGACTTTATGGAATACCATTGGCGCATTAGTCAAACCAAAAGGCATGACATTGAACTCAAATAATCCGTCTGTTGTCATAAAAGCTGTAAATATCTTGCTTTCGTTGCTCATTTCTATTTGATAATATCCATACGTCATATCTAGCGAAATGATTTCCTGCTAACTTTTCCAATTGCTCTTCTACGACTGGCATCAGGTAAGCGATGTTCCCCATTGGGTTTGGGCACCAAGATCGAGGATGCTGCATGTGGTGATGTGCTTCGTTGGATTATGTTGTACTTCAGGAGTTCATCTACTACTGTTTGTAATGTAAATGGTGCTTGATATCGCCGTCCCACAATTGGATTCGTGGTTGTTACTTTGATCTCCATCTTTGTTGATTTGCATCTGCCAATATTTGACAAATCTTCGGCAAATCATTCTGTATAAGCGTTTAATAGATCACTCAGCTGTTTGCGCTGAGGATCGTTAAACTCAGCGCCGATGTAAAACTCGCATTTTACCTCCATCGGAGTTTTAGTTGACTTCGTTTTGACCTTTGTCTTCCCCTCTGCACATAAAATATCCCTTCCTAAGAGGACTGCTGATTAAGTTCTTTATTTTGAACTACGTAGATGCATACATCTATCTATACGCTTGTTTTCCCAAACGATCCCCGTTAACAGGCATTCCTTTGACTCAACAATTCCTTCCTTATTGTCACTGCCAGTATCTACAAATGCATCATATTCGTGACCTTCAATAAGTATTTTCTTCAAGATTCGGGGTCGTTTTTTATCCTTTATGCTATCAACTTTCGACACCGTTGACCGATAACGTCTGCAATCTTTTCCTTCATGTCCCATCTTAGAGCAAATCGAACATCTTGGCCTTTTCGATTCAAGTAGAGCACCCTTAAATTGACTCCAAGTCTGATATACTCTTTATGAATCCAGCCAGTCTTTAGCTACACCTTTTAGCTTGTGCTGTACAGCAAACAATATGGTGGCATGATTCCACTCATACACAATCTGTAACTGTTCTACTTTGTCCAAAAATTGTTGCGAATTCACTGCTTCTTTTATTGGATCAAATTTGGGAAGCATTCCTATAACATCTTTTATCGATGAATTACTGTTATAGTCCCCGTGCTGATGGTTTTCCTCCGACCTTGCAGGTTCATTGACACGCTCCTGTCGTTCCATGATCAGATTTTGTATTCGTACGTTGATCGTTGACACAGCTTGCGATAAATCTGCTACCATTTGTTTTAGTTCATTCATTTGTCTCTGCACTATTTTGCTGGTTGAAATTGTATCAGTGTCATCAGTGTTTATTTGGTCCAGCTTTTGGTTCTACTGCACGCCCACTCTGTTTCAAGCCGTACAACGAGTATACGCTTGTAGCTTGATTATACCCTAACACGCTGAACGTTGCCATCCTCATACTCATGGAGTATTATCAGGCAATGTTACAGTTTCTGCTCTATTACGTTAATATGCAGCCGTTATTATTGCCTCGCCCCAAGAAGACTCGCCCACTCCAGCATGCACCATCATGCTTCGCGCCATATCCATAACTTTCATACCAAATACTTTAAGATAAGGCACACTCGGATTTTTCCCATATCAAACCTCTTATGGAGTATCGTCAGGCAAAGTTACAGATTTAGCCGTTATTATCGCCTCGTCCCAAGAAGACTCGCCACCTCCAGCATGCACCATCATGCTTCGCGCCATCTTCACCAAGGTGCTATTGACGCATTCCGCCAAAAGTGTGGAGTTTGGGGAACAGTGACTGCATGACTCCACAAGAACTGTTCAACTACATTACTCCGGTACTCACGACCGTTGTCGCTTCGTATGGCTTTTATACGCTCTCCCGTCTCGAAAATGTCGTTCTTATTTCATTAACATGTACACAGATATATAACGAGTTTTATCGTCTAAGAATGTTGTAAAATAGCGCGCATCACCTTGTGACGCTGTACGCATAGGTCCACAAATATCTGTATAAATCAAGCCCAACAATTCCTTTGAGCGACTTTCCGAAAATTTCGGAAACTTCTTAACGCATATTTTACTTTTTGCATACAAGGTCATTTGTACTACACACTCTAGTACTAAGACCATAGACCATTTTCTGTTTAATAACTTTATTTAAACTATCGAAATTTAAATGTCAGAACCGATCATCAATATACTTGCGAGAGCTTTCTCGTCTTTACTGTCGAACGGCGCTCTTTGTTCAGATGTATCAGACGCATCTTTTTTAAACCAACCACAAGTCACCGACCACAAATTAGAGTAAATCAACAGACTTTTCATCTGTACTGCCAATACACTTTAATTTTCATAATCTAGTTTTTTTTTCTATTGAAAATTGTGAACTCAACTTGGACAAATTAGTTAATCACGAACTTTTACTAATACAACGAATCACATACAAGGCTTTCCGAGCAACTTGCACCGTTTTTACTTTGAGCCGAATGGGCCCAAAACCTATTCGAGTAGAGGTTTACTAGGGACATCAAATTATACATAAGAATATTCGCTGCACTGCAGGCAGCTAGAAAATGAATGTAAAGCAGAAATTAAAGAATGTCTGATACAATTCACAAATCGGAGCATTCTATAATAGTAAGAAAGAGACAGACATACAAACAAAATCCGAGATGTTCCTTGGAAATAGTTGTCAAGACTTTGGTTTTGAACTCAAGTTCTGCTGCTGGTTTGAGAATTAAGCAGCAAATTGATGGTCTATTCATGGTATCTGAGTATAGTGTACAGTCGTTCAATTTACGCTCTAACCTCTTATAGGGTATTAGAGAGACAGATGGTTAAAAGTATAATTTAACAACACAACATATATTCACAGGTCACAAAACATTTAGATTCTTAAAATACATAACTTTACTTTGTGAAATACAATAAAACTGGATTAAAAATTAATAAAACAACGTTTTTTTCAACAATCTATGATCGGTGTTAACACGTGGGTAAAGTGCAACGAAAAGCTGTGTTTCGATATTTTGTGTTTGTGAGCTCAGAGCTGATTAACGATATACATATTATCTATATAGATGCTATCGATTTGCTTAATGAACATATTACTATCGAGGGGAAATCAAATTTCGCATGATTTAAAATGTTGAAAATTGGTATTTCCTTACCCTAGATCAGCCAAATCGCCCACTGTGCGTAGGTGAAGTTTCTCCCCGATGAAGCAATGCTGAAAGGTAGTTTCGTCGGGGGGTAATGGAAACGATAGTGGATAACGAATAATATATATAGAATTTTTTCTCTTGTTAATTCTTCTATCTGAATACTGTAAAAGTTTTTATGAAATCAATTGCTTTTGTTAATATTGCACACGATAAGCCTGAGCCAAACGAAATACATATATAAAAGTAGCCAGGACTTGGCTCGGTTTTCGGACCCTTTTCATTATTGTTTTCGGACCAAGTTTATTCTTAAGTGATGCTTGTTTTACTTGATTTACAAATATGAGTAAGTGTGTGACCGACCGAATTCCGAAAGTGTATAAATGTTTCGTTGTGACTCTAGTATTTTAGATGTTCACAGTCGTTAAATATTCAACATATGAGTTACAAACAGTATACTATAAAAAAATATACACAATTTCAGACAAGTCTACCTAAGACAGCTTTCAAATCAATTGTTTAGAGATGGTGGATGGTGCCAGTGGGAATTGGTATTTAACCGTCACCGTTAATCCCAACTGTTCCAACAGATGGATGTAGTGGGAATCGGGCCTAAAAGTTGTTACTATTTATCGAAAAAAAGCATTGTGATAATTATCTTTCGGTTCATGTACGTGTCATTGTATATATATATTGTTTATACAGTTTGCGTGTTATTTGTAATTGTAAACATTATTATGAATTAAAGAATAAACAATTGGAAATAAAATTAAAACTATGTATTTTTGTACGTATGTCCATTCATATTTATATAGCATTGTGTTGTGGTTTTATAGAAATATACATATGTATGTATGTATGTACACATATTTCAATTATTTTTGAAAGGATAATGATACTAAGTACTTTGATAACAAAATAAAGGTACATACATACATACATATATAAATTGGATTTTCGTATTAAATTTTTTCATACATACATACATGTATGTACATGGACATGGTTCAGCATAAAAGTAAACCATTACCATTAATACCGAAATGTCTGTACATATGGATATGTGAATACATATGCAAGCAATGTACATATGTATACATATGTACAAATGTACTTACATATGTGCATATGTATGTACATACAAAATCTAGAATAGTAACCTATTGCATTCGTTAAGTCGAATAAGCTGTGACATACATGGAATGTACATGTACATGGAATTGTCCTTTTTTTTAGTTTTTGTTAACCACATCTTTAAATTGAAGTCGAACTGGGGTGGGACTGGGCTGGGACTGACATTGCCTGAGGTAACAAAATGAGGATCACACCGTCCACCGTCTTATTTTATCATCGGCTTGGAAAAAAATTAATTCTATATTGCAGTAGTCCTATTCTTTGTCTGAGTATTTTAATTTTTACAGCGGCGTGTGTATATTATGCAGTTATAACTTTTAACTAACATCTAACACTTCCTCCACATCAGAAGCAGTGTAACGCGTTTGTGTCCTTCCATTTTACAATACATACATATGTATGTACATACATACATACATATGTACAGTGAGTCAAAAAAGTATTGGCACACTTGAGAAATCCAACTTCTAAGAGCTGTAACATTTTTGTTCTGCTCTGCTAGTTTTAATTGTGCGGCAATGTGATTGTACTATACCAGCACCCAATCCAAGATTTTGCATAAGTTCTTGGTATCTGTACCAACATTAATTTCGAAATCCAAGACCAGGCCATTCCGAGTAGCTGGCACAAAGTTTTTAAGACCAAGTGGATTAGGTTTAGACGGCATGTATTGGGGGTACTTACATCGCCCAGAAAACGGGATCATGTGCACATCTAATGATATATGTATATACCCTAGTTTGTGAGATTGTATTTTCCACAGTTTGTCAGATCTATTTGGTTGTTCTGAATCCGCAAGGTGGACAAAGCTGCCAAGCTCATAGAAGCGTTGCCGTGATGAATTTTGAGTCACAATATCCGAATATTGTTTAGACGGCTTCTCTTTGATTCAGATTTCATAAGTAGCCGAATATTTGGTTCCACGTTACCAGAGCAATATATAATTTTCGTTCAATATTCTTTATATATCTTCGTCATTGATTTCCTGCAACATCCATTCATACATAAAAAATGTTAAAAAAGAAGCATAACTATTTGTTTTTTAATTGACTGTCATCAAGGTAAATTACATTTGTGTTAAATCTGTAAACCGAAAATTTCCACATAATGCCGCTCTATTAAATTCTATGATTAAACGTGGAATCCCACCAAACAAATGTATTGACATGCGTTAGTTTACTGTGCACCTTTTATACCCTTGAAGAGGGTATTATAAAATTAGTCAGATGTTTGTAACGCACAGAAGGAGACGTTTCCGACACCATAAAGTATATATATATTCTTGATTAGCATGAGAAGCTGAGTCGATATAGCCATTTTACACCCCACCTGCAAGGATTTTGAAATCATGGTGGCACTTGACGGCCCATATCTCCGCCATTTTGTTATTAAAAATATATTTTTTTTCTCATAATATTCTTGAAAGTACCCTCAATCTGTGTATAATAAGCAAAAAATTTTTTTTTCACCTGTTTTTTGGACCCCAGAGGTGGCGTAACCCCTTAAGTGCGCCGGCTTTACATGCAGGATAAAGGATTATTTAGATCAAAAAAAGGGTCTCAAATGGGGATGTCATGCCGGATCGTGGAAGATGAAATGGAACTTTTCCGCTAGTTTTCTTAAACTCTCGCAAGAGTTTAAAGCTGTAAAGTCTCAGTTTAGTAGTTTAACAGTAGTTTTGAACCTGATCTTACTGATCGTAGGGGTGGTGGAGTTCTTATTGCTGTAGATTCCGCCCTATCATCGGGTCTGATAGCTAATCAAGTAGTATCGAATTTATATGCGTTAAGGTATCTTTTACTCGTTTTTCCATTTTTGTTACCTGTTCCTAGCTTTTGTGAAGTATCTAGAACTAGTCCAATGGTGTTACCAGAGGATAGTTTTCACCCAACTTTAGAGTTATCTATTGAGTTTCCCAGCCGCAAGCCCATCTCCGAGTGTGATGCTACGGTACGCACCCGATGTTTTCGTAGCACTAAACAACGTCTTTCTTAATACCGATTGGACTTATTTATACACTTGTACGGATACGAATTCCGTCATTTCTTTATTTTATACCACTGTTGACTCAATCTTTAATGACTATGTATCCATAGTGTCTCCTGTGGTGACGCAAAAATCACCATGGTTTACGCGGGGCTGTCAAAACTGAAGAAGTCTAGGTATTACAAAAAGTATACAGTCACGGGTCTATCATCGGATCCGTCTCGTTACTTGGTTGCTAAATCGAATTTTATTGTTTCTAATTCTAAATACTATAATAAGTACTTACAACGTTGCAAGTTGCAATTTTCCGAAAATCCTAAAGAGTTCTATAAATTCGTTAACTCAAAGCGAAATTCTATCTCCCTTCCATCGTTTGCAGTTTTTAATAATGTTTCGGACTCTTCTGATCATCTATTTCTAATTTATTTGATAACTTCTTCTCGACCAAGTACATATCCACTAAGTACAACTGTAGGCATTCTTAATTAGGACTAATATAGGTTATAACGGAAAGCTCGGTAGCTAAGGAACTAATGACGATTAAGCCGGTATACTCACCGGGCACAGACGGTATTCCCGCTTGTGTCCTGATGTTCTGTGCGGAGTCATTGTGCTCGCCTTTACTTAAGATTTTGAGTTATCCGTTACACTGTCTGAGTTTCCAACTATATGGAAGGATTCCCATATTTTACCTCATCACAAATGTGGCAATAAATCCGATGTCACTGTATGAGCCATCGCAAATCGATAAACTTTGCCAACATGTCGAAATATCCCGCTCTTTTAAATACGATAGTAAGTCAACTAAAATTGTCCCAAAGGCAAGCGATCTGTTTACATCACATCATTTACGATCTGTTAACATTTTGTCTAAGGATGTAAAAGTGTACGGCTAACAAAAAAAGGCAAGAACTTTTAGACTTTTTCGAAATAAACGGAAATAATTCGTTTCCATACTGCAAAAATATCGTTGGGTTAATTGTTAACATATCTCAATTTTGTTAACATATCTAAGAAAATTCAAGTTGATTAAATGGTTATATTATAAATCGTAAATTACATAGATCTGGTGTCTCTTCTTCTGCCATTGAGCCAAAGAAATCCCCATATTATGATCAAGCTTCGAATGGAAAAATTTGGTAGCGCCGCCTGTCAAGGCTTGGCTTACAACTGTTCGTGCACTTTTTCTTGTGCTGTGCACTCTAGCTGTATCTTTGTTTTATTTGTAATTATTGGTTTTTTATCAATAATTATCTTAGTGCTTGTGTATTTAAATTTTCTAAATATTTTTATATATTTTTCCCTTGTGTTTCTTCTTTTTGATTTTGTCTACCTGCTTGCAAGCATTCTAATAGTATAGAGCAATATATTGTTGGCGCTGCGATAATCTTATTCACTTAAAATGTGCTGGCCTTAACGGCCGTGACTAAGCCTGAGCTTGGTTTAATGCGCTGGACTTGCTCATCTTGCAGCCAGCAGCATTTTAGCCGTGTTACAGGTATCTTCGTTTAAAGTTTCTTTCCTTAAACAAATTTGCCAAACAGCTGTCTAATGAGTGTGACTCTAGCGTACGTTTATTGCCGCAATTTAAGTTCGTTCCACCTTCTGAGAAGATGCCCAAGAAATTACCCCTGAGGTTCCTTATAAGCAGTCGCTAGCCCCGTACCCTGTACAAGCCCTGGTGTACCTCAATATATCCCTCACGGGAACTCTGATTAATTAAATTATCATGCTGGCTCCCAACTACTCGTTGATTCCATTGGTCCTCCGCCTCCACTAACTGTAGTGCCTCATCGCGAACAATTATTTATCTCTAGGCTTGCTCCATAATGCTTTCTTGCTTTCTTCGTAATGAAGTCGATTACGGGAAAAACATGAAAGGAGGAAAAAATTATGCTACAACAGCATCAGAAAAGGCGAATAATCCTTCGAACTGCTTCGGATTCCCACCTCTCTGCCAATAAAATCAGGGATAAATGCGGTGACAATGCTAGTTTGGCAATGGTAAAACGAGTTATTCGGTTTGGGGAGGCATATTGCTTTATGGAACTTGTGAGCTGCAATTTGTTTCATTAGAGATGAATGCGAATGTCTACAAAACCGTGCTCCAAAAGGCTTTTCCTTAGTTTTCCGAAATTTTTCGACCTATTAAATGGACGTACCAACAAGACAACGCCCCCATCCATATAGAACGGTTTGCAGAACAGTGGATTTTCATTCAAAAGTCGATATAGCCATGTCTGTCCGGGCATATGCGTTTTACTCACCCATCTTAAGAGCTATCGGGCTGAAATTTTGTGTGCTTTTTATTATTTGGAGCAGATCAAGTATAAGAAATATCAGGACTACCATATCATATAGTTCCAAAACAAACATTTTCATAAAAATTGGAATATCGCTATGAAATTTACATATGTGATAATATTGGATATAAAACTCCACATCCCAATTCGAATCTGATCGGATAAATATAACACAAGTTACAGTCAATAGTTACAGTCAAAGCTGCTTGCTGTCTACTACGTCATACGTCATCAACAGAGCACATGCATACACACACAGTCGCAACGCTGCATGAACTGTATGTGTATGCGTGCGTTGCTTTGCTTGGGGAACGAAGACAGAAGAAGAACAAATTGTAGTAAAAAGAGTGAAATTGTTTTGTTTGTGTATTGATGAATTGAGTTGCAGAAAAATTTTGAACATGTGAAATTATTATTGTCAAGGACTGCAAGGGTATATAAACTTCGGCATAGCCGATGTTAGCTTCTTTGATATTTTTCTTATAGGCTTGGTCGTGTTGGTCGTCGTGGCGGCGGATTACTCATTGCTGTCAGCTCGAATCTGTGTTCAGATGTTGTGCCGATTAATGTGCCCTTAGGTGTTGAGTTTATTTGCGTCGAATTTACATATTCCAACTTCAGCTTATACATTTCTTGTTCTTATATTTCTCCGGATAATAATTATGTTGCAACCTTTTCAATGTAACTCAAAAAAAACTCTTATTGTTTCCAATAAAACTAAAAAATAAATTCTATTTATAATTTATTATAAATAGAAATTATTATTATATATAAGAAAAATTATTAAAAATATATTTTATATAAAAATATTGAGTCTACTACTTCGTCTATTAATTTTTTTTTTTTTTTTTTTGCAAAAATACAGCTCTAATTAAAAAAAAAAAAAAAAAAATCCAGAGGGCCGGGTCTAACTTCGCCCGCGTCAAAGTTTGTATACCCTTGCAACTTTTTGGGAGCTATATGATATAGTCACACGATCTTTATCAAATTTGGCACAGTCATTAACAGATATATTAAATTATGAAATGTTTAATTTGAAAGCAATCGCGATAAAAGTAACGAAGTTATTTACAAAAGTCACTGTTTTCGACCGATTGTTTCTATGGGAGCTATATGATTTAGTCACCCTCTCTTAGTTAAATTTGGCACAGTCATTAACAGATATATTAAAAATAAAAATAACGAAGTCACTGTTCGTGACTTTAGTGTTTGTGTGGGAGCTATATGATATAGAGGTCCGATCCGGCTGAATCCGAGATATACAACCCCTGCAGTATATACAAGCCTACATGCAATTTCAGCTCTGTAGCTCTTACGGTCTTACGGACATGGCTATTTGAACTCGTCTCGTCGTGCTGATCAAGAATAAGTATACTTTGTATGGTCGCAGATGCTTCGGTCTATGCGTTGCACACTTCTGACCAAAATTAATATTTTTGCAAGGGTATAAAAAAAATTATAAAAATTATTATATATAAAAAAAATTATAAAAATATTTTTTCTCAAAAAATATTGAGTCTACTTCGTCTATTAATGGTTTTTTTTTTTTTGCACAAATACAGCTCTAGTATTATAAGTTATAAAAATCACAAACATTTTTTTTCAAAAAGAACAGTGATCCGTTGAGGAAAAAAATTAAAATTTTTAATAATATATTTAATAATTTTGAAATCAAAAATATGAATTGAAATTGAGGGTTTTTGTAACAATTATTATATCGATAGTTTTTCGAAAAATATTTGGGAATTTCTTATTTTTGGTCTTTCTTTTTTTGATTGGTCATTTATATTTGAGTGCTGTGGATATGTTTGTGCAGTGATTTTTTTTACTCTGTTCTTAATTCTTTTTTTTATAATGCGTTCCTTACGTCTCCAGTACGCCGGTCTGCTTCACACGTATGCTATCTAATCTCCGTAATATTAAATCGAGATATATAAAAGGTTAAAAAAAAACTGAATCGCGACACTTGACTGTATAAATTACTGTGTAGCAAAGTGTCAATTTTGTCTCTTATTGCAAGATTTTACAACTTTGCCAATTCTAAACGACGCTCTAATTTACTACCTTTCCACCTTCAGACTTAATGACCAGACAGATATTGCAGATCTGTTTGCTAAATTCTTTCAGTGGACTTATTCTACTACTGCTTCACATCCCAAATCCTATCCCTTCTTAATCCAACATTTATGTTTTTTCCTAGCATTACTGAAGACTGTATTATCTCTAGCTATTCACCTTAGTAGATGTCTGACTAACTACTCTCTTTACGAACCTTTTCGTGTTTTTTACCAATCTTTTAACAACCTTTCTCAGCTTATCTCTCCTCATCTTTCTCTCACTTCTCTTCGCGCTATACTTTTTACACATATGTACAACGAAACCGCTGAATAAAAATTGGACATCGCATTGCTTGCAACTCATCCCTGACCACACTGGCTGTGAATCGGGGCATAGCTGGCACCTTGTGCAAATAAGACACCTCCACCGCGTCGGGGATGTTTAGTTGTATATAAGGCTAAGCTTATTTTCTTTAATTAATTGTTTTATGTTTTTTAGCTTAAGCTTTTTCGTCGACTGCTGTGTTAGTTGACGTAATTAAATAAATAAGGAAGAAAATAAATAAATATATTAACATTTTTTATTTTACTTTACGCAAATGAAAAAAAAAACTGATTTTTATAGACAAGTTTTTTTTCAACTGGTGCATGGTATACCGAAGTCGGCAAGCCGACTTAATTACTTAATTTTTTAAGGAGAAAATTTGGTTTTAATGTAAAATAGTTTTTCCGCTTTGACGCCTTTAGATGAGGAAAGAGTAGGTACCAGAAAAACTTGCAACTTGTAAATTGTAATTTTTACTTATGTCCTCCTCGTATTGGACAATCTATAACCTAATAAGGTTATTCCCGTAATTTAAAATCGAAATATTTTAAAAAGCTCACAAAAATAAAATAAAAGCAATGACTATTTAAATTACTGTGACCGAAATCCCAATTATAACTTTTAAATACGCAATGCTATAATAACTAACGCAACAACCTTAGTTGACTTCTATAAATTTTTCTATATATTATTATTATTATAATTAATTATTAAACCCTTGCAAAAAGGGTATATTAATTTTGGTTGGAAGTACAAAGTATATAAATTCTTGATCGGTACGACGAAATGTCCGTCTGTCCGTCCCTTTGGATCAACACAAACTCCCATACAAACGTCAAAGTCAGGAACAGTGACTTTTCTAAATTACTTCGTTATTTTCTAAGCTGTTGTCGTGAAATTTATTACACATAAGGTGCGCGCAATAAGTAAGTGGGACAAAGACTTATCACATTATTTTATCCAAAATATGCAGTTTTTCGTTTTCTCTTTTCCTTCTAATTACATTAATTTTAAAAGCCAACGTTGAGTTTTGCGAACGAAATAAGTGAATGGGACAGATTACTTTGCTGTCATTTCTGGTTAGATAAGCACATGAAATTGGTACTTTGATAACAAATTTGTTTAAATCTTTTAAAATTAACAAAAAAGAATAAATAAAAACACTGAAAAATTACGAAAAATATAGCGATCAAATAAAATATAAGCGCATCGCAAATAGGTAGTAATTTTTTTCTATCAAATATAATGTTTGTACTCTCAGTTTGAACTGTGTGGAAAAATATTGTTTTTAGTAACCAAAAATGTTTAATTTAGATAAACCCCAGGGGAAGCGCTATTAAACTCGCGATTTGCGCGCCTCAAAACAAGTCCAGAAATTTGTATATGATCATATGGACGGAATTTCCGTTTATTGAAAGGACTCTGTTTTATAACACATAAAATAAATGCACAAAACTTTCAATCATACCACAAAACTCACAGAAGCTTATTTAAAAGTCTCTCTAATTCTTATTTTACACTGGTCAACAAGAAGACTAGACCCAAATCCGATAAAAAATCTATTAGGCATCTTGATTCAACGGTTTAATGCCCACGAAAGGCAATTTGCAAATTTTAAGGGCTTATAAGAAGCCATTTTTCAAGAATCGGACAAAATAGGCATCCAAATGCTGCAAAACACGCCTAATTAAATGGCAGCTCATATATTAGAATTGGTAAAAAACAGAGGAGAGGGCTATTCAATCGTTTAAAAATGTTTCAGTTGGTTTTTATTTTTATTCCCTTGCAAAGGTATTATAAAATTGGTCAGATGTTTGTAACGCAAGTATATATATTTTTAATCAGCATGAGAAGCTGAGCTCTAGAAGAAACATTTTCAAAATAATTTCATAAAAATTGGAGTATCCCCATGAAAATGCTAGAGTGATAGAATTGGATATAAAACATGAGATTCCAAAATTTCAATCCGATCGGGTAAGTAGAAGACAAGTTACAGTCAATGTATATCCGCTCAATCGCTGCTGGCAGCGCTGTTTGCTGTATACTACGTCATTCGTCATCAACAGAGTATATGCATGTACACACGCACGCAATGCTACATAGACTGTATGTGTATGCGTGCGTTGCTTTGCTAGGGGAATGAGGGAAAAAGAAGAAAAATTGTGGAGTTGAATTGAGTTGCAGAAAACAAATTTTGAACATGTAAAATTATTATTGCCAAGGACCGCAAGGGTATATAAACTTCGGCATAGCAGATGTTAGCTTCTTTGATATTTCATTTGAAAATTACGACACAAATTAACAATTTGTCCCAGTTAATTATTTTGTTTGAAAATATTTTGTTTGATTTTTTTCTAATTTTACACTAAGCTTTGTTCCAAGTTAATGGGCTGAAATATATTTATAAATTTAATATCCTATTCGGTTTTGTTGGTATAATAAGTAGGGTAGTGCCCCACTTACTAATTTCGCGCACCTTATAAGCGACTGTGTGAAATTTTATAAAGATCGGGTGACTATGTCATATAGCTCCTATAGGAACGATCGGTGGAAAACAGTGACTTTTGTCAATAACTTTGTTATTTGCCATTCTAAGTTTGTAGGCTGTTCAAAAGCAAACATTAGACTTTTTATAGAACAGAATTAAATTGTAGCGTGTATTGAAATGTTAATTGAAATTTTTTTTCCGCTTCTATTTACAGGGCAACAAAAGCATTTCAAGAACTTTTGTATGTAAATCCTAATTTCGCATGTTCGAGCGAAGTACATTTGCGATTGGGACTTATGCTAAAATGTTACGGCGAATATTCCAGTGCTTTAAAACATTTTCAATTGTCCCTAATTGGTAATTCAGCTACAACATATAGAAATCATCAAGGTAACGTTTAATATGACTCTTCTATCACTTGTAACTTTTGGTCACCCAACTACCCTTGCAGAGACTATTATAAAATTGCTCAGAAAACGACGTCGTTTTCGACCATATAAAGTATATATTTATTGTATGTTTTAGATTAGCATAAAAATCTGAAAATGGAAAAGGTAAATCGTCTCGCTGCCTCCGGTATACAATGCACAAAGTTAAACAATTTTAAATTTATTAGCACCAAATCAATGTACATATATGTATCATAGCTCGCAAATGACAGTTGATCGTTTTTTCTCATATGCTCTGCTTCGTATCATAACCGAAAAGATTCTCCAGAAACGATCTCTCTCTGAGCGGCACTTTTTCTTTTGTTTTAAATTGTTTTTTGTCAAGCGCTTTGCATTGACTCATTCGTGTGACGCTCTCAAATGAGTGTCGCGTAAAGAGTAATACGATTTTTGGTCACACAAAGAGTCTCAACAAAAGACAGTTTGACTAAAAAACTCAACAGAAATGATCTTTGCCTACAGTGTACATGTAAATACATACACACATAAATGTAAATAAGAACGCATCAATCGCGTGTGTTTACCCATACATACGCAAAAGACAATTTTCTTCATTTAACTCAAGCAATCGATCAGTGTTTGACTTGAGCGAAATGAAAACAGAAATGACTGTCTCGATCAGAGCGCGAGCGAGCTAAGTCAGTCGCGACAAGAACAGTTTCTGTCTGAGTTTTTATTATTGTGTCGGTCAAAGACACTTATTTGCAGACAATGGATAAGTGTCAACAGTTATTTGCGAGCTATGACATACATACATACATTTTTACATGAAACATATAAAGTTAAAACTACTCCAAGATATACACTCATGATGAATATAATAGGTACACCCCTTAAAATTAATTTTTTTGACTTTAAATTAGCACTACTTTTTTTCTTTTACCTTAATCACCAAAATTTAAATGCACATTTGTTTATTGAACATTTGTGTATTGTTTACCATAATTTGGAAAAGAAAAATTATTTTATTCAAAAGTTACAACAAAAAATATGAAATTTCACAATTTCGTGCTTGATGAAAATAATAGGTACACTTTAATTGACTAAGTTTTATTTTTTTTTTTTTTTGGTTTTGAAATCACTGAAAATCTATTTTTGTTTCATTATCTGATTAATATGGAATGTATCCACCTTAATTTTACCGTTACTTTTCTCATCCGACTGGGAATACTCTTAATCAAAGCTTGGCAGGACTCTATCGAAGTCTTCTTCGACGCACTCCCACAATTGTCGGTTGTTGCCACTTTTTTCTGTTCGAGACTGATCCTATAGCTCACCCCAAAAGTTATCGATGAGATTCAGATCCGGAGACTAAGTGGGCTAGGTAAGAGCGACCACTATATTGACCTCTAACCAAGTTTTTAAAATTTTGGAGGTGTGTTTTACGTCGTTATCCTGTTGATAAACCCATCACAGGGACTTTTTTTCCTCTAAATATGCTAGCATAATATTTTCCAGGACATCCCTATAGTCAGCTGCTCCCATCATGTCAGATATTAGGAATATTGGATAGTGTTCTGACCAAGACAAACAACCCCACACTATAATATTTTTAACACCATGCACCACTGTAGCGGTGATCAAAGTTTTTGGTTATAGGGCGCCTTAAATGTTAGGAACAGTCATTTCCGAAAAGATAAATTTTAGTTTCGTTGCTAAGAAGGATATTAGGCCGGTTTTTTTGAACTTCAGATGCTGCCCATGTGAAGTAGTCGTTAAGAAATCTTTGCTACATGATCAAATCTTTGGTTCGCATCAAAGGAACCCTTCTTGCGATACGAACTGATAGATTAGCCATTTGTAGTCAAATCCTAATTGGAAAAACATTAATATCATTGTCCATTTTGGATCCAATGGCTCTCAAGGACTCGAAAGTGTCCGAATTTCCTAGGTTAGGAGTGGTTTTCTCTTGACCCAGTTAGTCTCGTGATCTGAATCTCATCGATAACTTGTGGGGTGAGCTATAGGATCAGTCTCGAACAGAAAAAAGTGGCAACAACCGACAATTGTGGGAGTGCGTCGAAGAAGATTTCGATAGAGTCCTGCCAAGCTTTGATTAAGAGTATCCCCAATCGGATGGGAAAAGTAACGGTAATATTAAGGTGGATACATTCCATATTAATCAGATAATGAAACGAAAATAGATTTTCAGTGATTTGAAAACAAAAAAATTAAATATGACTTAGTGAATTAAAGTGTACCTATTATTTTCATCAAGCACGAAATTCTGAAATTTCATATTTTTGTTGTAACTTTTGAATAAAATAACTTTTCATTTCCAAATTAAGGTAAAGAATACACAAATGTTCAATAAACAAATGTGCATTTAAATTTTGGTGATTAAGGTAAAAGAAAAAAAGTTGTGCTAATTTAAATTAAATTTTAAAGGGTGTACCTATTATATTCATCATGAGTGTATTTATACCCTTGCAGAGGGTGAGATGTTTGTAACGCACAAAAGGAGACGTTTCCGACCCCATAAAGTATATGTATTCTTGATTCTTGAGAAGCTGAGTCGATATAGCCATGTCCGTCTGTCCGTCCGTGCGTATGCGTTTTACTCAGCCACCTTAAGAGATATTGGGCTACATTTTTATTATCTGGGGCAGACAAGTATGAGAATTATCAGGATCGGACTACTATATCATATAGCTTCAGAACAAACATTTTCATAAAAATTGGAGTATCGCTATAAATTTACATATGTGATCATATTGGATATAAAACCCCAGATCCGAAAATTTTAATCGGATCGGATAAATATAAAACAAGTTACAGTCATTATAATAATCTCTGCTTTGTTCCCAGATCTGCCGGCAGCGCTGCTTGCTGTCTACTACGTCATACGTCATCAACAGAGCACATGCATTCACACACAGACGCAATGCTTCATGAACTGTATTTGTATGCGTGCGTTGCTTTGCTTAGGGAATGAGGGAAGAAGAAGAACAAATTGTAGTATAAACAGTAAATTTGTTTTGTTTGTATATTGATGAATTGAATTGCAGAAAACAAATTTTGAACATGTAAAATTATTATTACCAATGTAAATAAACTTCGTCATAGCCGATGTTAGCTTCTTGTTTTCAACTTGTTTTCTGCAACTCAATTCAACTCCAAAATTTTTTCTTCTTCTTCCCTCATTCCCTAAGCAAAGCAAAGCACGCATACACATACAGTTTACGTAGCGTTGCGTGTGTGCAAGCTGGCGCTGCCGGCAGAGCTGGGAGCAGAGCCGATTATTATATTGACTGTAACTTGTGTTATATTTATCCGATCGGATTGAAATTGGGATCTGAGGTTTTACATCCAATACTATCAAATTAGTTAATTTCATGGGGATACTCCAATTTTTATGAAAATGTTTCATCTAGAGCTATATGATAGTGGTCCGATCCTCGTGATTTTTGTACTTAATCTGCTCCAGATTATAAAAAGCATAGAAAAAAATTTTAGCCCGATAGCTTTTAAGATGGCTGAGTAAAACGCATACGCACGGACGGACAGACGGGCATGCCTATATCGACTCAGCTTCTTCTCATGCTGAGCAAGAATATATATACTTTATGGGGTCGGAAACGTCTCCTTCTGTGCATTACAAACATCTGACCAATTTTATAATACCCTCTGCAAGGGTATAAAAAGTTTTAATTCAGATGGTACGGATATCGTTCAGTACTATTGCCATGATTGGAGAAAGTATGAGCTGTATTTAAGCTGCCATTGCAGCCGAGAAGGTGGAATAACTGAAGTTGAACGCTTAGAGTTTGAAAATATCGTTGGAGTTTGTATATCAAAAACTTTAGGAACTATTTAGACCGATTCCATAGATCTTTCAAAAGAATAACGACCCCATTCATAATGCTGGAATGGTAAAGTCATTTGTTTCGAATCAAAACTTTTAAATTATGACTAAATGAAAATGCATGGGGTTTTAATGTCAGGTCAGCATTAATCGCAGCGATTAAACTAGCTTAGAGTGGCTTTGCCACAATTATAATAAAGCCAAGTACTGACATGTTTTGGATCGTTATCTTGATAAGGCATTGTTATTGTTGGGTGCTTGTTTACGGTTAAATAGACAAATATCGCAGCACTTTTGAATAAATGGGTTTCCAATATTTCCAGGTTCTGCTCTGCATTTTCAATTCAGCTTAAAACTTAATTTTAAACGTTAGTAATTGAAAAATTAAATTTTTTCCAGTGTGTAAAATGTTGTCTTGACAGTCTGTAAAAACTTATGGGCGGAAACATCTCCTTCTCAGCGTTAAAAAACATCAAACTAATTTTATAATTCCCTCTATAAAAACAAAAACGTGTTAACTTTAAATTTGAGCTTTGAACTTCTACTATACGATTAAATATAGCGCTGACTTATTCAGTAAGTGCGCAGAGAGCCTTTGCCATACAGAAATGTATGACAGTGGAGAATCTATCCAGAAATGAGGTAAAAATTAGATATCCAGCTCTTTTCCAAAGTCAAAATACGATAGACACTAATGATACAACACAATTTCCCATTCCAACATGGCCAAAGACATCTACAACCCCAACTCTGCAGAACAACACAAAATTATCAACAGAACAACTACACGCTTACATCCCATATAATAAAACAGACGAAACGAAGAGAGAAACTCTTCTGAAACAATGAGTACCTGGAAAGCGACTCTAAATGAACACAAAATGCAAACAACACATTTAAACCAACACCCCCACCCATGACATCCCAATCTAATCAGCTTACTGACAGCCCCTCTGCTCTTGAAATGGCAGAAGAAGGCTTATCACAGCTGGCTATAGACATCTCCTCATTTATAACTAATCCAAACATTCAACTAAATTCAGACCACCATAAATTTTTAGAGACACTAAGAAATAGAATCGAACAAACTAACACAAAAATAGATATTATAAAAATAAACGAACTTAATTAATTTCAAACCTCAATCCTTACTTAGTGCCTTACACTCAACATCTTATTATAATATACATATGAAGATTCTACAGTACAATATACAGAGCCTAACGCATAACAATAATAAACATCTACTAGAAATATTTTTAATAAACAACGACATTGATATAGCAATTATATCTGAAATCTGGGTTGCAAATAAAGCTAATTGTAGTTTAGCGAATTACAACTTTATTTGCAACCCCAGAGCAGATGGATATGGCGGAGTAGGCATATATCTTAAAATTCACACAATTAAATTGCATTAGCGAAGTAGAGGTGATTTCAGTATCCACTGAGAACCTAGAACATAACATGAATGAAATGATGATCTTTTTTCACTGGACAACCTGACCTCAACTTCACAAAATATAACTAGACAGAATACAATTTCAATAGACCCAAAAAATAGATACATACCAAAAAAATATTGGCAGACAGAAATATTATAAAACAAAACTTCACACGGACGCATTCATTTATTTAAAAAGCATTAGAACATTGAACAACTACCTACATACATAAAGTTAGAAAAAAAAAATATGGACGAGCTAATGGACGAAATTTCAAAAACTAATTCAGCAAAAGAAATGTGGCAAAAAATTGCAGCCCTTAAACAATATAAAAAAATTAAACCGATAAAAAACGAAAAAACTGATGGAGATCATGAAAAATTTCTTTAACAAATGGCGTCGGTACCTGACACTCCAGATTGCATTAGAATGAACCCACCTGACAGCTGGCTACTACCCGCTAGCAACTCAAACTTTACTGACAACGATTTACTTGACTTTTTAAATTCCCGCAACCCGGACTCAGCAAAAGGTCCAGACAATATCTCATATAGAATGCTTCTAGCCTTACCACCCTCAGAAATTCAAATTTTGGTATCCCTGCTAAATGAGGCTCTAGACAATGGTGACATACCAGCTAGTTGGAGAAAAATAAAAGTAGTACCTGTCCCTAAAAAGAATCTAGACTCAGCTGTAATAACAAACAATAGACCTATTTGCCTACTAAGCGTAGTTTTCAAATGCTTAGAAAGTTTGGTAAAAACAAGGATGGAAAACCATATAAACAACATCAATATATTGCCCCCGAGATCTTATGGTTTACGTAAACACCACTCCACATCGCACTGCATCAATGACGTCTTAAACAATATAGCAAATCTGAAATCTAGGGGCATGCACGTTTGTGCATCTGTATTGGATCTAAGCAAAGCCTTCGACTCTGTTAATATTCCCATCTGTATTGGATCTAAGCAAAGCTTTCGGCTCTGTTAATATTCCCATTCTAGGCAACAAGCTAATAGATTTAGGTTTCGATCACAGACACATACAATTCATTTGCAACTACCTTAAAGAAAGAGTTTTGACTATTGGAAGAACAGAAATAAAAATAAGAAAAGGAGTAAGTCAGGGTAGCTGCCTTAGTCCAATACTTTTCAATTTATACACAGCTGAGCTGCACAAGATAAGCAACCAAATTAACAGCATACTATTTAAATATGCTGACTTTTTCCTGGTATGTTACCATAAAAACTTTTCAGACGCTAAAAACATATTAGAAAGACATGTCACAGAATTTAGTAAAATGTGCAATAAAATCAACCTGTCATTCAACCCGAATAATATGCAATAACGTAGCTATAAGGGACGTAGATAAAATTAACTACTTAGGAAGACTGATTAGCACCAATAATTTTACGACCCAACACATAAAGGAAACAATTGCTAAGTCAAACAAAACAAATATGTTTCTTCATATGATTAATGGCTGTCGTTTTGGCACCCATCCCAAAAATGCAATTCTTTTCTATAAGGCCTTTACAAGAAACAGGTATGAATATGCAAGCTCTTCATTTGCAAATGAAACTAAAACAGTAATGGACATCATAAATACTTATGCTAACTTACACTTAAGGAAGGCCTTGGGGCTTATTAGATCAACTCCAACTAATATAATATACCAACTAGCGGCCGAACTTCCACCAGAGTTTAGAATGAAATTTACCACAGCAAAAGAACTGGTCAAGGTCTTCGCTTATTGCCTGCCAGCGGCGTCGCTTCTGTCCAGTGTCTTTCATGCTAATAAAACAAGTTATGCCAAAGTGTATGCTGAATTTAAAGATGTCCTGGACAACATTACACCCATAGAGCCAACTCCTATACGCACACGAAAAATCTTCGTAAATGCCAATTTTTCCAAAGGTGCCTGTAAAAACAAAAGAGAAGCAAATGAAACAATAATACTCTTCCTGTATAAAGAAAAAATTAAAAACTTAAATTCAAAGAATTTTGACCTGATTTACACAGATGGTTCAGTTTCTGACGATTTTACTGGAAGTGCTTTTTTTCACTTGGGCTCCATCATCACAAAAAGCTATTACAGCAATAAAAAACTGTCATCATTGACTGCGGAACTCACAGCTTTGGAAAAAGCAGCGGAATTTGCTGATTCGAATCACCTCTGCAAACTAGCGTTCCTAACAGACAGTCTTGGAGCAATCCAAACAATTAGAAACACCAAGAACAATAATTGCATTGCTAAAACAATCCTTAAAAATATAGAAAATAGTTATAATATCATCTCAGTCGAAGTACACCACATATGTACCTAGTCACTCAAACATAAGAGAAAACGATTTAGCTGATACCATTAGCTGGACAATCAACGATGCTATTAATCATATGTGCAACAAAATAAAACTGGAATGGGAAAGAGCGTACAATGAATTTTGTATAGATCGAAACAAAGGATACTGCCTTCTATATCCATATGTGTCATCGCAACCATGGTTCCAGAGAAAAGACCAATTCCATAGACTGGAGATAAAACAACTAAACAGAATACTAAGCGGTCACGCATTTGACAAAAACACTCTATTTAAAATAAAAGTCGTTGACAACAACTTATGCGACACCTGTAACATTACAGAAGATATCTCACATATTATTTTAAATTGTTCAAAACACACAAACACCCGAATGAACTTCCCAACACTAACAAAGTACAACGATATATATCGATTACTCGCGCAAGAACCTATCGCCAACTACAAATCGATAACACAATTTACTAAGGCTGCCAACATAGAACTCTAATAACAATCTAATCCACATATTAATAAATTAAACTAAATAGCTAATTCATTTATAACTAAAACCAAAATACGAAACTCATCATCACGAATACGCTGTGGCGTCAACCTGTTATACACGGGGAGGCCAAAGAAATCTTCTGTTCAGAAGTAACTTAATATCAAAAAAAAAAAAAAAAAAATTAATAAATAACAAATTAGAAATAAAATCCGTAAATATAAAGACAATACCAAGAAATTAATAATTAATAAATAAGGAGAGTTAACAAATCAGGTGTGGGGTTTGCTCTAAAGAAAGTATTTTAAATAATTAAATAAAACCGCATTGTTTGAGTTGCTATCGGCCAAGGAAGTACCTTGCGATAAAGAAGCGTCCATTTACCAATTGGTAAAAGCAGTCATGTCAGAGAATCAGTTGGAAGCGTCTGGAGAAAGTGATGTATCCGAAGAACAGGCAATCAGTCCAGCAGCGTCTGCGAATGTGCTTACCGGACAACTTGTGGATGGTGGTCCAGAGTAGTCATTTATTCAATTAGTAAGTTTAAGAATATCTTGTAAAGGGGGATGCATTGATGTTAATAATATTTTTGCCCTATTAGACTCCGGAAGCCCAGTAAGCTTCGCCAGTAGAGCGTTGATGCCGCATTTGAATTGCAATAAATTAGTTAATAGTTCTTTTTATGGACTGAGCGGTGGCTCTATTCTGACTTTTGGAACAGTCAAATGTTTGGTTCGGTTTTGCGAAAAATATGAAATTAAATTTTTAGTTCCTGATAATATTATGCCGACGCAACTACCTCTTGGTAGGGATGCCTTGAATAAAATAGGTCTTAAGTTCTCATTGATTGAAAATGTAAGAAAGTATGAAAATAATTCCGTATCATTAAAGAGTATCATTGCGTTTGTTTACAAATCCTTCTGTGCATCCCTGTTTACTAAATATCCTAAACGTAATACCATTACTAATAACACCACCGATCTAGATAATAATTGTAATAACCCTAATGTAAGCACGAATGCAGATTTTCAATTAAGTACGGCTCACCCAAATATATGATGAGAATATGTCTGACGGATACAACACCATTTCATAGTAGTACAAGAAGGTTGTCATATCGTCAAAGAGGAATCGTTACTAAAACAGTCAGTGAGTTGTTAGTCAATAATGTGATCCGACCAAGCAATTTCCCCTATGCGTCTCCCATTGTCCTAGTGCGAAAAAAGATGGCAATATACGAATGTGCGTTGATTATCGAGGTTTAAATAAGAAGACTGTTAGAGATAATTTTCCATTGCCTTTTTGAAGATTGCCTAGAATACTTGGAAGGCAAAACCGTAATCTCCGTCATTGATTTAAAAAGTGGCTTTTACCATGTAGGCATGGAAGAGGATTCAATTAAATACACCGCACTCGTTACACCAGATGGGCAGTTCGAATATCTGACAATGCCTTTTGGTCTGAAGAACGGACCAGCTGTATTTCAGAGATTTATATCAAACAACTAAGTAGTGATATGATTAGAGATCGAGAACTTGTAGTATATATGGACGTTATTATTCTTGCCACCCGCACCGTGGATCAGTATTTTATGTTGTTAGCAAAACTGTTAGATCGTTTTATTGAGTACAATTTAGAGCTCAATTTGAAGAAAAGCATTTTAATACAGAAGCGTATAGATTATTTAGGATATGAAATTAGTTATATGTGAATTTGACCAAATAATACACATATAAAAGCTATTTAAGAATACCCATAACCACTTAACAGCAAAGCATTATATTTCTGCTTGGGTCTATTTTCCCTTTTTTTCGCAAATTCGTTCCGATTTTCTCCCGCATAGCCAAACCGTTAACTGAGTTGCTTAAGCAAGGTGGTCCTTATCCAATGAACAAAACCGCTAAAAACGCATTTCTTATGTTAAGATCTGCTTTATCTATTCCGCCGGACTATAGCTATCTTTAACCCTAATTACGAAACTGAGTTGCATACTGACACCAGTTCAAATGGCTTTGGTGCCTCTTTCATGCAAAGACAGACTGCATCCAGTCTCTTATTATTCCCGAAAGGCGACAGCCGCCGAGTCCCGCTATCACAGTTTCGAATTTGAAACTTTGGCCATAATATATGCCGTGCGCCGATTTCGCGTATATCTAGAACACACACCATTTTTGATCGTTACCGATTGCAATTCCTTGGTCCAAACCTTAAGTAAAAAATCAATAAACCCCCGCATTGCGCGTTGTTCACAGGTCCAGTTCAATCATGGAGCATGTAGATGCATTAAGCCTGCAAACCGAGTTGTTAGAAGATATTGCAGAAGGTAATTTTGATCGTTGTGATTTGTTACTAAAGAAAGACCAGATTGCCCCAATAAAAGAAAGTTGCGTTGAACGATGTGAGTTCGTCAAACCGTCTGAATTTGAGAGTGCTGTGATAGAACAGTGTGTCCCCTCAGAGGAAAATGAGTTTAGTAGAGATTCGATTGGACCGTGTGCCGTTCTAGATCAGAGTCGTTCCGAACCGTGTGAGATTAAAGCTTGCGTCGTTTTAAAGAGAAGTTGTTTGAGTCAGTGTGAGAGTAACCCGTATGCTTGACAAGACAGTAAGGAGCCGTTACTATGTAACCAAAGCGAAAGAGGTGACCGGCTCGATCGAAATGAGCCGACAAACCTAGTTGGCGTAGTGGGTGTGTCTCCGCAAGATGTTGATTTACTATTGCAGACAAAACAGATAAGAGGTTAAGAGAAAATTTAGAAAATGGTAATGATGTTGGATTCGAGTTAATTTGTGGTATAGTCTACAAGACAAATGCTTAGGAAAGACTATGTTTGTATGCACCGACTCGCATGGAAGAAGAATTAATAAGATGTCACGAGAAACTAGGCCATTTAGGCGTTAAGAAATGAAAGAAAAGTACTGGTTCCCTTTAATGAATGCAAAAGTAGAGGCATTTATAAAGAACTGTCTGCCGTGTATTCTACATAGTGTTCCCAGAACTATACATAATAGAACCTTGCATCCCATTCCGTTCGATACTATCCATGTTGACCACCTAGGTCCCTTACCGAGTGTTTTATCGAAAAGAAATAATCTTTTGGTAGTGATTGACGCATATACAAAGATTGTGAAATTGTATCCCGTAAATTCCACTAGTACCAAAGAAGTTACCGCCGCGTTAGAAAAATATTTTGATTATTATAGCCGACCAACAAGAGTTATATCCGACAGAGGTACATGTTTTACATCGTTCGAATTTGCTGAATTTGTAGAGAACAGAAATATTGACCATATTAAAGTAGCAACTGCTGCCCCTCAGGCCAATGGGCAGGTCGAGCGTGTGAACCGTGTGTTGACCCCAATGTTGGGAAAACTCTCAGAACCCTTAGCCCAAGCCGATTGGTATAAATAAGTTAATCGTGTTGAACTTGCTATTAATAACTCAGTGCAGTGTAGTACAGGTAAAACTCCGTCAATGATGTTGCTTGGTTGCGATCAGCGAGGTCCCCTAGTAGACGAATTAACCGAGTATCTTGACGAGAAATTTAGTCTAGAAAAACCCCCTAACCTTGAGGCCATTAAGCGAGAGGCAAGTGCTAAAATTCAATTATCGCAGGAGCGCAATGAAAAGCAGTACGCTTTAAGGCGCAAGGCACTGTTATCCTATAGAGTCAATGATTTTGTTGCTATTCGTAATGTTGATGTCACTCCCGGGTCATGCAAAAAGTTCGTTCCTAAGTACCGTGGTCCTTATAAGATAAATCGAGTCTTTCCAAATGACCGCTACGAATTTACTTATATTGATGATTGTCAGCTTACTCAATTGCCGTACAAAGGTATCTTAGAATCAGCCCGACTCAAGCCGTGGATACATGCGTGTGATAAAACTGTCGGTTTCTGTAATATGTATTTGATAAGCAGTATTTATATATGTATATATTTATATGCTATTGTATGTTAAATTGTATGATCGAGGTCGATCTAATGTCGGGATTGGCCGAATGTAAACATTAAGAATATGCTAAATGAGCCCGCTCATCTCCTCAGTGAAAAATTTCCCTGATAACCGAATTTGGTCACACAAAAAGGGTATAATGTACTGAGGAGAGGAAGGGCACACAAATAAAAAATAAAATCCGTAAATATAAAGACAATCCCAAGGGATTAATAATTAATAAATAAGGAGAGTTTACACGGGATATTTTAATTCTTAGTTCTCACTGCTATTTTTATGAACAGCTTAAAATGCTCTTTTCTTTACCATATTGCTCATTTCTGAAAATGGAGGCTTTTTGTTCAGTTCAAAATGGTAGTCATTTTATTATATATAAATATAGATTATGAATTTAAAAAATATGGGTTCAATTATGGTCTTTTTTATATGATTTAATAACTTTGAAGTCAAAGCCTAAGGGCACTGCTATTTTCGTGAACACAGCTGTATTTACACGAGTACATATTCTTAAACCAAAGGAAGCATATGTTCCTTTGTCTAGGTTTCTCTGATAGATGATCATAAGACTTTGGCGGGCGTTCACATTCTCCAGCCGCTTCAGGTATGATGTCGATTGGTACTTCCTGGTATTGTACTTTAAATTTACTGTCCAACCAAGTCAAGTTATAAAGAAGACAACGTTGGTTTGTTCGGCTAGATTTGCTCCACCGATCGATAAACTTCGATAAGAGCAGTTTGTAAACACTTCAAAACAAATTCCCTTTTAAATGAGTTTAAATTATATTTTGCTTCTTAGTATTATACCCTTGCAAAAAGGGTAAGAAGTGTGCAACGCATAAAAAGAAGCATTTCAGACCACATAAAGTATATAAATTCTTGATCAGCACGACAAGACATGTTCAATTAGCCATGTCCGTCCGATAGTCTGGATCAACGCAAACTCCTTCTAGACCGTTGCAGCTACAGAGTCGAAATTGTGTATTCTTGTATATACTGCAGGGGTTGTATATCTCGGATTCTGCCGTAACGGACCGCGGTCCGATAAGTCGCGACTTATCTTAATAACTTCGTTATTTTCTAAGCTATTGCTATTATCGTGCCAAATTTGATGAAGATAGGGTGACTATATGATATAGCTCCCATAGGAACAATGGGTCGAAAACAGTGATTTTTGTCAATAACTTCGTTACCTTTTGCGCGATTGCTTTCAAATTAAACATTTGTTTGTTTAATCAAAACTGGGTTTTAACGCGGTTTCAGGTCAATAAATCTTAATAATTTATAAGATTTAAAATCATAGGCAGCACAAAAGGTGAACAGGTTGTCTGTATAGCTATTTCAAGAGCCACCAAGTTCTATCATCAGCAGACTTCGCTAAAGAATCTACAGTTGTGTCTGTTTAATATATCTGTTAATGACTGTTCCGAATTTGATAAAGATCGGGTGACTGTATAATGTAGCTTCCATAGGAACTATCGGTGGAAAACACTGAGTTTGATTCTTTCGCAAACGTTTGCCTTTTTAGATAAAATGTTTTTTCCAAATTGATGGCTCTAGGTAAAGAAAGAAATACCATAAAGAATGCAAGGGTATACAAACTTTGACGCGAACAAAATTTAGCCCCGGCCTTCTGGTTTTTATAGCATCTGGTGTTGTGCCGTGGTCAATCAGAAATACGCACAATTCTCGTTAAGGCACCACAAAGCACTTACTTTGCTAAGTATGTGGCAAAAAAACTTGTTTGAATTTTGTAATTATTTGTGAATTTCAAATACAAGCAAACATTTGTCCCTGTTCTTGAGCTGCGAACGATTGATAAAACGTGCGTGTTGTATATTCACATGTATTTACTATATATTAACAATAAGTTTACGCATTCTAGCAGAAGCGCACAGTAAAATCGTTATTCCAAGAATTCGTTAATTTTTAAGAACTTTACTTTCAAACAACAGAGGTGTTGAGGAACCAATAGTCATTTTACGTCTCTTCTTACTCATGAATGATCTTGTACATCTTACTATGCCTCTGCTCTTGTATTCTTATAAGTTTTCTGAAACTTGCTGGCGCCAGTCTGGTGCTCTCTCTCTTTGTTTCTCTTTATAAACCTACAGTTGCGAGCAAAAAAATAGTAGCGCATATCACTCGCCGATATTTATTTCTATAACTTGCAAGATAATATTCTGATCTGGTTAACACCTTAGTACCGTTATTAGCAATGTCTATCACTTGTCCGTTACACTGTAGTCAGGTTACAGTGACTTGACTTTTTTGCTACTTCATTTTTAAGCTTAATTGCAAAATTTAGAGCGAGCAAAATAATAGTAATGAAGGATTTTTTGTATTCAGGAAACTTAAACTATTGCTAGAAGGTTGTTTTTTTTTTACTCTTTTTCATGTGTTAAGTGTTCGCGTTAGAAGATTCCTTTAAGTATTCCAATTTGCAGGCTAAAATGTGCTGTGGTACGCACAAGTCCTTTAAAAAGAGGATTTAGATCAGAAACCTTTTAGCTGAGGGCAAAATAGAGAAGTCCAAGAAATTTTTAATTACTGTCCAACTGCAGTTAAAAATGCATTAAAAAGCGAAAAAAATCAGAAAGATGTGTCCGAAAGCTTAAAATCTCGCTCAAATTAGAAAAAAAAAATAGTGCGAGACTCAAGGCTTCGTCCGTTTGCATCTGCTGAGCTAACACTAAATAACTTGAACGCTTGCAGTCTTCTCACAGAGGAACATAGAAAAGCGCATTGAATACTCAAAATTCCACCTAAATTGGACTGTGGAGAAATGGCGTGTTATACTGTGAACAGATGAGTTCAAAATTGTGATGTTTGGATGGAGGGGATTTACGCTGTTTGTTCGTCGCCCGGAAAATACGGAGTACAGTCCACCAAGACTATTGACCAAGGCAGATCAAATCATATATGCTGCATAGAAGGCATCCTGGACACGCATGTTTACTTTAAAATTGTTGAAGAAGTGACTAGGGGGCCTGGGGTAACTTCGACCGCGTTAAAGTTTGTATACTCTTGCAACTTTTTTTTGTAACTCTTTGCTTACCTATAGCCATCAAAGTTTTTTTTTTTTTTTTTTTAACGTTTAATACAAAACTTTCACTCGTTGCAGAGGACGGACGTGTTTTTTTTGCGCTTATCAATTTTTATTTCTTTTCTCGCGATTAAATACTTTTACAAATTTCTTAAATTCATTATCGGTTTAATTAATAATAATTTCAACATCCGAATTTTATTTTCATTTCGCGAATTTTTGCTGTCGCTTTTGTTTAAATTTAAATAAAATCAAAACATACAACAATACTTGCATTAGCGGTGTTGTTGTTTTGCTTATCTCTTTTGCGTTTGTGTCTTTACCGTTTTAACTGACTCTCGCGCTCTTGCGTACAAATTGTTGTTGCATGTGTTCAATTTGACGCGCTCTCCCGCTCTTTCCTATTCTTGATTGATTTGCGCTCTCGTCTTTTGCCTACCCGCGACTCTGTGATACGTGTTTTTGTTTTTGTGCTTTCATCTCTTTTTATTCTTTAGTTGTGAAGGCTTACTCTGCACATTAACCCTTGTGTCAGAACTGGTCAGTATATTCTTATACACAGAATTTTTACCCTTAGCATTTTTATTTTTTATTTTTTGTATTTCCTTTTTTAATTAAATTAAACTTTTTGATAAAATGGTTGTCTGCTCAAAAAATAATTGCATAGTTGCCACTAATGCGGTTGACTCCCATGATTATATTCTTTGTTGGTTGTGTGACAATGCGGTTCACGTTGAGTGTGCAGGTTACGCAGGCAGAATCAAGGAGTCTATTGCTAAAGGTGGTGGCTTAAAATATGAATGTGAGGCTTGCCGAGAGGTCGAGAATGAGATGCGCTCTTTCATGAGGCGGACTAGAGATAGTTTTGACACTTTAAGGGCAGGTTTTAATAAACTCCAAGCGGAGTTTACTGCGGTGGAGACTCAGTTCAGAAGTTTATCGCTTATGAATGAGTCTCCGAAACGTAAAAGGACCAGTCCTTGGGGTGTTTCTGTATCTGTAGATCCGCCAGCGTCTCTTATCGTCCCCGACCGGTCTCATGCACCGTCCACTCCTAATGTACAGCAATTGATTTCGTTTAAGAGCCCTGTTGTAAATGCTATTAGTAAGGAATTACCGGTATCACTTGGGAATGATCTCTTAAAAACGATGCCTATTGTAGTGTCTGATGTGTCCGGGCAATTACCCATTCCAATGGAAATTGCCGATAGTTCTAAAAGTATCGAGGGCCCCGTAAACAAGTTAACTGCTGCAGTGGGTGACTTGTCCAACGTTACTGCTGCGGCTGACGCTTCGGGACCGCGGCCTCTCGTTGGCATACCACCAAAGAAACATATATTTGTTTCTAGGCTAGACCCTTTTGTCACATCTGATGATGTAATAGCCTATATTCGGAAGAAAGTTAACGGCTCGAATATTGCGGTGGAGAAGTTTAAATTTTCTTATTCTCGGGACATTTCGTCCTTTAAAATTAGTGTTTCTGCCAATAACTACGACACTATATGTCGAGAAGATTTTTGGCCAAAACATATAATAGTTAAGGAATATACTGTAAAAAAGAAAAATCGGAAACCGATTCGCTTGCCAACAACAACTAACACTATTCCTGCCACATCAGCATCTGCTGGTGTGTCAAAAAACTAGCTTCGTCCCTTAACCTGGGTTACCAGAACGTTAGAGGACTGAAATCTTAACTTTCTAATCTCTATGTAGATAGTCTTTCTTTTGAACATAACATTCTAGCTTTTACAGAGACTCTTTTCTTTACCATATTGCTCATTTCTGAAAATGGAGGCTTTTTGTTCAGTTCAAAATGGTAGTCATTTTATTATATATAAATATAGATTATGAATTTAAAAAATATGGGTTCAATTATGGTTTTTTTTTATATGATTTAATAACTTTGAAGTCAAAGCCTAAGGGCACTGCTATTTTCGTGAACACAGCTGTATTTACACGAGTACATATTCTTAAACCAAAGGAAGCATATGTTCCTTTGTCTAGGTTTCTCTGATAGATGATCATAAGACTTTGGCGGGCGTTCACATTCTCCAGCCGCTTCAGGTATGATGTCGATTGGTACTTCCTGGTATTGTACTTTAAATTTACTGTCCAACCAAGTCAAGTTATAAAGAAGACAACGTTGGTTTGTTCGGCTAGATTTGCTCCACCGATCGATAAACTTCGATAAGAGCAGTTTGTAAACACTTCAAAACAAATTCCCTTTTAAATGAGTTTAAATTATATTTTGCTTCTTAGTATTATACCCTTGCAAAATGGGTAAGAAGTGTGCAACGCATAAAAAGAAGCATTTCAGACCACATAAAGTATATAAATTCTTGATCAGCACGACGAGACATGTTCAATTAGCCATGTCCGTCCGATAGTCTGGATCAACGCAAACTCCTTCTAGACCGTTGCAGCTACAGAGTCGAAATTGTGTATTCTTGTATATACTGCAGGGGTTGTATATCTCGGATTCTGCCGTAACGGACCGCGGTCCGATAAGTCGCGACTTATCTTAATAACTTCGTTATTTTCTAAGCTATTGCTATTATCGTGCCAAATTTGATGAAGATAGGGTGACTATATGATATAGCTCCCATAGGAACAATGGGTCGAAAACAGTGACTTTTGTCAATAACTTCGTTACCTTTTGCGCGATTGCTTTCAAATTAAACATTTGTTTGTTTAATCAAAACTGGGTTTTAACGCGGTTTCAGGTCAATAAATCTTAATAATTTATAAGATTTAAAATCATAGGCAGCACAAAAGGTGAACAGGTTGTCTGTATAGCTATTTCAAGAGCCACCAAGTTCTATCATCAGCAGACTTCGCTAAAGAATCTACAGTTGTGTCTGTTTAATATATCTGTTAATGACTGTTCCGAATTTGATAAAGATCGGGTGACTGTATAATGTAGCTTCCATAGGAACTATCGGTGGAAAACACTGAGTTTGATTCTTTCGCAAACGTTTGCCTTTTTAGATAAAATGTTTTTTCCAAATTGATGGCTCTAGGTAAAGAAAGAAATACCATAAAGAATGCAAGGGTATACAAACTTTGACGCGAACAAAATTTAGCCCCGGCCTTCTGGTTTTTATAGCATCTGGTGTTGTGCCGTGGTCAATCAGAAATACGCACAATTCTCGTTAAGGCACCACAAAGCACTTACTTTGCTAAGTATGTGGCAAAAAAATTTGTTTGAATTTTGTAATTATTTGTGAATTTCAAATACAAGCAAACATTTGTCCCTGTTCTTGAGCTGCGAACGATTGATAAAACGTGCGTGTTGTATATTCACATGTATTTACTACATATTAACAATAAGTTTACGCATTCTAGCAGAAGCGCACAGTAAAATCGTTATTCCAAGAATTCGTTAATTTTTAAGAACTTTACTTTCAAACAACAGAGGTGTTGAGGAACCAATAGTCATTTTACGTCTCTTCTTACTCATGAATGATCTTGTACATCTTACTATGCCTCTGCTCTTGTATTCTTATAAGTTTTCTGAAACTTTCTGGCGCCAGTCTGGTGCTCTCTCTCTTTGTTTCTCTTTATAAACCTACAGTTGCGAGCAAAAAAATAGTAGCGCATATCACTCGCCGATATTTATTTCTATAACTTGCAAGATAATATTCTGATCTGGTTAACACCTTAGTACCGTTATTAGCAATGTCTATCACTTGTCCGTTACACTGTAGTCAGGTTACAGTGACTTGACTTTTTTGCTACTTCATTTTTAAGCTTAATTGCAAAATTTAGAGCGAGCAAAATAATAGTAATGAAGGATTTTTTGTATTCAGGAAACTTAAACTATTGCTAGAAGGTTGTTTTTTTTTTTTTTACTCTTTTTCATGTGTTAAGTGTTCGCGTTAGAAGATTCCTTTAAGTATTCCAATTTGCAGGCTAAAATGTGCTGTGGTACGCACAAGTCCTTTAAAAAGAGGATTTAGATCAGAAACCTTTTAGCTGAGGGCAAAACAGAGAAGTCCAAGAAATTTTTAATTACTGTCCAACTGCAGTTAAAAATGCATTAAAAAGCGAAAAAAAATCAGAAAGATGTGTCCGAAAGCTTAAAATCTCGCTCAAATTAGAAAAAAAAAAATAGTGCGAGACTCAAGGCTTCGTCCGTTTGCATCTGCTGAGCTAACACTAAATAACTTGAACGCTTGCAGTCCTCTCACAGAGGAACATAGAAAAGCGCATTGAATACTCAAAATTCCACCTAAATTGGACTGTGGAGAAATGGCGTGTTATACTGTGAACAGATGAGTTCAAAATTGTGATGTTTGGATGGAGGGGATTTACGCTGTTTGTTCGTCGCCCGGAAAATACGGAGTACAGTCCACCAAGACTATTGACCAAGGCAGATCAAATCATATATGCTGCATAGAAGGCATCCTGGACACGCATGTTTACTTTAAAATTGTTGAAGAAGTGACTAGAGGGCCTGGGGTAACTTCGACCGCGTTAAAGTTTGTATACTCTTGCAACTTTTTTTTGTAACTCTTTGCTTACCTATAGCCATCAAAGTTTTTTTTTTTTTTTTTTAACGTTTAATACAAAACTTTCACTCGTTGCAGAAATTCATTATCGGTTTAATTAATAATAATTTCAACATCCGAATTTTATTTTCATTTCGCGAATTTTTGCTGTCGCTTTTGTTTAAATTTAAATAAAATCAAAACTTACAACAATACTTGCATTAGTGGTGTTGTTGTTTTGCTTATCTCTTTTGCGTTTGTGTCTTTACCGTTTTAACTAACTCTCGCGCTCTTTCGTACAAATTGTTGTTGCATGTGTTCAATTTGACGCGCTCTCCCGCTCTTTCCTATTCTTGATTGATTTGCGCTCTCGTCTTTTGCCTACCCGCGACTCTGTGATACGTGTTTTTGTTTTTGTGCTTTCATCTCTTTTTATTCTTTAGTTGTGAAGGCTTACTCTGCACATTAACCCTTGTGTCAGAACTGGTCAGTATATTCTTATACACAGAATTTTTACCCTTAGCATTTTTATTTTTTATTTTTTGTATTTCCTTTTTTAATTAAATTAAACTTTTTGATAAAATGGTTGTCTGCTCAAAAAATAATTGCATATTTGCCACTAATGCGGTTGACTCCCATGATTATATTCTTTGTTGGTTGTGTGACAATGCGGTTCACGTTGAGTGTGCAGGTTACACAGGCAGAATCAAGGAGTCTATTGCTAAAGGTGGTGGCTTAAAATATGGATGTGAGGCTTGTCGAGAGGTCGAGAATGAGATGCGCTCTTTCATGAGGCGGACTAGAGATAGTTTTGACACTTTAAGGGCAGGTTTTAATAAACTCCAAGCGGAGTTTACTGCGGTGGAGACTCAGTTCAGAAGTTTATCGCTTATGAATGAGTCTCCGAAACGTAAAAGGACCAGTCCTTGGGGTGTTTCTGTATCTGTAGATCCGCCAGCGTCTCTTATCGTCCCCGACCGGTCTCATGCACCGTCCACTCCTAATGTACAGCAATTGATTTCGTTTAAGAGCCCTGTTGTAAATGCTATTAGTAAGGAATTACCGGTATCACTTGGGAATGATCTCTTAAAAACGATGCCTATTGTAGTGTCTGATGTGTCCGGGCAATTACCCATTCCAATGGAAATTGCCGATAGTTCTAAAAGTATCGAGGGCCCCGTAAACAAGTTAACTGCTGCAGTGGGTGACTTGTCCAACGTTACTGCTGCGGCTGACGCTTCGGGACCGCGGCCTCTCGTTGGCATACCACCAAAGAAACATATATTTGTTTCTAGGCTAGACCCTTTTGTCACATCTGATGATGTAATAGCCTATATTCGGAAGAAAGTTAACGGCTCGAATATTGCGGTGGAGAAGTTTAAATTTTCTTATTCTCGGGACATTTCGTCCTTTAAAATTAGTGTTTCTGCCAATAACTACGACACTATATGTCGAGAAGATTTTTGGCCAAAACATATAATAGTTAAGGAATATACTGTAAAAAGAAAAATCGGAAACCGATTCGCTTGCCAACAACAACTAACACTATTCCTGCCACATCAGCATCTGCTGGTGTGTCAAAAAACTAGCTTCGTCCCTTAACCTGGGTTACCAGAACGTTAGAGGACTGAAATCTTAACTTTCTAAATTGTCAGACATGGTGGTATATTTAAATCATTTAGAGGCAATTCAGTTTGTCTCCTCCTTAGTTTCCAGTCAAGACTTGCTCATAGTTGTAGGTGATTTTAATGTACCCGCTTTAGCAATCTACCACGTTGCTGCCCTCTTTGTCACATGACTTCATTGATGGCCTTCTAGGCTTATCTTTATCCCAAGTCAATCCTGTCTTAAATTCTAATGGAAAATCGTTAGATCTTATTTTTGTATTGGATTCTTCTTATTGTGAGGTTTCTAGGATCGAACCATTTGTTCTTCCAGAAGACAAATTTCATCCTACATTAAATTTAAAAATTGATTTGCCCTTGCTTTCACCATTACTTGGTTCAAATGAGTTACCTCTAACTAGGTGCTTTCGTAAGACTGACTTTGCCAGCCTTAATGAAAACATTGCTACTACCGATTGGTCTTATCTGTACAATTGTAGAGATATGAACTCAGCTGTTCGTTTTTTCTATGATACTCTGAATTCACTCTTTGATATTTGTGTGCCTCTTGGTAGGCTGGAGCGGCTTAACAAACCTCCCTGGTTCTCTCGTGAGTTATCCAATTTGAAAAATGTGAAGACACGGTATTATAAGAAGTTTCATAAAACACGTCGTTCATCAGATTATGCTCTGTATACAGTCGTTCGTTCAAAGTTCATGATGCTTAATACACAATGCTATAAGAATTATCTTCAGCGGTGTAAGCTTCAGTTTTCTTCTGACCCTAAACAATTTTATAACTTTGTTAATTCTAAACGTAAGATCTCTGTGCACCCATCTTTTTTGTCTTTTCAAAATAAAAAAGCGAGCACTGATCAGGCAATTGCCGATATGTTTGCGAATTTTTTCAAAACAACCTATTCCTCAACGGAATATCGAGCAAGTCCGTATCCTTATTATTTAGAAAAGGTTAATTGCATTTTCAATCCAGTGATTGATGAAAGTTCTCTTCTTAGCTAACTTAAACTAGTTAAACCTAATTATTCTCCGGGGCCAGATGGTCTTCCTGGATGTGTACTCAGGTTCTGTGCAAACGCATAATGTAAACCCATTTTAAAATTGTTTCTATTGTCTGTCGAATCTTCCTCTTTTCTATCTATTTGGAAGGAGTCGTATATCATTCCTCTGCATAAAAATGGCAAAAAGTCCGAAGCCTCTAACTACAGGGGTATCTCAAATTGTCCGCTATTCCGAAAGCTTTTGAGAAAATTATAACTTCGCAATTGCCACATTTTTGCAGCTCTATTATTTCGCTATCCCAACATGGCTTTGTGAAACGTAGATCTACAACCACTAACCTTTTAGAATTTACATCAATATTTATCAGGAAGTTCAAAAATGGTAAACAAACTGATGTCATATACACTGACTTCAGCAAAGCCTTTGATTCCGTTAATCATACCCTATTACTTTCTAAGCTGAGCGACATTGGGTTTCCTTTTCCTTTCTTGGGTTCGAGAATATTTAACAAATAGAAAACAGAAGGTACTTTTTAAGTCTTCTTTTTCCGATTCCATTTCTGACTTCTGGTGTACCTCAAGGTAGTCATCTTGGCCCTCTGCTTTTCACATTATTCATTAACGATCTTCCATCAGTCATTGTTCATTCGCGTTTGCTTATGTATGCTGACGATGTCAAGCTTTGTCTTACTTATAAAGATACAAATTCATTTAGTAGGCTACAAGCTGATCTTAAAAACCTTCAATCCTGGTGCCAGTTTAATCTACTAAATCTTAACACTACCAAATGTAAGGTAATGACTTTTTTTCGTAAGTCTCCTCAACTGGTCACTTATTTTCTGAACAATAGCCCTTTAGAACGTCTAAATTATATGAACGATTTGGGCGTACTTATGGACCATAAGTTAAATTTTAACACCCATATTTCCACCACGGTCGCAAAGGCCATGAGTGTCCTGGGTTTCATTAAAAGATGGTCAAAAAAATTTGATGATCCCTATACAACTAAAGTTCTTTTTACTTCGCTTGTCCGTCCCATTTTAGAGTATGGATCTTGTATTTGGTCACCTCAATATGAGTCGCACCAGATTAGACTTGAATCCGTTCAAAAGCAGTTCTTGCTATTTGCTCTTCGTGGCTTAAGCTGGGATCGCAATGTCAATTTGCCCTCGTATTCTAGTAGACTTCTCTTGATTAACCTTTCGTCCCTAACTAACCGTAGTATTATGCTTGGTGTCATTTTTATGCACAAGCTCCTAATTGGTGATATTGACTCGCCCGAGTTATTAGCTCAGGTAAATCTGTCGGTACCATGTAGACGGAGTAGACATCCTTTGATACCTTTATCCCTTAGTCGTTGTTCTTCTAACTATGCCTTGCATGAACCTTTTAGGGTCCTCTGCTCTGATTACAACCTTCTATTCCCTGTAACCGGCTCAGAGTTTTCTATTAATATGCTTAAAACATCTATCCTATCCCATTTATCTGTAGTGTTATTTGTTTGTTTGTTTTTTTCTATTGTGTATTTGCCCACGCGATTCGTGCCATGCGTTATACATCTGCACCCCTCGGTCGGTCGGGTGGGAGATAGGCAGTTATCTGCGTGGGCTCGCGCGTAACAGGCTTTGTCCTGGTGTCGCAGGGGCCACTTGAACGTACTGCGCATAGTATCGTCAACATCCGCTATATATATGTATACATATAAGCACACTCATCTTCACGCTCAACCTCACTTGAAACGTCATTCCCATCATCCCACACAACACAACTCCCTGATGCATTATTTCCCATTCAAACAGGGCCCTGCCCCGCATATCGACCGTTCATATTACAATAGACGCACTTTACCAGAAACGTCTAAGCGAGTTCCGGGTAAAGTAAACGCCCTCACTATAAGTATTACCGCACATTAACCACACATTGACCAGACACACATCTGACCTATATCAGTCCACACCACTTAAACATACATATATGCATATGTATATGTATATATTACCCACATCTCTCCACACTATCCACTTACTAGTAAACATACCACCTAAGCAACTATGTGAACCATTACATCTCACACTAGCCACTTCCTAGTAAGCGAATCACTTAACCAACTATGTGATCCATGTGTGACCTGTATCAGTTCACTCTAGCCACTTCATTTTCTCACTCTAGCATAAAACTTTTGTATTTCTCTTGAAGCTAATCTTTGTATTGCATTGCTAGACAAAATAAAGTCTTTGATTCTTAAAAATGGTTTTATTTACATTTCAGTTAAATTTCAAATTGCTCACCTTTATGAGATACAAAATAAACACAAGGCTGCGAAGGAAGCTTATGAATTTCTATTAATTGAGCAAAATCTCTCTTCGGATCTTAAAGCGGATATATATAGACAATTAGGTAAGAAATTATAACCACAATTGTTTTTTTGGTTAGGTATTTCACCCTTTTATTAATGTTGTTTAAAGCCCTTAAAATAGATTTTAAATTGTTTTAAAGATATGAATAAATTGGGTCTTTTCCTTTAATATACATGTTATTATTTGACATTTGAACTACATATCACCATAAGGTCTGCGAAATAAGTAAATGGGAGAAAATTCAGTTTTCGTGTGTTCATTCCTCCTATATTTCGATTGCAGTTTGCTTCCAAACCAGTCATCTCCGTATATCATATAACTTCTCAATTGTCGCAATTAATTTCACAGTTTAACATGGCTATTAATGACTGTGCTAAATTCGTTCCAGATCGGTTGACTATATCATATAGTCTCATAGTCCCCGGCGGCGTGGATCGTGGTAGGACTCAATTTCAATTTCACATAAAAACCAGAGGGCCGGTTCTAACTTCGACCGCGTCAAAGTTTGTATACCCTTGCAACTTTTTTGGTAACTCTTTCCTTACCTATTAGCCATCAATGTGGAAGAACGTTTTATCTAAAAAGGCTTATGTTTGCGAAAGAATGGCCTACAATCATAGAAAATAACGAAGATATTGATCATAGTGACTGTTTTCCACCGATCTACTATATAGACTATATATGAAAAAGTCACCCGATCTTTATCAAATTCGGCACAGTCATTAACAGATATATCAAACTAACAGTCATTAACAGATATATCAAACTAACAAATGTTAAATTTGAAACCAATCGCGTTAAAAGTAACGAAGTTATTTACAAAAGTCACTGTTTTCGACCGATCGTTCCTATGGGAGCTATATGATATAGTCATCCGATCTTGATTGAATTTGGCACAGTCGTTTATAGGCGTAATAAACTCTCTAATATTAGTTTCACAATAATAGCACAGAAAATAACGAAGTTATTGAGAAAAGTCACTCTTCGTGACTTTGGGGTTTGTATGGGAGCTATATGATATAGTGGTCCGATCCGGCTGAATTCGAGATATACAACCTGTGCACTATATAGAATACAAAATTTCAGCTCTGTAGCTCTTACGGTCTAGGCCGATCCAGACGGACTGACGGACGGACGCACATGGCTATTTGAACTCGTCTCATCGTGCTGATCAAGAATATATATACCTTGTATGGTCGGAGATGTTTCGTTCTATGCGTTGCACACTTCTGACCAAAATTAATATACCCTTTTTGCAAGGGTATAATTATTACCAAAGTATGAGACGTTTTTTTTTTCACTTTTCGAGACAAGAGTCTATTTAGAGTATTTCGCGAAAACGGGAAAAGAAAATTTTTTGGACAATCCCGAAGAATATGGATTAAAAAAAATGACCTGGGCAAAAGCCGTTGTTAAGTGCGCGCGATAAACGCAAAATTATTAAAAAAAACCAGCAACAGCTTAACCTTTTGTAAAGCTTTAGCCTCACATGTGGGCGGATCTGTGTCAGGGATGACTGTTTGGCGAGTACTTAAGGACTCAGAAGTTATAAAGATGTCTAAACTGACCAAAGTACCCATGTTGCGAAGTCGACACAAGGTTGCTAGGCTTGGCTTTACCGAAAGACATATACTGTGTCTGATTAACCTTAATCATCAATATTTTAAATGCAGCTTTCTTTATTGAACATTTGTTCCAAAAAAACCTTAATTTAAAAAGGAACAAATAATTTTATTCAAAATGTACAACAAGAACCGAAAGTTTGTATACACTTGCCAGTTTTTTGTTACTTATTCCTTATAGGCGTCAATAAGAAAAAATGGCGAATGCTGCTCATGAATTTGCCGTTTGAATGGGAATTTATGATATAGTGGTTCTATCCGGCTGAGTCCGAGATATACAATCTGTGCAGTATAAACAAGCGTCCATACAAAATGTCAGCTCTGTAGACGGACAGACGGACATAGCTATTTGAGCTCGTCTCGTAGTGCTGATCAAGAATATATATGTATGTATACTTTATATGGTCGGAAGGGCTTCCTTCTATGCGTTGCACACTTCTGACCAAAATATATTTATATTATACCTTTTCGCGAGGGTATAAAAATAAAATTACAGAATTTCGTGCTTTATGAAAACAATGGGTACACTTCAATTGACTAAGTTATTTTTAATTTTTTGGTTTTCAAACCACTGAAAACCTATTTTTGTTTTATAATGTGGTTAATATCCAATGCATCAACCTTTATTTCACCATTACTTTTCTCATCTGTTTGGGCATATTCTTCAGCAAAACTCAGCAGGACTCTATCGAAGTATTCGTCGACGCACTCCCACAATTGTGGATTGTTGGCACTTCTGAACGAAATGGTCTAGAAAAGAGTATGCCCTCCTTCTTGACAAGAACTCTGGAATATTCTTCAAAAATTGTCACATAAGCACCAACGAATAGGCGAAGGTGTAACTTGATTGACATTATGCAATACTCCCAAATTCCGCAAAAATAAGGTGAAAAAGGTGGTATAAAATGTCAGTTTATGCTTCCTCCTGGTTGGCTTTGTAACAATTGTAACCCTCGCAGCTCTTTAAGTTCCTTTTTTGCACTTTGAAACGTGGTGCCGTTGTCAGAACACATAACTGTGATTAGTCCTCTATGTGCCCATTAAGGCTCCAAAGCGGCGATAAATGCAGACGACGTAAGATCACTCACCAGCTCAAGATGATTTGCTTTTATAGATAGGCAAACAAATACTGCAAACCATGTCTTTTAAAAGTTTGGTGTGCGACCAGTAAATATGTTAGCGACCTCCATAATCTACTCCTGTATGAAGAAGACATCCTAAGGGTTGTACCCTAGGTTCCCTTATATTAGCTATAATCTCCGACCAGGTAGCTCGTCTTTGCATGAAACAAATCATGCACCGGAAAACCACTTTACAACTCAAACAAGTTTAGCGTTCTAGCTCAATGATGAATGATCGATGCGTCCTCCAAATGGCATAACCCTATCTTCATCCAAAAACTGTGTTAACTGAATAAGCTTTGATTTGGGAGAAAGTTTACATCTTTTGCTGAGAGCTTCACATTCCCTGTCAAAGAATGTACGTTAAATATATTGAACTGATTATGGGCATGTTGAATTTCTATTACTGTGAATGTGTCTAGTTTTTGACTGATTGATGGCAATAATAGATAATTCTTAAAACTCGACTCCAATCCGAAATTTCGCTCGCAAGCTTTTGAAACCAATCGTTCTCCTCTAACGAATGTATTGTGACTTATGGAATTGCCCGTGTAACGTTGTTGTCTACTGACTGCCAACATTGGGGTACGACTGCTGTCCATGTTGATTTGGGACTTGACAGCCAACTAGGTCCCGTCCACCACAGCTGATACGCCACAAGTTTTGATGTTAGCATTCCTCTAGGCTGTGCACCAAGGCTCCAAAAGCTTGTGCCGAAGCATCCGCAAACCCATGAAATTTGATGTCTGTATTTGGTATCGCAATATAACGAGGAATGCGACAGGTCTGAAGTAGGAAAAGCTCGTCTCGTACTACGTGCCAGCGTGCGAAGTTTGCTGAATTCTTAAAGTTTCGTTCGAAGCATGATGTTCACAGATTCTTTCTTCTCTTTCGTTTACAGAAGTGCGTCACAATTTGGACTACATTTGTGAAGTTTAAAATTTGCTTCGCTCAGTTAGGAAATAAGGTCTTTTTTAAGTGCGATAGGAATATCATCAACATATGCGTCTCTTGCACACGCGATTGATGCTAAAGGGTACTTTTTTTGATAATCATCGGCGAGTTGCTTTAATACTCGCACAGCTAAAAATGGCGATGGGCCGAATGCGCTATATATGTAATTCGTTGATATTTAATGTGCTTGGATGACACTAAAATCCTGCAAAACATTTCTGTGTCAGCGGAAAATATATAGCGATGCTGTCGACATACTCCCAGTAAGTCTAGTTGTATAGATGGTCCTATGCGAAGCCTGCATTTAGCGGGAAACCATTCTCATCCTTTCCAGAGCCGTCAAATACACTGCGACATTTTGTATTCGAACTGCCTGGTTAAAGTACAGCGAGATGAGATAAATATACGCAAGTATTGGGGTTTTCATCAATTTGCATCGGTGATAGTAGTTTTATGTGTCCTTGGCTTTCATAGTCGTTTTTAAACTTTACACATTGCTGCTTAATATGAGGATCCTTACGAAATTTTCGTTCTAATGAACTTTAGTTCATTTTTACCGTTGCTTAGCCTGAAACGATGTTTTTTTTTTTTTTTAATTCATTTATTTAGATGGTGGGATATAGTATAGTAGGTTATAGAAATTTAACAATAAATATTACAAGTAATAACATAATAACAATAACAGGCTACATAGGTAAGCAAAACAAATAGACAGAAATATAGGTAAGAGAAAGTTTGTTACTGATGGTGGCTTGTGCATTTGGGTGTAGGAAACATTACTTTCGGGACTAGCCAGTGGGCCATTGCATCGAAAGCACAGAAATTCCCTACTTACCCTACCCTGGCCCTCTCGCGTTCTAGCCTGCGAAGCTCAGCTGCTGTAGACGCCGCATAGTCGCTGCATGCTCTCCAGTTAGATTCGCTTTCTAGCATAATCGAGATTAGATCGCCCGCGTTAATAGATGTACCCAGCTGTGTTCCCAGCCGAGTCCGCTGCTCCGCAAATCGGCCACACGTAAATAGTGCATGGCTAGCATCCTCCTCAATGTCTTCGGTGCACCACTATTGTCGATCTTGAAACGATGCAGATAGCTGCGAAAGCAGCGGTGCCCGCTTAAGAATTGTGTCATCGGGAACGACACTTGGCCATGGTTTCTCCCTATCCAGCCTCTTATATTCGGAATTAGCGAGTGAGTCCATCTTCCGTTCAATGCCTCATCCCACCTCATTTGCCATCTATCAATCGTGCGCTGCCTCGCCTCTGTGCGAGCGACCCTTCTAGTTGCGTTGTTGCTGCTAATACCGAGCCCTGAGGGACTTCGGCTGAGATGTGATGCGTTCTAAGCCCGTCATCGGTACTGTACAGGAGAGTCCGGTTGCTGAGATAGCCACGTATGATACGTGTTAGGTACATGGGCACTCCAAAGCCTTCCAATGCAGATAGAATTTTGTTCCAGCGGGCAGAATTAAAAGCATTTTCGACGTCAAGTGTGACTATCAGGCAATACTCCTTGTCTCCGCCTTTCCATCTTGTGCCTTCAATTGCATTTGCCGCTATGTCTACAACTGTTTTTATGACATCGACAGTCGAGCGTGGTCTGCGAAACCCGAACTGAAGCGGAGCCAAGTCCCCCAATTCTATTATGGCCACTTCCAGTCTGCTGCAGATGACTCTTTCAAACACTTTGCCTAGAGTGTCGAGCAGGCAAATGGGCCTATATGCTGAGGGATCATCTGGTGGCTTATCAGGCTTGGGAATAAGGACCAGTTTCTGGATTTTCCATCTGCTTGGGAATATGCCTGACCTCATGCATAGGTTAAAGAGTTCTACGAACGCATCGGGCTGCAAGGACACCGCTAGCTTAGTGGCGCGGCTTGGTATACCATCTGGGCCTGGCGCTTTGTCGTCAATTACCTCTCTCACCGTAATCTCTACATCATATTCTGCTGATGTCGCCGATGGATCTTGCGTTTCTGCTGGGTCATGCACTGCCGGGAAAAGGCTGGATACGATGCGGCCGAGTTTCTCGGAGTCTGTCGGAGCTTGCTGCTTGTGCCCGTGAAGCTTTTTTACAATTGTATTATATGCCTTTCCTCAAGGATCTGTGTCGGAAAGTTCGAAAAATAGCGTACGCTTGCTGTCTTTGATTGCTCTTTTGAGTATTTTTCTCTAAGCCTTATACTGCTGCCTCAGTGTTTCCGCATTATCGCTGCCTCCTGACCTAGAATATTGGCGACGCGCTATGTGGCAGTCTCTTCTAGCTGCGGCGATATCGTTGGACCACCAGTATACGGGTGTGTGGTGTCGCCGATATGTGCTTCGTCTTGCCATACTCCTGTTACATGCTTCTGTGAGGCAAGTTGTCACCGCATCTGCTGCAGTCTCCGGGTCATTTGTGGTATTAATGACCAGCGATTCGGCGAATAGCTGCGGATTTAGCGTCTCAGCTTTGTACCCTTTGCACGAGTTGCGCGTAGTTGCTGCTGTGTTGCTATTGGCTCCTATGTCGCACAAAATGCCTTCATGGTCACTGCCGGTGTAGTGGTTGCTGATCCTCCATTTTATACTGTTGAACAGCCCGCTGCAGGTCAATTATCGACGCTGCACCACCCCTGTTAAAAGTGTGTTGCGATCCCTCGTTGAGCAGAACCACATCGAGGGATGCTAACGCCTCAAGAACGGCTCTTCCCCTCCAGTTTGTGCTTGCGCATCCCCATCCACAGACCAGGCGTTAAAATCGCCTGCTAAGACCACCTTACGGTGGCCATTGGCAGTTAGGCTGGGGGCCAAGTAACAGCTATATATTCGTACGCCAGATATCTCTGCTCTTACATATCCAACATCTGCGTGATTATTTTCCAATTGACATGGCGAACTTTCCCATGCCCAAATTGCTGATCCTCCATCCAGCGACTGAATGCAGCCTCCACTACTCATGCGGCTGTAAGGCTCACTTATCAATGCAGCCGCTACCCGTAACTCCCTGACTGACTGAGTCAGTAAGTCATGGGCGGCCCTGCAATGATTGAGGTTGAGCCGCAGTGCTCTAAACATCCCTGATTTTGTTTAAGGCCTTCAGGAACGCCGGACACACCCTGCTTAGCGTTTTATGTGAGACATTTTGCCCCCCGCTCGGGTACAGAGGATGCATGATGGTTATTCGCAACATTCGCTGGCACGATGGTGCTCTGTGCTGCCACAATTGATGCACTGTTGAGATGCGTTAAATTGGCTGCCAAAGTTTTTTGCTACATGCCCGAACTCCAAGCTGAAACGATGTTGGGTACATGTGTGGGGCTTCGTTTTTAAATGGGTAGTTGACAATGTCATTTCATTTTGTGTGCGAGTATGCGTACGTCGACAGTGTTGCTCTACTAGATCGGTGGCTTCAATTGTGGCTTTTGATGCTTGAAATTTGTCAAAAAGTCCGAACCAGAACACTGAAATCTTCATAAGCGTGGTAAGAAAATACTGGGATTACGGTGTCACCTGGAGCGCTATATAAACCTGCAATGACCACATTTGCAATGTGCCCGCTTTGTTGACTCTCCTTGTATATTAGAGGCGTCTGAGTGCTCTACGTGTATTAATGTGTGGTACCTCAATTTACATAGGCGACAATTGATGGTTGACTTACATTTCTTGACTTCATGATCTTTACTAAAGTAGTTGTTACATAATTTGGTTTTATAGACAAACAAGCGACGGGTATTTAAATGTAGTTCTTTAAATTTCATACAATTTGAAATAAAACCAGAGGGCCGGGGCTAACTTCGACCGCGTCAAAGTTTGTATACCCTTGCAACTTTTTTTGTAACTCTTTCCTTACCTATTAGCCATCAATGTGGAAGAACGTTTTATCTAAAAAGGCTTATGTTTGCGAAAGAATGCCCTACAATCATAGGAAATAACGAAGATATTGATCAATGTCACTCTTTCCAACGATCGTTGGTATGGGAGCTATATGATATAGTCACCCGATCTTTATCAAATTCGGCACAGTCATTAACAGATATATTAAACTAACAACTGTTTGAAAGCAACCGCGGTAAAAGTAACGAAGTTATTTACAAAAGTCACTGTTTTCGACCGAACGTTCCTATGGGAGCTATATGATATAGTCATCCGATCTTGATCAAATTTGGCACAGTCGTTTATAAGCGTAATAATTAAGTTTCACGATAATAACATAGAAAATAACGAAGTTATTGAGAAAAGTCACTGTTCGTGACTTTGGGGTTTGTATGGGAGCTATATGATATAGTGGTCCGATCCGGCTGAATCCGAGATATACAACGCCTGCAGTATATACAAGCCTAGGTGCAAAATTTCAGCTCTGTAGCTCTTACGGTCTAGGAGGAGTTTGACGGACGGACGGACATGGCTATTTGAACTCGTCTCGTCGTGCTGATCAAGAATATATATACCTTGAATGGTCGGAGATGCTTCGTTCTATGCGTTGCACACTTCTGACCAAAATTAATATACCCTTTTTGGAAGGGTATAAAAATCAAAATTTTAGTTGGATGTTCTGCAAAGATGGTGTCTGCTGCCCTAGGCTTCCAAAAAAACCCGAAGGACGTGGCGTAAAACGGGTAAAAAACGGTTTCAGATGACTGACACTTTGTACGATACTGCAGATTCAATCCGTTTGCATCTTCTTATTTAGTCAAACGTGATCTAATCCTGGCAGTAATGGATGTCACTTGTCGGCGCAGACTCATAGAACAATAGATAAACGGGCGAAGTCCTAGGAAACTCCCACTCAACTCTTAGAAGCATGTAAAAGCACGTTTGTATTTTGATAAAACTCCATATGAATCATCCAATTGCAAAGTGGGTAATATTCTCGGGCAGACGACCGCAGTGTAGTTTTGTTTGGTGGTGCAGGTTCTAAACAGTGTACGTCGTCCAGAATATACAGAGTATACCACCCAAACCACACACAAACAGCGGTTAGGCTAAAGGGAATGATGTGGACTTGTTTCTCGTATATTGGACTTAGTCCTATTCTTAAGATTGATGGGAGTACGGATCGAAATGCGTACATGAACATCATGGCAAAGGTTATGCTGTCCTATACCATATGGAATATGTCCATAATATGGACATATCACCGGTCTTATGACCCAAAACATAGGAGCAATCTCGAAAAAGTTGTTTTTAATTCGAAAGAATCAATGCCAGGGCCAGCTCAGTCGCAGGATTGGTAACCCATTGAAAATGTATGGGGTAACATTCAGAGAAGCGTCACAAAAAGAAAACCGTCCAACACTGGGAAGTTATTCAAGAAACATGACAGCAGATGCCAGTTTAGCTTTGCAGGAATCGGTGCGGCGCAGGTGCCGAACGAATATTACCAATAAGTGGTTCACAACTATGTATTAACTTCTAAGAACCAAAGGTGACCTGAATTTGAAGTTTCAAATAATTTAGAAACGACAAATTTTAATTCTCTGCTATTTTTATGAACAGCTCAAAATGCCCTATTCTTTAATATTTTGCTCATTTCTAAAAATGGAGACTTTTTGTTCAGTCCAAAATGATAGTAATTTTATTCTATATAAATATAGATTATGAATTTAAAAAATATTGGTGCAATTATGGTCCTTTTAATATGATTTGAAGTCAAAGCTTAAGGGCACTGCTATTTTCGAACTTTTTTTTTTTTTTTAACGTTAAATATATATTTGTTGAATCTACTCTTAAATTAGAGCCTAACAACAGGTTTGAGATATTTTTCTTAATCTAGTACTTAAGATAAATCGTGGGGATATTGCAGGCGGCCCTAATCACTTATAATTGGGTTGATCTATCATTTCTTTTAAGACGAGTTCTATTATTAGTTCGCTTAAGGGAATTTGCAAGAACATTTGGGTGTGCATCCAGTTTCGCAGAATACTTCAGTTGTTGACTACCTATTTCAGATTTTACGCTAGGTATATTTAGATCATATTTGAATGTTGTCACCGCCAGTCCAGATGGGTTTCAATACGGAGTTGTATAGGAGGACTTTATACTCCAGACGTAGAGGGGACCGAGCATTGATGATCCAATGTAAGCTACTCGCTTTCAGTTTAAGGTGTGACTTTTTTTTTTTTTATATTGTCTGGACGTTGACGCGTACAATGCGAAGTACGTTCAAGTGGCCCATACAACACCAGGACATTGCCTGTTTCGCGCGAGCCCAAGCAGAGCGCTGTCCACCTCCCGCCCGACCGACCGTGGCGCGCAGCCGCATATCGGACTGCACGATCGCGTGGACAAGGATAGAGGAATAAAATTTCTAGTAGGTCTACGGGGTACAGATAGGTTAACCTGGTTCAATAGCTCAGGAAAGTCTATTTCACCTATTAAAAGTTAATGAATAAAGATAGCACCAAGCATTACTCTACGATTAATTACAGAAGGAAGATTGATTAAAAGAAGCCTACTGGAGTATGATGGCAATTTGACATTGCGATCCCAATTTAGTCCGCGAAGAGCAAAAAGCAGAAATCGCTTTTGCACAGATTCAATTTTACTTTGGTGCGTCTCATATTGAGGTGACCATATGCAGGATCCGTACTCTAAGATAGGACGGATTTATGAAGTATATAGAATTTTGGTTGTGTACGGATCGTCAAACTTTTTTGACCATCGTTTCACAAACCCAAGAACATTCATAGCTTTACTAACTGTAGCAGAAATATGAGGATTAAAAGTTAACTTATGGTCCATAAGAACACCTAAGTCATTGATAATATCTAACCGCTCTAAGGGAGTGTCGTTTAGATAATAAGTTGCTAAGTATGGAGTGCATCTATAAAAAGATTTTGCATTTAGAGTCGTTGAGGTTTAATAGGTTGGTTTCACACCAACTCTCAAGATCATTAACATCGGATTGAAGCAGGCGAGAAGACGATATGTGTTTAAAACTGAGGTAAAGCTTAACATCATCCGCGTACATAAGCACACGAGAATGTGACACTACCGATGTAAGATCATCTATAAAAAGAATGAATAGCAATGGACCCAAATGTCTACCCTGAGGTACTCCAGAGGTCACATGGATGGTCTTAGAAAATGAAGACTTAAAGAGGACCTTTTGTGTACGCTTAGAAAGATATTGAAGAATCCAATCAAGCAAAAGGGTAGGGATGCCAAGTGTGTTCAACTTATATAAAAGCAGAGTATGATTAACAGGGTCAAAGGCCTTGCTGAAGTCAGTATAAATGACGTCAGTTTGCACGTCAGCCTTGAATCCTTTGATTGAGTGAGACGTAAATTCTAATAAGTTAGTAATTGTCGATTTACGTTTCCTAAAGCCATGTTGCGATGACGAAATAATTGAGCCACAAAAATGCTGCAATCGAGATGTTCTTATTTTCTCAAATGCTTTGAGTATGGCAGACAATTTAGAAATACCCCAATAATTGGAGGCTTCGGACTTCTTCCCCTTTTTATGAAGAGGAATAATATATGATTCCTTCCAGATAGGTGGGAAGGCGGTAGATGTGACGGACAGTGTAAGCAACTTGTATATTAGAGGCGTCTGAGTGCTCTACGTGTATTAATGTGTGGTACCTCAATTTACATAGGCGACAATTGATGGTTGACTTACATTTCTTGACTTCATGATCTTTACCAAAGTAGTTGTTACATAATTTGGTTTTATAGACAAACAAGCGACGGGTATTTAAATGTAGTTCTTTAAATTTCATACAATTTGAAATAAAACCAGAGGGCCGGGGCTAACTTCGACCGCGTCAAAGTTTGTATACCCTTGCAACTTTTTTTGTAACTCTTTCCTTACCTATTAGCCATCAATGTGGAAGAACGTTTTATCTAAAAAGGCTTATGTTTGCGAAAGAATGCCCTACAATCATAGGAAATAACGAAGATATTGATCAATGTCACTCTTTCCACCGATCGTTGGTATGGGAGCTATATGATATAGTCACCCGATCTTTATCAAATTCGGCACAGTCATTAACAGATATATTAAACTAACAACTGTTTGAAAGCAACCGCGGTAAAAGTAACGAAGTTATTTACAAAAGTCACTGTTTTCGACCGAACGTTCCTATGGGAGCTATATGATATAGTCATCCGATCTTGATCAAATTTGGCACAGTCGTTTATAAGCGTAATAATTAAGTTTCACGATAATAACATAGAAAATAACGAAGTTATTGAGAAAAGTCACTGTTCGTGACTTTGGGGTTTGTATGGGAGCTATATGATATAGTGGTCCGATCCGGCTGAATCCGAGATATACAACGCCTGCAGTATATACAAGCCTAGGTGCAAAATTTCAGCTCTGTAGCTCTTACGGTCTAGGAGGAGTTTGACGGACGGACGGACATGGCAAAACCAAGGCAAAAGCTAACTGCAATATGCAAATTAGAAAGATCAAACAAAAAAAGAGAATATTTATATTTTTTTCTGCATTAAAACACACAACAACAAAAACTTGTCACCAGCGCGAAGTTAACGGCGAGCGCGATCAAAAGAGAAAACAAAAGAATAGTGAGCACCAACACCACACAAACAAAAGCAAACTATGAACTGTAAATTGAGAGCGCGGGTGGGAGCAAAAAATAGAACGAAATCAAAAAACTAAGCAGCGCAACAACAAAATTATATTTGCGTTTGTTAAAGTTTTGATTATAAATTTATATATGTAAATGTTTGTAAATTTAACGCAAACTTCGCGATGAGTACAGCGATTTATTAAGAATTAGTAATGCAATGAATTTAAATTGAATATTATAAATTAGCTTCACGAAAGAATGAAAGACAAAAATGTATTCTATGGCGTTGAAAGGGAGTTCTAGGATAATTTTCGGTGTAATTAAGTCATGGCCAGGGGCTTTGTTCGGCTTTATGTGGTTTTTAATAACTGCAGTGACCTCATCTGATTGGAGTTCCGAGTACTCACTATCCGTTAATGTGCTCGAAGGGGGAAGTACACATGAGTTTGATATTGGATTTGGCTGGAAAACCATTTTAAGATGTATGGCAAATACGTATGCCCTCTCTTCGTCACTGCAAGCCCATCCACCGGTTGGACCCCTTTTCGGTGAAACTGTCTCTGTAGGAGCGCTTAAAGTTGGGTGGGCTTTCCACAGAGGATGTTTAGTGCTGGTTGGACTGAGTTTTTCTATGTATTTCCGTTGAGCCCAGCTTTCTTCTTGTCTTAACTCCTGTTGCGATTGGCATGCCCTAAGAGAAGTTTTGCTGCTGGTGATCGAGTAATCTGCCATTCTCTTCTTAGACGTCGTTTTTCCGTTACTAATTGTTCTATCCATCGGTTCGTAGGCAACCAATGTAGTGTTGCCGCAGCTGGTTTGGACGGTTATAGCAGTTGCTTGTAGGTGCTGTGTTTCAAATCTGTTGAGGAAAGAGTGTTTTATACGGTTTTTGATTAGGTGCTGTGTTTCAAATCTGTTGAGGAAAGAGTGTTTTATACGGTTTTTGATTAGGATACCAGTCTCGCAATGAGCTTTTCGGTCTGGATGGTTTGTAGTTGTAGAAGGTATATTTTGGTATTTGAAAATTATTTTTTGATTCCGCATCAGTTCGTGCATACAGTTTTGCATGAACGCCATAAAAGCGGAGTGACGGGGTCTCCTTCGCGGGCTCCGTCTGTCCAGTTCGGAGCACACTATCGAAGGATATACTAAGACTGTATGTAGCAGGCATATTAGATGATCTAACAGCCCTGGCGAAGAATACCTCCGGTGTAGTTTTCGAGGCGTTAAAGGTGATTTTTGGTCCATCTGGGGGTTTGCGCTCGTTTAAGTGTGATTTAGGATCTTTGAAGACAGGACATCCTATGTAGTTGGCCGTGTGGTTTCCTCCACAGTTACTGCATAGTCTTAGTGCGACGTTGTTTCTGTCCTTGGTGCAAATGCCATCTTTATGATGTCGTAGCCAACACATACTGACCTAAGATTGCAATTGTTAGAGATGTGGTTGTATTCCTGGCAGCTTTTACACTGCGGTGGTTGTTATCTCTTATGGGGCTCCTCTAAGGTGATTCTTCTGTGCAATAGAAGCTGAACGTTGTAGATTGGGGGTACTTCATTTGGCTTCGACCGCTTTGCATCTGGTTGGAGCTCGATTTTAAAGAGCGGTTGTACGACTTTGTTCCTGCTGATGATGTTGACAACAAACTTAACCGCAAAGTTTTTTTCGGCCAATGCGTCTGCCATTTCTTGAGTTGTGACCGATGGCTCAATCCCCTTTAACACAACCTGGAGCCCTTTACTGCTTTTTAGTTGGTAGATATAGAAGTTGATATTAGCATTACGGAGGTACTTTTCGATGATGGATTAGGAGTGCTACTCGTTCATTTGGTTTGGTTATTTTCGGCGTATTGCCCCTTTTTTTTCTTTTGCGGACTTTGCTTCCGCTTAGGTTTTTTGATATATCTATCCATTCCAGTTTGGACAGAAGGCGTTGTGTTTATTTTTGTGGCTGACTCTGCGCGACTTGTCGTTGACGGCTTGAGGCAGGTCAATACTTCGGCAGATGTTGCAGTAGTTGCTGTCAACGAGCTGACGGTGCTGTTCGGTGCATTCAGTGCTTACGGTAGCATTCAGTGGGGTCAACGACATCACCGAAAAGTATGCGTTGTTGCGTTGGACCGAAAATTACGCACTTTGTTGTAGCAACTTAGTATTAATTGCTTAGTATTTATAGAACAAACTAATAGCAATATGATTGTAAAAAGGCGTCTCTGAGGCGACTGGGAGCCCTATACAATTTTTGCAATCGCGATCTTTTTTATTTTTGGAACTTTTACTTTTTTATACCCTTGCAGAGGGTATTATAAAATTGGTCAGATGTTTGTAACGCACAGAAGGAGACGTTTCCGACACCATAAAGTATATATATTCTTGATCAGCATGAGAAGCTAAGTCGATATAGCCATGTCCGTCTGTCCGTCTGTCCGTCGGTGCGTACGCGTTTTACTCAGCCATCTTAAGAGCTATCGGGATGAAATTTTTTTTGGGAGCTTTTTTTTACCCGGGTGAGATAAAGTATGAAAATCTTTGGGATCGGACTACTATATCATATAACTCTGGAACAAAAATTTTTGCAAAAATTGGAGTATCCCCATGAAATTTACCAATATAATAGAATTTGATATAAAATCTCAGATCCCAAAATTTGACCCTGATCGGATAAATAGAACACAAGTTACAGTCTATATAAATCGGTTCAATCGCTGCCGGCAGCTCTGCTTGCTGCCTACTACGTCATCATCAAATCAACAGAGCACATGCATACACACACAGACGCAACGCTACATAAACTGTATGTGTATGCGTGCGTTGCTTTGCTTAGGGAATGAGGGAAGAAGAAGAACAAATTGTACATAGTATGAAGAGTAAAATTGTTTTGTTTGTATATTAATGAATTGAGTTGCAGAAAACAAATTTTGAACATGTGAAATTATTATTGTCAAGGACTGCAAGGGTATATAAACTTCGGCATAGCCGAATTTAACTTCTTTGATATTTTTAGTTTAGTTTTGTTATAATTTTTATCTATTTCGTTATTATTTTTTCTATCTATACTAACTATCTTATAGGGCCCCTTGTACCTACTATCTAGCCTATGTCCTGATTCATTCCTTACAATTACTAGATCTCCTATCGATAATTCTACTGTATTTCTTTTCTTATTGTAGATATTTTGATTAACTACCTTATGTTTTTCTACTAATATTTGAGCTCTGTTACGTGCACATTGTAATCTATATTTGACTTCTTTGTCGTAAGCCTTAATGTTATAGGCTGGATCTATCTCATTGGATGTTCTGAAGCTATAGGGGAAGGGTATTTTTTCAAAAATTAATTCGAAGGGACAGTGCTTATGCACTGTTGATGGCATGGTGTTGCAGCAATAAGTATAATATTTAAGCCATGTTTCCCAATCCGTTTTATCTGAAGAAACATACATTCTAAGATATTCATTGAATGTCCTATGGTTTCGTTCAATAGTTCCTAAAGTTTGATGGTGATATGCTGTGGAAGTGACGTGGTCAGAAGAAGCTTATATAGTTCTGAAGCTACCTGATTTTTATATTCTGTGCCCAAATCAGTAATTATTTTCTTGCTAGGGACATACGTCAAGATTACTTTTTTGCTTTGGCTATGTCTTTGGCACTTTTAGTTCGAACAAGAATGCTTACAAAGTATTTTGTTAAGTCGCAGATGGCTGTGACCGCATACTCGTACCCGTCTTCCGATTTTGGAAGTGGTCCCATTGTGTCAATTAACACAACATCAAAATCATTTTGAGGTGTTAGTGTTATAACCATAGGTTGCTTTGTGTGTCGTTGTGAATTATTTAGCTGGCAAAATTTGCAATTTTTTACATATTGGACAATATCTTTGCGCATATTTTTCCAGCGGACATGATTATGTAATTTTGATAAGAATCGCGATATTCCTGGGAGGCCGCCCCAGATGGGATCATCGTGATATTTACGCATTATTGCAAGCTTTTCGTATCATTAATAATGGTTTTCAATCTGGGAGTGAGTGCTACACTTAAATTTTTTATTTTGGTTCCTTTAATTTTAAAGTCTGTAATGCTGCAGCTGTAAAATAAATTGTCGTCTAGCCACAATTGGTACCTTCTCAGACCAGTGATATCAGCTACTTGTTTAAGCTGTGAACAAAATTGATCTAAATCGATTCTTTTATTATTAGCATGGTCAAACGTGTAAATTATTTTCTTTCCCAGAATTATTTTTATTTTATCGAATTTTGAAAAAATTCAAACAAGTTTCTTGACTTCTTTTAACTGAGACGTCTCAGTATTAGCTAACTCTTTACTATGTGACGGATTTTTATTCATGCCAGTCGAGATTGGGTGCTTGCTTTGTTCTTTACTTTGTAATCGTGTGGTGACTCGTAGTATCTTTTGAGCCTGATGCTGAATTGATTGTATATCATTGAAATTTATACGAGACAATGCATCAGCTGCGTAGTTTCCTTTTCCCCTCTAAATCTAGCCTCATTCTCGTTAGTTTCGATGATGGGTTTTTCATAGAAAATAGGTACGATAGTGGACGATGGTCACTTTTTACTAAAAATTTGTTTCCATATACATATGTATGGTCTAAAATATGTTATAGCACAGTGTATTGCTGTTAGTTCTTGTTCAATTGTTGATTTATTGCTCACGCCCTTGGTAGACGCGCGGGATGCAAATGCTATCGATAATTGTTGATTGTCTTATTCTTGACTGAGCATTGCTCCACAAGCGAATTTACTAGCATCGGTTGTGATGCAAAATTCTCTATTGAAATCTAGATATTGTAGTATTGGTGGATTAATTAGTGCTGCTTTTGAATACTGAAATGCAAAAGCACATTCATCAGTCTAAATGAATTCGACATTATTTTTACATAAATTTGTCAATACGCGTCCGTATCGGGAAAGTTTGGTACAAAACGTCTATAATAGTTACAAAATGCAACAAATCTATTTAGTTCATTTGGATCCTTTGGAGTTGGATAGTCTTGGATAACTTTGAACTTGCTATTATCTGGAAGAATACCTCTGTCTGTGCACTTGTGACCTAATTATGTTACTTCATGACTAAAAAATGTACATTTGTCGGGATGTAGTTTTAGATTATATTTTCATATAATCGAAAATATCAGTCGAAAATATCAGTCAAATTTTTAAACATATGTTTTTCAGAACAGCCTAGTACTACTAAATCATCCATGTATAAAAAGGCTTGGGATGGTTGTAGTCCGGAGAAAGCTAAGGTCATCATTCATTGGAATGAATTCGGGGCTATTTTTATACCGTATAGTAATCTTTTAAATCGATATGAGCCTTTATCTGTGGAAAAGGACGTTAAATCTCTAGAGTCTTCATCTAATTCAATTTCGTGAAAATCTGAAGTAAGGTCAAGACAAGAAAAATATTTGTCTCTGCCTAATTGATCAAGAATATTATCTATTCTTGGCAAGGAAAATTCGTCTGCAATTAATTTTTTATTTAAGCTTCTGTAATCCACCACTAAACGCCATCTTTTATCATTTGTCCCCGGAAGAGATTTCTTCGGTACTAGCAGTATTGGACTGTTGTATTCGGATGCTGAAGGTTCTATGACGTCATCTCTAATTAATTTAATTAATATGTTTGGAAGTTTCTATTTTATGTGTGTGTGGAATTCTTTAATTTTGAATATATGTACGTAGGTTCATCTGATTTAGGTCTTAAATTTTTGGTTTTTTGGTTTTGGTTTATTTGTAGATATTTTATCTGTTTCTAGTGCAAATATGTCTATATATTTTTTGCATAATTCACTTACTTTTTCTTTTACAAATGATGGGAAGCACTTTTTCAAGTTTCTCGTTATTATTTCATTGGAGATTTTGCTGCTGGACATTCTTAGGTTATAATCATTTAGATTTTCTGATTTGATTTTCGGATTTAAAAGGGTACCGTCATTATCGTTTGTATTAATGAATCTTACATAAGTTTTTTCACTATTTGCTGCTCTATTGGCAATGAAGACGCCAGTTTCTAGCTCTTGAGTTGGTATAAAAATTTCTGATGCATGGGTTTCTATTTGGATAAGTCGGATCCCTTCTAATCTTGCAGGTATTCAAACCGTGTTTTTGCTCACAACATTTAGCATAATCACAATTATTTGTTCGTGCCAGTCGTCTGGTCTCAATATTAACCAGTTTGATAGTCAAGAATACAGTTGTATTTTTTAACAAAATCAATACCAAGGATAGCTACACTGGTTATTGGAAAGTTATCATCGACTATATAAAATTGATGCCTTACGAGAACTTGATTTAATTGTAGATCTACATCAACGTGTCCTAGAGTGTCTGTAAACCCGTGTCCTATTCCATTAATTTTTATTTTATTTGTAGTGTCGATGAGCGTGTTCAGAACCTGTGAGGCTTTAAGAATTGATATGTCTGCTCCTGTGTCTACGGGTAGTGTACTTGTGAGATGGTTACAACTGATTTTACATGATATAAAGCAGCTTATTGTTACATTTAGATTTATTATGAATATTTTGACTTCAAAGGTGTGTTTCTGTTTTATTAAGAATTCTGAAGGGGTTTCTGATTGGGGTTTTCCATCCCTGTTAGGGCTCGAGAGCCTCTGGTATTGGTATTTGAGCTCTGTCTGTTATTATGATATCCACATCCACGGCAGGATCGCCATGTAATAAAAGGCGGGAGCTTTATGTTTAGCGATGGTCAGGCTTACAATTGATTCTTTATTAATAAGTTCGGGCCTTTATATAGGCCAAGGTTATGCTTACATTGCATTCTTAGCTTATGCATTGGGTCCGTGTGCAGGCCAACATAACTGGCCGTCTTGCAATGAATTTGTTAATGGCCTACACTGTGCGTGAGTGTACTTATGGATAAATTGGTATAAAGCATACAATGAAGGCCTTATCATATGAATCAATCTTAGCATAGGGAATAACTAAGATACTGATCAGAGTCACTGTTTTCAACCGATCGTTCCTATGGGAGCTATATGATATACATAGTCACCCGACCTTTATCAAATTCGGCACAGTCATTAACAGATATATTAAATTAAGAATTGTTTAATTTGAAAGCAATCGCGTTAAAAGAAACGAAGTTATTTACAAAAGACACTGTTTTCGACCGATCGTTCCTATGGGAGCTATATGATATGGTCACCCGATCTTGATCAAATTTGGCGCAGACGTTTATAGGCGTAATAAACTCTCTAAGTTTCACAATAACAGCACAGAAAATAACGAAGTTATTGAGAAAAGTCACTGTTCGTGACTTTGGGGTTTGTATGGGAGCTATATGATATAGTGGTCCGATCCGGCTGAATTCGAGATATACAACCTGTGCACTATATAGAATACAAAATTTCAGCTCTGTAGCTCTTACGGTCTAGGCCGATCCAGACGGACTGACGGACGGACGCACATGGCTATTTGAAATCATCTCGTCGTGCTGATCAAGAATATATATACTTTGTATGGTCGGAGATGCTTCGTTTTATGCGTTGCACAATTCTGACCAAAATTAATATACCCTTTTTGCAAGGGTATAAATATGCCGAAGAGGATGTATTACTGTGTTGGGTCTTTCCACAAGAGAACACACCAGAAAAGTGGCAAAAGCTTGTATCGAAAATGCAGGAGTAGATTTAATGAAGTGGCCCGCACAGTCGCCCGGTCTGAACCCGATCATAAATTTTTTTTGCGATGTTAAGAAGGGAGTAACATCAGTAAGGTGCCAGAAACTGGTAGACTCGCGTCCCTGCGCAGCCGGATCAATAGACATGCCACACAATTATTATTGGGCTGATATTAAATTGTTCTTTATTTTAAAACTATTTCCTTGAAATAAAAATCTATACTTTGAAATTTTGTGGTCTTGATCCGTCCGTCCGTCCGTCCGTCCGTCTGGATCAACGCAAACTCCTCCTAGACCGTAAGAGCTACAGAGCTGAAATTGCACGTAGGCTTGTATATACTGCAGGCGTTGTATATCTCGGATTCAGCCGGATCGGACCACTATATCATATAGCTCCCATACAAACCCCAAAGTCACGAACAGTGACTTTTCTCAATAACTTCGTTATTTTCTATGCTATTATCGTGAAACTTAATATTAGAGAGTTTACTTCGCCTATAAGCGACTATGCCAAATTTGATCAAGATCGGGTGACTATATAATATAGCTCCCATACAAACGGCCAAGTCACGAACAGTGACTTTCTCAATACCTTCGTTATTTTCTGAGCTATTGTCGTGAAACTTAATATTAGAGAGTTTACTACGCCTATAAGCGACTATGCCAAATTTGATCAAGATCAGGTAACTATATCATATAGCTCCCATAGGAACGATTGGTCGAAAACAGTGACTTTTGTAAATAACTTCGTTACTTTTAACGCGATTGCTTTTAAATTAAACATTTCTTAATTTAATATATATGTTAATGACCGTGCCGAATTTGATAAAGATCGGGTGACTATATCATATAGCTCCCATAGGAACGATCGGTGGAAAACAGTGACTTTGATCAATATCTTCGTTATTTCCTATGATTGTAGGCCTTTCTTTCTCAAGCTTAAGCCTTTTTAGATAAAACGTTCTTCCACATTGATGGCTAATAGGTAAGGATAGAGTTACCAAAAAAGTTGCAAGGGTATACAAACTTTGACGCGGTCAAAGTTAGCCCCGGCCCTCTGGTTTTTGTTTATAATAATAATAAAAGGCCGAATAATAAATTTGCATACCAAAAAATATTGGTATAGCGCCGATAACATAACTTTCTATGCTTTAAGTAAAATGGGCGACTACTATTTTTTTGCTCGCAGCTGTATGTGTAGTACGTAGTTGCATAAGAACTTCAGTTTTAGTAATAGGCAAGCTAAAAAACGATCCAGACGTGTTCTAGAAGTGGCAGACACAGTAAAATTGAAGTAAAATAAAAATTTAATTTTTTTTGTGAGATATTAAACGCAGTGATTTATTATTTATCAAGAGATTTAATACTTTATCGAGCTATAAGATGATCTTTTTGTGATACTTTGCGTGGAAGGGGAATAATTTCGAGGTAAAAGGGTTTCTATAGATAGACCAAAATGAAAGATTATGTATTTATATATATATTTTTAATTCATGTTTAAGACTAAAAATCTTCTCAATCAAATTTTACTACAATTAAAAAAAATGTTTCCCTTTCTTAACAAAGAGTTTCGTGTCTAATTAATTTTGGGGCAAGTTGGGGCAAAATATTCTTCTTGATTTTACTTCTCATAAATTACTTTATGTGATGATATTAAAATTACGAGAGCCTCTATCTATTTTTATACCATACACCCCTAGGGTGAAATGGTATATTAAAGTCCCCAAAATGTATGGAACAGGCAGAAGGAAGCTTTTCCAACCCCATAAAGTATATATATTCTTGATCAACAGCCTAGTCGATCTAGCCATGTATGTCTGTCCGTCCGTATAAACGCCTAGATCTCGGAGACTATAAAAGATAGAGCCACCAAATTTGATAAGTAGGCTGTAAGTGCTCGTGTAGTATATAAAGTGCTCGAGTTTATTTCAAATTTTTCTCACGCCCCCGCAATTTAAGCAAAACGTGTATCTCAAAGACTATTCTAGCTAGAGACTCCATATTTGGTATGTGTATTTCTTAATAAATGGGCAGATTTAAGCGGGGGCGGAAGTGGGCGTGGAAAAATTTGTACATATCCAATATCTTCGAGTCTATTAAGCTAGTCTACATACCAAATTTAATGTCGGTAGCTGTCATAGTTTTTAAGAAAATCAGTTTTATGTAAATTCCAGGGGCGGAAGAGGGAGTGGCAGATAGTTTGAACAATTAGTTTCTGCGCGCTAACTAATCGAGTATATAAACCAAATTTGATGTCTCTAGCCGTTATACTTTTTAAGAAAAATAGTTTTATGTGATTCCTGGGGGCGTAAGACAGATAATAATTAAATTGAAGAAGGTAGCTTGGCTTCATACACAACTAAACATCCCCGACCCGGTGGAGGTGTTTTATTTGCATAAGGTGCCAGCTGTGCCCCGATTCACAGCCAATGTGGTCAGGGATGAGTCGCAGCCAATCCAAGTCCAGAATATTTTCATTGGTTTCGCTGTAGATGATTAAAAAGTTTAGCGCGAAGAGAAGTGACAGAAAGATGAAGAGAGATAAGGTGAGAAAGGTTGTTAAAAGATTGGCAAAGAACACGAAAAGGTTCGTGAAGAGAGTAGTTAGTCAGACATCTGCTAAGGTGAATAGGAAAAAAGTTTCTGGTCCGACGTGAGGGAACCCAAAAATATAGCGTATCTAGTAAATTAGTAGAAATGACTTCGCCGTTGACTAGTTTATGGAGAAAGAGAATGCCAAATACGAGCCTACGGTTGTAAAATGAAGGAAGATTAATAAGAAGCAGTCTGTCAGAATAAGAAGGTAGGCGAAGACTCGGGTCCCAATTATGACCGCGTAACGCGATCTTAAGGAATTGCTTCTGTACCGATTCCATACTACGCTGGTGAACATCATATTGGGGGTTCCACACTGGCGCGCAATATTCTAGAGTAGGGCGAACTAACGAAGTGTATAAAACCTTTGTTACATAGGGATCATTAAATTCTTTGGCCCAACGTTTAATGAAGCCGAGAAGGCTGCTTGCTCTGTTGACAATTGAAGAAATATGAACATTAAATGAAAGTTTAGGGTCAAACATAACGCCTAAGTCTTTGAATGATGGAACACAATCTAACAGAACAGACTTAATAGAGTAATGAGCTAGGAGCGGAGACAAACGACTGAAAGTCATAAAAGAACACTTAGAGGCATTAAGGTGTAATTTATTAACGTGGCACCAATCACAGAACGCATCGAGATCTGATTGCAAGTACTGTTGGAAAGAAGGTTCATTATAGGAATAACAAATCTTGACGTCATCCGCAAACATGAGCACGCGTGAATGAGCCAAGGCCAAAGGCAAATCATTTATAAACAAGGTAAATACCAGTGGGCCCAGATGACTGCCTTGGGGTAACTCGAACAGGTTTAGATATCGAGGAACAAAAAGACACCTTTTGGGTTCTGCCAATAAGATACGACTTTAACCAAGCCAATAGTTTTGGGGAAAACCCATGATGTTAAGTTTCGCGAGAAGCATAGAATGATCAACCGTATCGAAAGCCTTACTAAAGTCAGTATAAAAACCATCAGTTTGACACTGTCTCAAGTCTCACTCGATATAAACAATAACCGAGCTAAAAGGCTTAGATAGGGAAATCGAACACAATTTAAAGATGAAACTAGGTATTTTATCAGGCCCGGGAACGAAGGAAGATGTCATAGATGACAAGCTAGAGATAATACAGTCTTCAGTAATACTGGGAAAAAATATACAATTTAAATGTGGGATTGAGAAGGTATAGGGTGAGGGATCCAAAACAGTAGTAGAATAAGTCGACTGAAAGAATTTAGCAAACAGATTTGCAATATCTGAATCATTATTAGCGGTCTGGTCATTAAGTCTGGAGGTGGAAGGTAGTACATTAGAGCGTCTTTTGGAATTAACAAAGTTGTAAAAATTGTTGGGGTTGTTATAAAATTTAACCCTAATGCGAACGATATAATTATTGTAACATTGAGTATTTAAAAGACAAAATTGGGATTTGGCTACACAATAATTTGCATGGTCAAGTCGCGAACCAGTTTTTTTAAATCTTTTAAAATATCTCGATTTAATGTTACGGAGATTAAAGAGCCTACGTGTGAACCAGACTGGCGCACTGGAGACGGTAGAGACATTCACATAAGGAATGCATTTATCAATTAGAGAATTAAGAGCAGAGTAGAAAAAATTCACTGCACAATCTATATCACAGCACTCAAATAGAAATGACCAATCATTCAATAAAAATTTTTTTTTTTATTTTTAAAATTATTAAATATATTATTAAAAATTTTATTTTTTTCCTCAACAGATCACTGTTCGTTTTGAAAAGAAAAATTGTTTGTGATTTTTATAACTACAAAAAGAAAAAAATTATAAAATCTTTTTCAGTGCAGGCAGCTAGAAAGTGAACGCAAAGCGAAAATGCAAGAATGTCCGTTACAATTCACAGATTGGACATTCGAGAATAATAAGAAAGGGATAGACATACAAACAAAATCAAAAATAGACATATAACATGACTTTTTATACCCTTGCAAAAAACGGTATATTAATTTTGGTCAGAAGTGTGCAACGAATAAAACGAAGCATCTCCGACCATACAAAGTATATATATTCTTGATCAGCACGACGAGACGAGTTCAAATAGCCAACGCAAACTCCCAGACCGTAAGAGCTACATAGAAATTTTGCACGTAGGCTTAAATATACTGCAGGGGTTGTATATCTCGGATTCAGCCGGATCAGACCACTATATCATATAGCTCCCATACAAACGGCAAAGTCACGAACAGTGACTTCCTAATAACTTCGTTATTTTCCGAGCTATGTCGTGAAACTTAATATTATACAGTTTATTACGCCTATAAACGACTGTGCCAAATTTGATCAAGAAAACAGTGACTTATGTTACTTCGTTACTTTTAACGCGATTGCTTTCAAATTGAACGTTTGTTAGTTAAATATATCTGTTAATGGCTATGCCCCTATAGAAACGATCGGTGGAAAACAGTGAATCTTCGTTATTTCCTATAATTGTAAGCCATTCTTTCGCAAAGATAAGCCTTTTTAGATAAAACATTCTTTCACATTATTGGAAAACAGGTAAGGAAAGAGTTACCAAAAAAGTTGCAAGGGTATACAAACTTTGACGCGGGCGAAGTTAGACCGGGCCCTCTGGATTTTTTTTTTTTTTTTTTTAATTAGAGCTGTATTTATGCAAAAAAAAAAAAAATTAATAGACGAACTAGTAGACTCAATATTTTTATATAAAAGATATTTCTATAATTTTTCTTGTATATAATAATAATTTGTATAATTTTTTTCATCAAAAAAATCACAAAAGATTTTTTTTTTTCTCAAAAATAACATTTATTTGTTGAAGGAAAAAAACAAAAACCATAAATAAAATTTATTTTTTAGTTTTATTGGAAATAATAAGAGTTTTTTTTGAGTTACATTGAAAAGGTTGCAACATAATTATCCGGAGGAATATAAGAACAAGAAATGTATAAGCTGAATATATAGCTTGGAATATGTAAATTCGACGCAAATGAACTCAACACCTAAGGGCACATCAATCGGCACAACATCTGAACACAGATTCGAGCTGACAGCAATGAGTACTCCAAAGTTATTAGCAAGAATTTCGTTATCCAAAACAGAGGAGTTGAGCCAAATTTCAGAAAAAGCTTATATGTAAGCCGAAAAGGTTTGACTGTCACAGAACAGTTTCTGGAGCTGGGTAACTGGTCGTCTAACATTTTGATAATGAATACAAAGACTAGACGTTATTTGTTTTTTAAAGCAGAAGATAAATTAGGAAGGTGGACAGGCAACGGACGGGAAAGATTATTGGGCGCAAACTCGGCCCTCTCGCCAAAAATTAGGGTCTACCATATCGGAAAAATAATAAATTTTAAAAGAGGATATTTCGCGAGGCCTAGAAAACTTACACTTTTGAATTAAAACCTTAGCAGAGCATATATTACCAATGTAAGCTGCCATAGACATCTCAGAAGTTTTTGCAGCAAGCCTAGAGATAAACAATTGTTTGCTATGAGGCACTACAATAAGTGGAGGCGGAGGAGCATAGGAGTCCACGAGTGATTGAGAGCCAGTGATTGAGGTACACCATGGCTTGTACTGGGTACTTCAATCAAAAAAGAAGAGCATAAATAAATAAATAAATAAAATAAATAAAGAGTGACAAGAAGATGAAGTAGGCGAAAGTAAAATTGAAGAAGATGGAATAGAGGGCTGGCGACTGCTTATGAGGCAACTCAAGGGTACATTTCTTGGGCAACTTCCCAGAAGGTGGAACGAACTTGAATTACGACAATAAATGTACGCTAGAGTTACACTCATTAGACAGCTGTTTGGCCAGTTTGTTTAACGAAAGAAACTTTAAACGAACATACGGATAAAATCTATTTGCTGGCTTGCACAAAATGGGCAAGTCTAGCGCATTAAGCCAAGCTCAGGCTTAGACATAGAAAAACTAGAAAATTTGTCATAGTCGCGGCCGTTAAGGCTAGCAAGTGAATAAGATTATCGCATATCCAACAAGATAGTGCTCTATGCTGACCATCAAAACGATCAGAAAGCTTGTAAGTAGGTAGACAACAAGTCATTGAAAAGCAAAAAGAAACACAAGGCAAAAATATATAGAAAATTTAAATACACAGCAGTAATATAATTATCGATAAAAAACCAATAATTACAAATAAGATACAGCTAGAGTGCACAAGAAATAGTGCTAGAACAGTTATAAGCCAAGCTTTGAGAGGCGGCATTACAAAAATGATTACGCGGGTGAGAAGCTAAGGACAAGCACAAAGAAGTGAGAACAAGAAAAAAAAATATCAAATATAAAAATATAAAATACCCCGCGCGCGCTTTGTATATCGGTCTTTCAATGAGCAGTGCGTAAAGAGCAAAATGAGAAACGCTCGCACGATGTGAGTCAGCAAAAGACCGATTGACCGAAAAACTCAACGCAAATGGTCTTCACATTTATTTTTGTTGTTGTGAAAAAGAAACATAATTTTGTTGATTTTTTCAATTTAAATTTAAACTTAAATTTATTTTAAATTGAATTTAAACCGGCTCGAGGTCAATCTTACAAAAGAAGATTATTTCAAAGGTAACACACAAAAAGGTGAGCAGGTTGTCTGTATAGCTATTTCAAGAACTACCAAGTTCTATCATCAGCAGACTTTGCTAAAGAACTCCAGAATTGCAACAGCCATACCATGTCTTCATCGCTAAAACTAGTTGGGAATTACATTGCCAACTAAATGAAGCGAAAAAAGCTGGCGAAGCCTACAATACCGAAGACCACCTTTTGTGCATTACCCTTAGGCGCTATGAAATATTAGTGTAAGAGCTTCGCCCTTAACAAACTAAATTCAAGACCTGTTTCTTTTTATACACGGTATATTGTACCATATAAAAAAAGTGTTTTTTTTGGAATGAAATTCCAAAATAACGGCGTGCCTTCCGTTAGTGTTATCTGGTTAGAGATTGCGACCTATTGAAATTTAAATTGAATTTAAACCGGCTCGAGGTCAATCTTACAAAAGAAGATTATTTCAAAGGTAACACACAAAAAGGTGAGCAGGTTGTCTGTATAGCTATTTCAAGAACTACCAAGTTCTATCATCAGCAGACTTTGCTAAAGAACTTAAATTTATTTTAAAATTTTTTGGTCTTTTTTTCTTTTTAGAAAACCATGTTTTAACCCATTTCGTTTTCATATTCCATTTTGAACTATAGTTCAAGTTGACAAAAGAGTTTAAACTATTCATACATATATTTTAAGTAATATATTTCATACATTATGTGTTCAGCTTAATGACAAGTAAGGCTTTCAGATTTTCTGCGCTAATCGAACTTCTTCGTTCACTTAATAAAGTGTAGGGCCCGTTCGACGGAAACCTGCGTTGCGGGTGTAGCCAACACAACCTGCGCTAGTGCACTTATGTGAGGAAACTTAAGGAGGAGTTTCGAGCGCTGGAACATTTAGTGTTTGTGCCTTAAATAATAAATGATAAGTATGAAATGTTTTTTGGATATTAGTTTAGTACAAGTATTAGTTTTTGACGAAGACAGTTTTAATTATTACCATAGTTTCTCAAAATTACAACAAAAACAAAACAGGACCCCAATTTCAAAAATTCTACGACATACAGCTTACTTGTTTCAACTCAAATATGCGAAAACCTATTTTTTTTAAATTAACCTTTGCTTACGATTTCTGATAGTTATTTAACATGCAATTTACCCGAGGATCCAAGTAAATGGCTGCCGACAAAGCTTAATTTTCTAATAATTAGCTTTCCCTTATTTTTATCTGTGCCGATAGTTTTTATACCCTTGCAAAAAGGGTATATTAATTTTGGTCAGAAGTGGCCAACGCATAGAACGAAGCATCTCCGACCATACAAAGTATATATATTCTTGATCAGCACGACGAGACGAGTGCAAATAGCCATGTCCGTCCGTCCGTCCGTCCGTCCGTCTGGATCAACGCAAACTCCTCCTAGACCGTAAGAGCTACAGAGCTGAAATTTTGCACATAGGCTTGTATATCTCGGATTCAGCCGGATCGGACCACTATATCATATAGCTCCCATACAAACCCCAAAGTCACGAAAAGTGACTTTTCTCAATAACTTCGTTATTTTTTATGTTATTATCGTGAAACTTAATATTAGAGAGTTTATTACGCTTATTAACGACTGTGCCAAATTTGATCAAGATCGGATGACTATATCATATAGCTCCCATAGGAACGATCGCTCGAAAACAGTGACTTTTGTAAATAATTTCGTTACTTTTACCGCGATTGTTTTCAAATTAAACATTTCTTAATTTAATATATCTGTTAATGACTGTGTCGAATTTAAAAAAGATTGGGTGACTATATCATATAGCTCCCATAGGAACGATCGGTCGCAAACAGTGACTTTTGTAAATAACTTTGTTACTTGTAACGCGATTGCTTTCAAATTAAAGAGTTGTTAGTTTAATATTTCTGTTAATGACTGTGCCGAATTTGATAAAGATCGGGTGACTATATCATATAGCTCCCATAGGAACGATCGTGCGAAAACAGTGACTTTTGTAAATAACTTCGTTACATTTAACGTGATTGTTTTCGAATTAAACATTTCTTAATTTAATATATCTGTTAATGACTGTGTCGAATTTGATAAAGATCGGGTGACTATATCATATAGCTCCCATAGGAACGATCGGTGGAAAACAGTGGATTTGATCAATATCTTCGTTATTTCTTATGATTGAAGGCCATTCTTTCGCAAACATAAGCCTTTTTAGATAAAACGTTCTTCCACATTGATGGCTAATAGGTATGGAAAGAGTTACCAAAAAAAGTTGCAAGTTAGCCCCGGCCCTCTGGTTTTTTAATCAAATTGTGGCTGTTCTCGCATTTCAATTTTAGTTCCATCCATACCACGAAGAACTCACCATAAACTAAATTTTTGTCTTGTAGCTTTAGAGTTGCCTGGTATGTGTCACTGAAAGCGTCAATGTACGTCTCCATCAAATCCCAATCGGCATCTACACAAATACAAGACTGCGTGGCCAAGAAATCTGTTAGGTCCACTAATTTTTTTAGCATTAAATAGGTCGAGTTCCACCTTGTAACAACGTCGAGCGATGGTATGTTTCTTTTGTTTTCAATTAAGATACGTCTGCATAGATTTTATAAATAGTATGAATATACATATAAATAACTAATTATTACTTACCTATATGTTTCTGTGCACAGCAATTTGCATAATGTGCGACAGGAACTTATTTTATCGGCGATCTCCTTTGTCTTGTTCACATCGAATATTTCAAATTTAGGTCAAATTTTTTTACCTGTAGATTTGATCTAATTATATTCTATAATCATCTATGTTAAAATATGTATGCATCCACCGCAGTATGTCTACCTTTTTTTTATTATTCTCGAATGATCCGATGAATTGTAACGGACATTCTCTCATTTCTACTTTACATTGATTTTTTCGCTGCCTGCGCTGCAGCGATTATTCTTATGTATAAATTTAGTCTCGAATAGGTTATGGGCCCAGGCAGCAGAAAGTAAAAAATTGTGCGGGTTGGTCGGAAAGACTTGTATCAGATTCGTTGTATTATTTAAAGTTTGTGGTTAAATAATTTGTCCAAGATAAGTGCACAATTTTCATTCGAAAAACTAGATAGTGAAAATTATAGTGTATGGACAGTACAAATGAAAAGTCTGTTGATTCTGATTAGTGGTCGGTGACTTGTGGCCGGTTAAAGAAAGATGCATCTAATACGGCTGAACAAAAGGCATTGTTTGACAGTAAAGACGAGAAAGCTCTCGCAAGTATATTGTTGTGCGTAAGTCCGTCGCAGATCAATGGTATAAAACATTGTAAAACCGCGAACGAAGCATGGACAAAGTTATACGCGATCCACATGCCTTCTGGTCCGGCTTGAAAAATACAGTTGTTTAAGCAATTGCTGTATTCTAAAATGTTGGCTACAGAGAGTATTCGAGAGCATCTGAATAATTTTTCTGTCGTAGAAAAATTAAATGAAATTCAGGAACAAGTGCCTGATGAAATGCTCGTAATAATTTTGTTAGCGAGTTTATGTGATGATTTTCAAAATTTTGTAGTTGCCATAGAAACGCGGGACTCGTTGCCATCGCTAAGCGCTCTAAAAATTAAATTGCTTGAAGAAGGAGAGAGACGCAAGATTGGCGAAGTAGCCGAGAAAAGTGAGAACAAAATATATTTGTCTCGTCCAGAAAACGGTAAAAAGAACAAAGCAATGAGAGAAAGAAAAAACATTGAATGTTGGTTGTGCAGTCGTCGCGGGCATTTCGCGTCGAAGTGTAGTTCGAAAGAGAAAAATAATAACGCGAGCGAAAAGAATCAATTTATCGAAAAATGCATGGTGTGTAGACAGAGGGGCAACAGCTCATTTGTGTGCGGACAAATCGATGTTTACGAGCATGCGTGAGTACAAAGAGAAAATCAAGTTAGCATGCGACACTTATATAGAAGACGAAGGTTGCGGTACAGTGGCACTAAAATGTAAAAATATCACGATCGAAATAGTTGACGTGCTATATGTAATGAAGTTACAATGCAATTTTATTTCGGTATCAAAGGCAACAGAAAATGGCTTAAGAGTAAATTTTGCAAGAACAAAGTGTTTGTTAAAGACAGTAACAATCGTGATTTAATGATCGCAGAGAAACACAACGATTTGCTTTTGTTTGAAAGTAAAACAAAAACAGTGTTTGCTGCAGAAACAAATGTAAATCAGCTGGTCAAATGGCATGATCGGTTCGGACATTTAAATTTCGATAGTTTAAATAAAATGATTAAGCAGGAAATGGTCTATGGTCTTCATGTTAGAGTGTGTAGTACAAATGACCTTGTATGTGAAACGTGTGCAAAAAGTAAAATTTGCGTTAAGAAGTTCCCGAAGTTTTCGGAAAGCCGCTCAAAGGAATTATTGTGCTTGATTTATACAGACATTTGTGGACCTATGCGTACAGCGTCACAAGGTGGTGTGCGCTATTCGCAACATTCATAGACGATAAATCACGTTATGTATCGGTGTACATGTTAAAGAATAAGAGCGATATTTTCGAAAGATTCAAAGATTTGAAAATGCTAGCAGAAAACCAGATGGGTAAGCGTATAAAAGCCATACGAAGCGACAACGGTCGTGAGTACCTGAGCGATGTATATGAACAGTTCTTGTTGAGCCATTGAATACAAAAGACAACTCACTGTTCCCCACACTTCACAACAAAATGGTGTGGCGGAACGCGCCAATAGAACCTTGATGATGGTGCGAAGCATGATAGTGCATGCTGGAGTTGGCGAATCTTTTTGGGACGGCTGCATATTTACGGAATAGAGCAGATACTGCAACTTTGCCTGACAATATGACAGTATGAAAGCTATTGTATTAGATAAAACTCAAAAGAACAAGTTTTCGGCAAAAGGGAAGCAGCATATTTTGGTAGGTTACTCCGAAACTGCCAAGGCCTATCGTCTTTACAACCCTGTCAAAAGGACCATAGTAGTATCCCGAGATGCCGTGTTTTTGGAGCACAAGTTCATGAAAGAGTTGGAGCAATCATCATGTGAGCCAGATGTGGTAATCTTTCAGCCAAGTGAAAAACTCAATTTCGAGCATAATGATGAAATACAAGAAAATTCTGTGGAGCAGCAAATTTCAATTGTTGATGAGCAAAGTGGTGACGAAGATAATGCTGAGGAGGAACAAGCATATACCCGAAGAGGGCCAGGGAGACCGAAGATTGTTCGCACTGGGCATGCTGGTCTTCCACGAAAAGAGTACAACATGCTGAATGTACTAGATGCTAAAGACATTATTGTTCCTACCTGTGTAAATGAAGCATTTAAGTCAGAGCAGTCGGAAATCTGGAAATCAGCAAAAATATTAAGACATGGAGTTTGGTTGATCTTCCTGCAAACAAAAAGGTTATCGGTTGTAAATTTGTGTTTACCACCAAACGAGATGAGAGTGGCAAAGTTCAGCGTTTCAAGGCAAGATTGGTCGCAAAAGGGTGTGGGCAACAATATGGAATTAACTACAAGGAAACATTTTCCCCGGTTGCACGTTATTCCTCAATCAGACTGGTGATTGCGTTGGCGGTGGAGCACGAGATGTACTTGCACCAGATGGACGTCTCTGCAACTTACCTCAACCTAAAGGCTTTGTCGATGCTGATCATTCCAAACGTGTACTCAAGCTACATAAATAGTTGTACGGCTTGAAACAGAGTGAGCGTGAGTGAAACCAAAAGCTGGAGAGCATTCTTTTGAAGATTGGTTTCGTTCCGTGTGCAAGCGAGCCGTCTATATACACGAGCAAAGTCAATGGGTCTTTATCTATTATTGTTGTATATGTTGACGATTTTATACTTGCATGTACCAGAAAAGACGACGCGGCCTACATAAAGCAGCTCATATCAAACGAATTTGATGTGGTCGACGGCGGTGAACTCCATAATTTTTTGGGGATGGAAATCGAGCGAGATGGCAAGACTGGCAATGTCTCCATAGGCCACAAGCAGTACATCGAAGGCTTGTTGCATGAATATGGTATGCAGGACTGCAAGCCGAACGCGACTCCTCTAGAGGTTGAGTGATAGTAATGATTGCGGTCAGGTGGACAATCAATGGACTATCAATCACTCGTTGGTTCGTTTTTGTATTTGGCGTTGACTACACGGCCAGATATAATACACCCTGTGGCTTAGCTGGCGCAGAGAAATGCAGATCCGCATAAGGAACATGAGGTTGCAGACAAGAGGGTATTGAGATATTTAGAGGTACCTCAGATGTGAGACTTCATTATAACAAAACGGGTGTTCCTATTCACTGTTTGGTTGATGCGAACTGGGCTGGCGATTGCAACGATCGGAAGTCGTTTATCAGTTGGTCATTCCTTATTGCTAGAGCGGCGGTGTCAAGAGAATCGAAGAAGCAAAATCTGCTTGCCCTCAGTAGCACGGAGGTCGAGTACGTAGCACTTTCTACAGCAGTCAAAGAAGTGATATACATTAAAAAACCGATCAACAAGATGGGATTCGGGCCAATGGCGAAGCTGCTAATTTATAGCGACAACCAAGGCGTACAATGTCTTGCTAAAGATGCTAAATTTTATTCACGTAGCAAGCATTTTGAAATAAAATATCATTTTGTAAGGGAAATATATAAAGATAACTAGAAAACCCGGCAAACGTTGTTTTGCCATATAAATAATTTTCTAGTAATTTCTAGAATATAAAAATAACAAAAGGCAAACCTTATTTTTAAATTATTATAATTTATCCCTTAATACAATATCAATCTCTTAATGCTACAGCGTGAACAATATTTTTTGTTATTCCATCTTTAGCTAACACAAACAAACTGGATGGTTTACCCACTCGAGGGCATGCCACGTATAATTGTCCGTGTGAAAAACATGTTCTCAAATCTAATCCACAAACAGACATCGTGTGACCTTGGGATTTGTTGATAGTCATTGCAAATGCCAATCTAATCGGAAACTGAATACGTTTGAATTAAATTGACATGTCACGATGTCATTTGAAAGCATGAATTGAATCTTCAAATTGACTTCAGGAACACGTTAGAATCTGGATCCGTGCCGATAAGTATGCCGTTCAATGGTTCCGATGGTGTTTCAATTTCAGGTAGTTGCACTTTTCCTGACGCGCAACACATCCCAGTTGGCTCATTTTTGAATTTCAGAGCATGACAATGCGGACATTCCTTTTCCATAGCACCAATTACTACTTTTGAATGAGCATAATATTCAATATCGGGCTCATACTGAAATGCTAGTCGAAGAAATGAATGTGATGTAAATGCTCGAAGTACTTGTTGATGTTGGTCAATCCCTCTACGTCTGTTGGCTACGAATCTGCGCGCTTCTCTTCGTTCCAATTGTCTTTGTTGGTTTCACTCATCTCGTACCTCTTGTAATTGTGATGCACGTAACTGCGCCATTCTTACACGGACATCTGCATTACTTTGTTGCCTTTCTGCATCTGATCTTATTGCTCTTCTATCTTGCATGCCTCTAGATCTGTTTGTTTGACGACTCAAATTAGCCCCCCTGCGTGTTCGTGGCATTGTTGTAATAAATCAAGTTGGAAAACTGATTGGTGTATAACGTGTATTATTTTCTTGATCAATAATTAGCGCAGCGAGTTCGGTCGCACTCGAGTTGTAACAACGACTGAACTCGAGACGCACAATTCTTGTGCGCGCCTTCCACCGAACCACACTCGGCGACAGCGACAGAACGCTGGCGCCCCGCTAAAACGGTTCTTCTTAAACCACAAATGCGCCGCCATAATGATGAAATTACTATTATTGTGAAATACCCGAAAACACAAACACACACTCTCACACTCACGCACCGACATACATATATGTATTTTGCTCATAACATGAGAACACTGAAAGCTGAGTGAAAAATTGTGAGAGGACAACGCATGCGACAGAAGCCGATTTTTGCATTCTTCTTTCTGTCGCATCCGCAAACGTTTCTTGCTTGTATGCAAGTATTAGTGTGTTAAACAAATAAACATTTATTAAAATTATTTAATTATTTATTATTTGGGTATAAAAAATAGATGTTGGCCGATTCTCAGTCCTACACGATCTGCATAAAAAATTTCGTGAGAATCGGTCGAGCCGTTTCGGAGTAGTTTGGTAACAAACACCACACTCGAGAATTTTATATATATAGATGTAGTAGATATCAAATACGTTACAATGTATGTATGTATAGTATGAACTCAGATATTTTAACGAAGAACTTATGTAAGGTCAAACACGTTGGGTTTACAGAAATGTTGGGATTAAAATAATATTTTTTTACACGAGAGACTTCGCGTTGAGAAGGAGTGTTAAAATATGTATGCATCCACCGCAGTATGTCTATCTCTTTCTTATTATTCTCGAATGATCCGATGAATTGTAACGGACATTCTTTCAATTCTACTTTACATTGATTTTCCCGCTGCCTGCGCTGCAGCGAATATTCTTATGTATGAATTTAGTCTCTAAAAAACCTCTACTCGAATAGAGTTTTAGCGGACGTTGACGATACTTTGCGCATTTTGTTGTTTAACTTTTTAATTTCTTTATAAAAAATTATTATTTAATTTTCCATATTGTGTATGGTTAATACAAATTTAAAAATAGGAAAACAAAATTTTTTAAAAACAAACTTAATAAAATTATAATTCATTTAATATTTTAGAGTATGGCGTAAGTATTTTGACAAGCTCTGTCAGACTTAAAAAACATATTTTAGGCTTAACAAAATTAATTTAACTAGCTTATATTTAGTAAAATGTATAACCTCCTTCAGCTTCAATCACTTTTTGGAGGCGTCGCACAGCAAAAATCAGTTATTTCATGATCGCGTTAGGCAAAAATGATATATACAATCGATAGGGAATACTTCAGAGATAATGAATCCAAAAAATTTTTGAAATCGGTTGAGATTCATGGGTGCTAGAGGCCCCCAAAGTTGAGACATTTTTAGTAAATAGGAAAAATTATAATTTTTACAAAATGTCGGGGCTTGTTTGTTTTTAATTGATAACATTGCGTAATGCTGTAATGTAAAGAGCTAATTGTTCCTCTCGTTTGCGACAGCCTAAAAGTTTGGCTGTTATCTTGAATGTTATAAATTGCAAGGAAATGGTAAATGGTGAAACATTTTCCGAATATACTTCAAGGACTGCTCAACTTTTGACTGAATTGTATCCGCACAAAAAAACTTACCCCAACGGTACATAGAATTTTGGCTCACGGGATTAATAGAATTTCAGTGTTTACCAATTGGAGAGTTATCCGAAGAAGCACAGGAATGTAAAAATAAGGACTACAAAAGGTTTAGATATACTAACACATTAAAAACTTCTCGTGTTAGACAAAATGAAGACCTTTTTAACATGCTAGCAGCCTCTTCGGACCCACTTATTGCATCACTGAGACTCGTGCGATGACGAAAGGATTTGGAAAATAGCAACTATAGTCCCGTGATGTTGAGTTTATTAGATATTGATGTAAATATTAAAAATTATTTTGAATAAAATCAGCCATCAATAACAAATTTTCAAAATTAACCTAAAAAAAAATGTTACATAGTCCTTTGAAACAATGAAAAATTCCATTTGTGATAGAAAAACCGGGTTTCGCTTCATTTTTAAAGGAAAAACATACTTGGAAATATTTTCTGACTTTGACCTTGAATATTACAGCACCACGAACACCCAGCATGGGGCGTTGTCCTGCTGGAGAATAAACGACTGCCCGATGAGCCGATCTCCGGAAGGAAAAGCATTTTCATTGAGGGTGGTCAGGTATTGGCCTTGGTTCATCGAATGAACCAATGAAATCCCCCAGCCCATTATATATCTCTTTTGTCTTTGCTCGATGGGTAGCTTTACAAATACTTTTTTTTTTTTAAGAATTGTACTCAAAGGAGCTCCCATCTGTCCACAAAACACTTCTCCAGAACTCCTTTGGTTTGTTTATATGCTCCTTTGCAAATGCTAACCTTTTTAACTTGTTAACCTTTGAAATGAAAGGCACGTCCTTGGCTACAAATGTTCCGAATTCTCCTTCTTTCAAGCGCCGTCTGGCTGTCCTCTCGCTGATTGACTTATTGGCTTTCAAATTCAGCAAATTGTCCCTTTTTATTTGGTAGTGCACAGTTTGTCGAGACACGTGGTACTCTTTGGCAATGTCCACTATTTTTTCCCGGCGTGAAACTTTAGCTAAGTTGCCATTGCCGATCTAACCTCCAAACTTAATTCAGCCGTTTTACCCATGGTTTACAATATGCCTTTCTAAATTTTTATTTTTTCACTATCTTAAATATTTATTAAATTTAAATTCAAACGACTTTTGGTTCAAACGCGCTCAAAACTGAAATCACATGTGCAAAATGATTTCGTCAAAATACTTATGCCACGCAGAAATTTGATGTTCGCTTGCATTCTTATAAGCAGAAAGAGAATGCAAAAGCTAAAGAACTTAAAATTTGGCATGCACATAGCTGTTAATAGATTCTTTGTTTTGACATTCATTTTCGCAACGTTATTTAACGTTAATACGCATGGACAGCTTTAAGAGGCACAAAACGATTTCGTCAAAATATTTATGCCGACTAGTGTATATTTCAGTGTGTGATTCCCCGAGCTCAATCATGCCTAAAGTCTTTACAATGATCTCGGTTTTAGACAGGCTTGCGTGGACCATTTGCAGATCTATTCCTAGAACGGCTTTACCCATTCTGGTGGCAACATCTATTTTCAGCGACACAAGCTTTCCCTTCACGAGAGCCCTTATGTTTTCTTTGACAAGCTGCTCTTTGACTGACACAAAGTTCATAATATTTCGAGACGTTACAGGGTTCATGCCAAGTGCATTATATATTGGATCCATTATTTCTTTAAACCCTTCACTGTCTAGAAATATAAACGGTTACCCGTCCGTGGTTACTATTTTAATCAAAGAAGAAACAATTGCTTCTTTGCTTGTTTGATAGGATATTCTTCGTTTTTCTTCACTTTTGGTTGATTTTGAATCTTCAGAATAGTTCCACTCATTGAAAATGTCCATATGCTTCGTTGTTAAATGCCGTCGTAAGTTTGTTGAATGATTTCCAGACAATCCAGACAATCCAGAGATAATGAATCCAAAAAATTTTTGAAATCGGTTGAGATTCATGGGTGCTAGAGGCCCCCAAAGTTGAGACATTTTTAGTAAATAGGAAAAATTATAATTTTTACAAAATGTCGGGGCTTGTTTGTTTTTAATTGATAACATTGCGTAATGCTGTAATGTAAAGAGCTAATTGTTCCTCTCGTTTGCGACAGCCTAAAAGTTTGGCTGTTATCTTGAATGTTATAAATTGCAAGGAAATGGTAAATGGTGAAACATTTTCCGAATATACTTCAAGGACTGCTCAACTTTTGACTGAATTGTATCCGCACAAAAAAACTTACCCCAACGGTACATAGAATTTTGGCTCACGGGATTAATAGAATTTCAGTGTTTACCAATTGGAGAGTTATCCGAAGAAGCACAGGAATGTAAAAATAAGGACTACAAAAGGTTTAGATATACTAACACATTAAAAACTTCTCGTGTTAGACAAAATGAAGACCTTTTTAACATGCTAGCAGCCTCTTCGGACCCACTTATTGCATCACTGAGACTCGTGCGATGACGAAAGGATTTGGAAAATAGCAACTATAGTCCCGTGATGTTGAGTTTATTAGATATTGATGTAAATATTAAAAATTATTTTGAATAAAATCAGCCATCAATAACAAATTTTCAAAATTAACCTAAAAAAAAATGTTACATAGTCCTTTGAAACAATGAAAAATTCCATTTGTGATAGAAAAACCGGGTTTCGCTTCATTTTTAAAGGAAAAACATACTTGGAAATATTTTCTGACTTTGACCTTGAATATTACAGCACCACGAACACCCAGCATGGGGCGTTGTCCTGCTGGAGAATAAACGACTGCCCGATGAGCCGATCTCCGGAAGGAAAAGCATTTTCATTGAGGGTGGTCAGGTATTGGCCTTGGTTCATCGAATGAACCAATGAAATCCCCCAGCCCATTATATATCTCTTTTGTCTTTGCTCGATGGGCAGCTTTACAAATACTTTTTTTTTTTAAGAATTGTACTCAAAGGAGCTCCCATCTGTCCACAAAACACTTCTCCAGAACTCCTTTGGTTTGTTTATATGCTCCTTTGCAAATGCTAACCTTTTTAACTTGTTAACCTTTGAAATGAAAGGCACGTCCTTGGCTACAAATGTTCCGAATTCTCCTTCTTTCAAGCGCCGTCTGGCTGTCCTCTCGCTGATTGACTTATTGGCTTTCAAATTCAGCAAATTGTCCCTTTTTATTTGGTAGTGCACAGTTTGTCGAGACACGTGGTACTCTTTGGCAATGTCCACTATTTTTTCCCGGCGTGAAACTTTAGCTAAGTTGCCATTGCCGATCTAACCTCCAAACTTAATTCAGCCGTTTTACCCATGGTTTACAATATGCCTTTCTAAATTTTTATTTTTTCACTATCTTAAATATTTATTAAATTTAAATTCAAACGACTTTTGGTTCAAACGCGCTCAAAACTGAAATCACATGTGCAAAATGATTTCGTCAAAATACTTATGCCACGCAGAAATTTGATGTTCGCTTGCATTCTTATAAGCAGAAAGAGAATGCAAAAGCTAAAGAACTTAAAATTTGGCATGCACATAGCTGTTAATAGATTCTTTGTTTTGACATTCATTTTCGCAACGTTATTTAACGTTAATACGCATGGACAGCTTTAAGAGGCACAAAACGATTTCGTCAAAATATTTATGCCGACTAGTGTATATTTCAGTGTGTGATTCCCCGAGCTCAATCATGCCTAAAGTCTTTACAATGATCTCGGTTTTAGACAGGCTTGCGTGGACCATTTGCAGATCTATTCCTAGAACGGCTTTACCCATTCTGGTGGCAACATCTATTTTCAGCGACACAAGCTTTCCCTTCACGAGAGCCCTTATGTTTTCTTTGACAAGCTGCTCTTTGACTGACACAAAGTTCATAATATTTCGAGACGTTACAGGGTTCATGCCAAGTGCATTATATATTGGATCCATTATTTCTTTAAACCCTTCACTGTCTAGAAATATAAACGGTTACCCGTCCGTGGTTACTATTTTAATCAAAGAAGAAACAATTGCTTCTTTGCTTGTTTGATAGGATATTCTTCGTTTTTCTTCACTTTTGGTTGATTTTGAATCTTCAGAATAGTTCCACTCATTGAAAATGTCCATATGCTTCGTTGTTAAATGCCGTCGTAAGTTTGTTGAATGATTTCCAGACAATTTAATACCGCAAAAATTACAAATTGACTTGTTCTCTTCCAAATTAAATTTAAAGAATTGGTGCACTTTCTTATTCAAGTCTCTTCCCATTTTGCACAACAAATATTTCACAACTTTACACACTCAATTCACGATCGCAATTAATAAATGTATTCATTTCGTCTGTAGAGACGCTTAACGATTTACTTGCCTATGCGTTTGAATGTATACTAATACATACGCAAAAGACTTTTTGCTTCACTGAGCCGACGAAACGGTCTTGGAACAACTAGTTCTAGCTCTTATAGTTTTCGAGATCTACGTAGGTGTTCATACTGACAGACATAACGTATATTACAATCACCCCAGCATACTTAAGTTTAAAGCAATAGAGTGAAAAGTATCGAAGTTATTGACTAAAGTCAATGTTTTCGACCGATCGTTCCTATGGGAGCTATATGATATAGTCAACCGATCTTGATCGAATTCGGCGCAGAAATTAACAGATATATAGAACTGACAAACGTTTAATTTAAAGCAATCGTGTTAAAAGTAACAAAGTTATTGACAAAAGTCACTGTTTTCGAACGATCGTTTCTATGGGAGCTATGTGATATAGTCACCTGATCTTGATTAAATTTGGCAGAGTCGTTTATAAGTGTAATAAGCTTACTAATATTAAATTTCACGACAATAGCGCCGAATTTTTCTGATTTTGTGTTATTTTTCTCATATATATTTGAAAACTATATTTGCTTCCAACTTTTCCACTTTTTTGATCTCTGAGTCTCTTGATTTCTAACACAATGTAAACTAATTCTCTTTTTCGGTGTCGAACGGAACTTATATAAGTGGGCAAAGAAAAATCGATAATTTAGAAATTATGCGGGTTACATTATAATGCCGACTTTTTTATACCCTTGCAAAAAGGGTATATTAAATTTGGTCAGAAGTGTGCAACGCATAGAAGGAAGCATTTCCGACCATATAAAGTATATAAATTCTTGATCAGCACGACGAAACGAGTTCATATAGCCATGTCGGCCCGTCCGTCTGTCCACCCGTCTAGATCAACGCAAACTTCTCCTGAACCGTAGGAGCTACTGAAATTTTGCATGTAGGCTTGTATATATGCAAGGGTTGCATATCTCGGATTTAGCCGGTTCGGACCACTATATTATATAGCTCCAATACAAACGGCATAGTGACGAACAGTGACTTTTCTTAATAACAATACGATTTTTAAATTGAAGATTTACAAATTCCAATTGATATTTTTATTTTGAATATCTATAAGCATATACAGTGCACTGTGGTTTTTTTTAAAGTTTTTTTTGGCATAGTCAATTTTTTATTTTTTAGGTATTTTAAAATTTTGTTCATTTTTATTTTTTAAACATTCTAGTTAGACAATATAGTTTTCTGTTAGGGCGCTGTTAAAGTCAGCTGTTTATATACCATATGTTTTGTAGGAAATTGGCGGCAAAAGTTTGGCAACTTTAATTGTTTGTTTTGGCGAAAGTTTACACAAAAGTGAAAAGATTTAATATGGAAAACGGTTGTCCAGGTATTGAATACTATAGTTTATTTATAATTGTATCGTTTTTATGTGTTTCTGTTTAGTTGTACCGTGTTTTGAAAATGTGTATTTTCAGAATGAACTTACCAAGCGTAGTTGTGTTTCGTGGATCAGTACTTTTGTATGGCAAAGCGTTGCAAAAGCTTTTATATGCAGAGTTATTAACAAATTTGTACAGATTAATATGAAACTAATCTTTTTTGTCCGAATCCACACGTTTTCGATCAAATTTAATTTTTCTAGTACAATATGAGTTTAGTCGTGCTAATCTGGTGGACATTTGGAGCAACAACAATCGCTCAGTCGACGCAGTACAACAACATATATTGGCAAATATTCCACAAAAACATTTAGATGAGGAGAACATAAGCTTAATAAATGAAAAAGTTAAAGGCTTTGTAAATTACATTCGTGAGCACCTGCCGAAGTGTAATTCAACTCTTGAAAGATTTAAGATAAAACATTCGGAATGGCTTGCCAAAAGCTTATTCATTGACATCACTGGTCAATATGCCTTAACAAATAAAATGGGTCGCCCAAAATGTGATTACGAAAGCGCTGGTCCACGTCTACAAGAAAATTAGCCGCCGAAATTTCTGAAGAGAATAACAATTCATCTCTCTTACTCATACATGCATCCACAGTTTCAGCTAAAAAATCAAATGAAAAGAATTTGGCTATTGTTTTAAAAGCAGCTGGGAATTGTGGGAGTATTGATGATATAAAAAAAAACTTTTTACGGATGAACCAAAACAAATGTCACCCGACAGTGCTCTTGCTTTTATATTGGAAAACGGATTCACAAAAAGCCAGTACATAAATATCCAAAGAAATTCAAAGATTTACGGTTGTGATATATACCCGGCATATCCAGCCGTTCTTAATTCTAAATTAAAACTTAGGCCACAAGGAATTGAATATTTGGAAAATAAAGCACACAAGAACCACTTATAGAAATACCTTCGGAAAATAATGAAGTGGATTCGTCCGACGAGGAAGATGAGGGTGAACTTGAGGTCATTGCTTCAGAAGATGAATATTTTGAGCCAGAATAAAGTAAAATTAATTAAAAAGTTGTTAAACTGATCTATTCTTTTAAATATATTTACTTAAATTTCATTTCTTAATAATTATTACTTTTTTCTTTTTTAAAATAAAAAATAAAAAAAAAGTATTTTATGCAACATTCACCAATATCGGCCAGATCGGTTATATGGCAGCTCTATGAAATAATGCCCCAAATCATATAAAACTTTGTAGGTCATCTAAGGAGCGTAAAATATTCATACAATCCAAATTTCAATGTAATAGCTTTAAATTTAGAGTTTATGCCAAAAAAAAACTTTAAAAAACCACTGTGCAGTGGTTGACTGCGGGTTAGCCCCTTTTTTTTGACTTTGAATTTGATTTTCTTTAATATTATAGTTACACATGTGTATTTTTTAAAAAAGTGGTCTTGAGGTCTGTTGGTTTGACGCCGTTTTACAATTCAAATTTAAACTAAAGTACTTTTTTCTTAATCTAAGTGTGAAAGTAAATTGAATTTCGCTTCAAATGATACATGTTTCATAAAATTCCGACAAAAATTTAATCGATTTCAACGCCCATACTTAAAAAAAACAGGTAAGCAAAATTTCCTAGACCGTAAAAGCTATAGATTTGACATTTTGCGTGTAGGCTTGTATATACTGCACAGTTTGTATATCTCGGATTTAGCTCCCATACAAACGGCAATTTCACCAGCAGTGACTTTTCTCAATAACTTCGTTGTCGTGAAATTTTAATACACCTATAACAACTGCGCCAAATTTAAGGAAATCTGATGACTGTATAATATAGTTCCCATAGAAACGATTGGTGGTAAATATCTCAGTTTAACATAGCTATTAATGAATATGCTCTTTAACCCCCAGAACTGATCAGTATATTCTAATATATTTTGATACCATTAAAATTTTAGTTCCTCTCTTTTATACCCTTACAAAACAGGTATATTAATTTTGGTTAGATGTGTGCAACATAGAAGAAAGCATCTCCGACCATATAAAGTATAGGTATATATTCTTGATCGGCACGACGAGACGAGTTAAATTATGAAATAACTCAATTGGCTTCTTCCTTTCTTTACAGTTAGCAAATAACAAAAGCCGCAAATATTGACTTCACAAGTTAATTTTCGTTCTTTACGTAATTATGTATATGAATATTTAAAGAATTGTTCTTTAAACATGATTCATATTTTACAAATTCAAACAAATTTGGTTTACATTTTTATATTGGAGCATAATCGTAAGTTATCTTTTCTTAAAATTATTCATATTTTTTTTTTATTTTTAGGATGGATGCACCATTGTGTCGAATGCCTAGGCGAAAAAAAGGATCGCGAAACTAGCGCTTTATTTTTATTACAAAAGTCAATTGAAGCGGAGCCTAAAAGTGGGCAGTCTTTATATCTATTAGGAAGGTGTTATGCCGGAATTAACAAAGTTCATGATGCATTTTTGGCGTATCGGAACTCTGTAGAAAAGAGTGAAGGAAACGCTGATACTTGGTGTTCAATTGGGTAAAACTTTTATATATCGTGCTCATTAATTTAATTATAAAATTGTGTTTAACAGCTGCTCTGAATATTTTTAAAAATCCTAACCACTAACAAAAACTAACTAAATTTTTCTACGTCTACTGACACAAAAATTCATGATTCTCTCGCATTTAAGCTTAAAATGCATAAAATGTCTTAACTGATTTAAAACTTAATTACCTCTTATTTTGCACATTGTAAAGCAAATTCAAAACTATTAAAATTATACACGTATGAACATTGAACATTCTTTACTATTTTGTTTCGTAAGGTCGGATAAGTTTGTAAGAGTGAATGAGCTTAATTAAATATACAGTGGCGAGCACATGCGGATACATGTTTCGATACTGTGACTTTGAGTGGCTCTAACACCCAGGAAAATGCCTTAATCGAATCCAAATTTTCTAACAAAAATCCATTAATAATATATAAAACGAAAAACAAAAACTTTTTTTAATATCCCATCTTTAGCTCAAATAATCCAGAAAAAAACTGAAAAATTAGCATGTATCCACTTTTGCTCGTATAACAAAACTTATAGATTAACGAATTTTTTTAATACAAGTCCAAAGGCCTTTGCCTTTAATCACGCTATTATTGCTCCTGGGCATACTCTCCACCAATTTTTCTAGCAATCCGTGCGATAGAGTGCTCCAGTCCGCTTGGACTCGACTCCAAGGCTCTCCCATTGTCCTGGGCGGATTTTCGTCGCGCGACAGTTGCTCCAGCTGGTTTACCTTTGTTTACAAATATGTACAAGAAATTTTGTTGACAGTTTGTTAATCAAATAAACACCATCAATAAAATTTTGGATCGCCAATAAATAGTAAATAAATAGTCTAATAAAGTTGTTGAAATCAAACCGCTGATCTTAAACCCTATTTGTGTTTTTCAAATGAGGCTGATTTAGGTCGAATTCATGAAAAAGGAATTGAGATCTAAGTCAAATTTAGCTCATATGACAAACTAGTTTCGTCAAAGTTTGTATACCCTTGCAAGTTTTGTGTGTAAAAGGTCTAATGTTTGCGAAAGGACGGCTTAGGAAATAACGAAGTTTATGATCAAAGTCACTGTTTTCGACCGATCGTTCATATGGGAGCTATATGATATTGTCACCCGATCTTGATCAAATTCGGCGCAGAAATGAACAGATATGTAGAACTGAGAAATGTTTAATTTTAAACCCGTAAACAAGTTGACTGCTGCAGTGGGTGACTTGTCCAACGTTAATGCTGCGGCTGAGGCTTCGGGACCGCGGCCTCTCGTTGGCATACCACCAAAGAAACATATATTTGTTTCTAGGCTAGACCCTTTTGTCACATCTGATGATGTAATAGCCTATATTCGGAAGAAAGTTAACGGCTCGAATATTGCGGTGGAGAAGTTTAAATTTTCTTATTCTCGGGACATTTCGTCCTTTAAAATTAGTGTTTCTGCCAATAACTACGACACTATATGTCGAGAAGATTTTTGGCCAAAACATATAATAGTTAAGGAATATACTGTAAAAAAGAAAAATCGGAAACCGATTCGCTTGCCAACAACAACAATTAATACTATTCCTGCCACATCAGCATCTGCTGGTGTGTCAAAAAACTAGCTTCGTCCCTTAACCTGGGTTACCAGAATGTTAGAAAGATGAGGAGAGATAAGGTGAGAAAGGTTGTTAAAAGATTGGCAAAGAACATGAAAAGTTTTGTGAAGAGAGTAGTTAGTCAGACATCTACTAAGGTGAATAGGAAAAAAGTTTCTGGTCCGACGTGAAGGAACCCAAAAATATAGCGTATCTAGTAAATTGGTAGAAATGACTTCGCCGTTGACTAGTTTATGGAGAAAGAGAATGCCAAATACGAGCCTACGGTTGTAAAATGAAGGAAGATTAATAAGAAGAAGTCTGTCGGAATAAGAAGGTAGGCGAAGACCCGGGTCCCAATTTAGACCGCGAGCGCAAACTTAAGGAATTGCTTCTGTATCGATTCAATACTACGCTGGTGAACATCATATTGCGGGTTCCACACTGGCGAGCAATATTCTAGAGTACGGCGAACTAACGAAGTGTATAAAACCTTTGTTACATAGGGATCATCAAATTCTTTGGCCCAACGTTTAATGCTCTGTTGACAATTGAAGAAATATGAACATTAAATGAAAGTTTAGGGTCAAACATAACGCCTAAGTCTCTGAATGATGGAACACAATCTAACAGAACAGACTTAATAGAGTAATGAGCTAGGAGTGGAGACAAACGACTGAAAGTCATAAAAGAACACTTAGAGGCATTAAGGTGTAATTTATTAACGTGGCACCAATCACAGAACGCATCGAGATCTGATTGCAAGTACTGTTGGAAAGAAGGTTCATTATAGGAATAACAAATCTTGACGTCATCCGCAAACATGAGCACGCGTGAATGAGCCAAGGCCAAAGGCAAATCATTTATAAACAATGTAAATAATAGTGGGCCCAGATGACTGCCTTGGGGTACACCTGACGTAACTCGAACAGTTTTAGATATCGAGGAACGAAAAGACACCTTTTGGGTTCTGCCAATAAGATACGACTTTAACCAACCCAATAATTTTGGTGAAAAACCCATGATGTTAAGTTTCGCGAGAAGCAAAGAATGATCAACCGTATCAAAAGCTTTTTACGGAAGCCATGGTGTACAAGGGTAGTCAATTCTAAAAGGTTGGTAAGCGTCGAACGACCTTTCATGAAGCCATGCTGACAAGGAGATGTAGTGGATCTGGATAGATGTTGAAGGGAAGACGTAATAATTTTCTCAAACAATTAAGGTATTGCCGGAAGTTTGGCAATGTCACGGTAGTTAGAAACATCCGATTTGCTACCCTTCTTAAAAAGCGGAATAATAAAAGACTCCTTCCAAATATCAGGAAAGCTACAAGTCTCCCTCGATATAAAGAATAACCGAGATAAAGGCTTAGATAGGGAAATCGAACACATTTTAAGGATGCAACTAGGTATATTATCAGGCCCGGGAACGAAGGAAGACGTCATAGATGACAAGCGAGAGATAATACAGCCTTTAGTAATACTGGGAAAAAACATACAATTTAAATGTGGGATTGAAAAGGGATAGGATGTGGGATCCGAAACAGTAGTAGAACAAGTCGACCGACAAAAATTTAGCAAACAGATCTGCAATATTTGAATCATTATTAGCAGTCTGGTCGTAAAGTCTGCCTATATTCAGACGTGACCGGATTTCTCGCATAGGCGGTGGCGTTCTGATAGCTGTTGATGCTGCTTTATCATCTGAAATGATTCAATTTTCTAGTACCCAGGAGATTGGGTTTGTCGGTGTTAAAGTAAATTTTAAATTTTTTAATGCTTTTATTACTTGTTCCTATATTCCACCATTGTCAGACATAGTGGTATATTTAAATCATTTAGAGGCAATTCAGTTTGTCTCCTCTTTAGTTTCCAGTCAAGACATGCTCATAGTTTTAGGTGATTTTAATTTACCTACTTTAGCATGGTCACTAACATGAAACTACCATGTTGCTGCCTACTATATTACATGATTTTATTGATGGTCTTCTAGGCTTATCCTTATCCCAAGTCAATTCTGTCTTAAATTCTCATGAAAAACCGTAGATCTTATTTTTATACCCTTGCAAAAAGGGTATATTAATTTTGGTCAGAAGTGTGCAACGCATAGAACGAAGCATCTCCGACCATACAAAGTATATATATTCTTGATCAGCACGACGAGACGAGTTCAACTAGCCATGTCCGTCCGTCCGTCCGTCTGGATCAACGCAAACTCCTCCTAGACCGTAAGAGCTACAGAGCTGAAATTTTGCACGTAGGCTTGTATATACTGCAGGCGTTGTATATCTCGGATTCAGCCACTATATCATATAGCTCCCATACAAACGGCCAAGTCACGAACAGTGACTTTCTCAATAACTTCGTTATTTTCTGAGCTATTGTCGTGAAACTTAATATTAGAGAGTTTACTACGCCTATAAGCGACTATGCCAAATTTTATCAAGATCAGGTGACTATATCATATAGCTCCCATAGGAACGATCGTGCGAAAACAGTGACTTTTGTAAATAACTTCGTTACATTTAACGTGATTGTTTTCGAATTAAACATTTCTTAATTTAATATATCTGTTAATGACTGTGTCGAATTTGATAAAGATCGGGTGACTATATCATATAGCTCCCATAGGAACGATCGGTGGAAAACAGTGGATTTGATCAATATCTTCGTTATTTCTTATGATTGAAGGCCATTCTTTCGCAAACATAAGCCTTTTTAGATAAAACGTTCTTCCACATTGATGGCTAATAGGTATGGAAAGAGTTACCAAAAAAGTTGCAAGGGTATACAAACTTTGACGCGGTCGAAGTTAGCCCCGGCCCTCTGGCTTGGATTCTTATTGCGATGTTTCTAGGATCGAACCGTTTGTTTTTCCCGAAGACAAATTTCATCCCACATTAAATTTAAAAATTGATCTGCCCTTGCTTTCACTATTACTTGGTTTAAATGAGCTACCTCTAACTAGGTGCTTTTGTAAGACTGACTTTGCCAGCCTTAATGAAAACATTGCTACTACCGATTGGACTTATTTGTACAATTGTAGAAATATGAACTCAGCTGTTCGTTTTTTCTATGATACTCTGAATTCACTCTTTGAAATTTGTGTGCCTCTTGGTAGGCTGGAGCGACTTAACAAACCTCCCTGGTTCTCTCGTGAGTTATCCAATTTGAAAAATGTGAAGACACAATATTATAAGAAGTTTAAAAAAACACGTCGTTCATCAGATGATGCTCTGTATACAGTCGCTCGTTCAAAATTCATGATGCTTAATACACAATGCTATAAGAATTATCTTCAGCGGTGTAAGATTCAGTTTTCTTCTGACCCTAAACAATTTTATAACTTTGTTAATTCTAAACGTAAGATCTCTGTGCACCCATCTTTTTTGTCTTTTCAAAATAAAAAAGCGAGCACTGATCAGGCAATTGCCGATATGTTTGCGAATTTTTTCAAAACAACCTATTCCTCAACGGAATATCGAGCAAGTCCGTATCCTTATTATTTAGAAAAGGTTAATTGCATTTTCAATCCAGTGATTGATGAAAGTTCTCTTCTTAGCTAACTTAAACTAGTTAAACCTAATTATTCTCCGGGGCCAGATGGTCTTCCTGGATGTGTACTCAGGTTCTGTGCAAACGCATAATGTAAACCCATTTTAAAATTGTTTCTATTGTCTGTCGAATCTTCCTCTTTTCTATCTATTTGGAAGGAGTCGTATATCATTCCTCTGCATAAAAATGGCAAAAAGTCCGAAGCCTCTAACTACAGGGGTATCTCAAATTGTCCGCTATTCCGAAAGCTTTTGAGAAAATTATAACTTCGCAATTGCAACATTTTTGCAGCTCTATTATTTCGCTATCCCAACATGGGTTTGTGAAACGTAGATCTACAACCACTAACCTTTTAGAATTTACATCAATATTTATCAGGGGGTTCAAAAATGGTAAACAAACTGATGTCATATACACTGACTTCAGCAAAGCCTTTGATTCCGTTAATCATACCCTATTACTTTCTAAGCTGAGCGACATTGGGTTTCCTTTTCCTTTCTTGGGTTCGAGAATATTTAACAAATAGAAAACAGAAGGTACTTTTTAAGTCTTCTTTTTCCGATTCCATTTCTGACTTCTGGTGTACCTCAAGGTAGTCATCTTGGCCCTCTGTTTTTCACATTATTCATTAACGATCTTCCATCAGTCATTGTTCATTCGCGTGTGCTTATGTATGCTGACGATGTCAAGCTTTGTCTTACTTATAAAGATACAAATTCATTTAGTAGGCTACAAGCTGATCTTAAAAACCTTCAATCCTGGTGCCAGTTTAATCTACTAAATCTTAACACTACCAAATGTAAGGTAATGACTTTTTTTCGTAAGTCTCCTCAACTGGTCACTTATTTTCTGAACAATAGCCCTTTAGAACGTCTAAATTATATGAATGATTTGGGCGTACTTATGGACCATAAGTTAAATTTTAACACCCATATTTCCACCACGGTCGCAAAGGCCATAAGTGTCCTGGGTTTCATTAAAAGATGGTCAAAAAAATTTGATGACCCCTATACAACTAAAGTTCTTTTTACTTCGCTTGTCCGTCCCATTTTAGAGTATGGATCTTGTATTTGGTCACCTCAATATGAGTCGCACCAGATTAGACTTGAATCCGTTCAAAAGCAGTTCTTGCTATTTGCTCTTCGTGGCTTAAGCTGGGATCGCAATGTCAATTTGCCCTCGTATTCTAGTAGACTTCTCTTGATTAACCTTCCGTCCCTAACTAACCATAGTATTATGCTTGGTGTCATTTTTATGCACAAGCTCCTAATTGGTGATATTGACTCGCCCGAGTTATTAGCTCAGGTAAATCTGTCGGTACCATGTAGACGGAGTAGACATCCTTTGATACCTTTATCCCTTAGTCGTTGTTCTTCTAACTATGCCTTGCATGAACCTTTTAGGATCCTCTGCTCTGATTACAACCTTCTATTCCCTGTAATCGGCTCAGAGTTTTCTATTAATATGCTTAAAGCATCTATCCTATCCCATTTAGTTCATGGATAGCTATAGTATTATTTGTTTGTCTGTTTTTTCTATTGTGTATTTGCCCACGCGATTCGTGGCGTGCGGTCGGTCGGGTGGGAGGTGGGCAGTTATCTGCTTGGGCTCGCTCGTAACAGGCTTTGTCCTGGTGTCGTAGGGGCCACTTGAACGTACTGCGCATAGTATCGTCAACGTCCGCTAGAAAAAAGCAATCGTGTTTTCGAACGATCGTTCCTATGGGAGCTATCTGATATAGTCATCAAATTTGGCACAGTCGTTTAAAACTGTAATAAACTTACTAATATTACATTTCAAGTCAATAGCTCAAAAAATACCGAAGTTACAGTGCCGCTCAACTGAATAGGTTTGAAAAATATATCTTCTATTTTTTCTTCTCTCTTTGTTCCTATGGCATTTTTTCCTTCTCTCTTTTTTGTTTTGAACTCTCATTTGGTTACCCATAATATGACAAAAAAATGTAACGGGTTCTATGCAACGGTAATTCAGAATTTTGCTTTCATCGTGAAATTCGCTGAATGTGTGGTCTATTTTTAGCTCATCTGATTAGGTTTGACAACTTTGACTTCACTTTTTGACTCACTGCGTGATTGAAAACACATAATTTCTTTGGTGTACTTAAATTTAAAGTAATTGCTACCATTTTTTATAAATATGGGTCGCGGAAAATCTTTAACCGATTTTGAAAAAGGTCAAATTAAAGGCTATATTGAATCTGGCCTAAAACATAATGAAATAGGAAAGAAAATTGGTCGAAGCCAAAACGTGGTAAGCAATTTTCTTCGTAATGAAGCAAATTACGGGAAAAAAATGAAAGGAGGAAAAAAAATATGCTACAACGGCATCAGAGAGGCGTCTAATCCTTCGAACTGCTTCGAATTCCCACCTCTCTGCCAGTAAAGTCAGGGATGAATGCGGTGTAAATGCTAGTTTGGCAACGGTAAAAAGAGTTATTCGGAATGCTAAACACTTAAAGAAATTAAAAATAAAAAAAAAACCTCCTCTTAATGATGTACGAAAGGAAGCACGACTTCGATTTGCCCGGGATCACATGACTTGGAACAAGGAGTGGAAACCTGTGGTCTTCTCCGACGAAAAAAAGTTCAATCTCGACGGACCGGACGGCTATAACTATTATTTTCACGATATGAGAAAAGAGGAATGCTTTTTGAGTCGTCATCACTCCTGTAAAGGAGGCGTAATGGTTTGGGGAGCCATATCGTTCTATGGAACTTGTGAGCTGCAGTTTGTTTCATCAAAGATGAATGCGAATGTCTACAAGACTGTGCTCCAAAAGGCTTTTCCCCAGTTTTCCGAAATTTTTGGACCTATTCAATGGACATACCAACAAGACAACGCCCCTATCCATACAGCCCGGGTGACAAAACAGTGGATTAAGGACCAGAATGTCAACTTGCTCGAGTGGCCGCCGTACTCCCCAGACATAAATATTATAGAAAACATTTGGGGACTTTTATCCAGGAGAGTGTATGAAGGGGGAAGACAATTTCAAGACTCGGCGACCCTGGTTGAAGCGATCAAAAAAGCCTGGTCAACTATTTCACTGAGTGAAATTGAAAAATATTACGATTCCTTATCAACTCGAATGTTTGAAATAATTAAGAATAAGGGTGGTCATACCAAATATTAAATAATGCAGAAATAGTGTCTTTTATTATTTAAGTTAGCAAGTGCCATGAAATATTGCTGTGAATAATTTTTTTTTATAGTTTTGTTGGTCAAACCTATTCACTTGAGCCAAAAAAAGTGTAGATTTTCAGTTATGTTTTTGAAAATATAATAAAAAAAATTTAAAAACCGAACCCAAAAGAAAAAAACGTTTGTATTTTATAAATAATTAATTGTTTCACTTAACAAAAATTATTTGGTTCAAATCCGAGTCCTCGTTATAAAGATATTAAGTTCTAAGTTTAAAAATTAAGTGAAACCTATTCAGTTGAGCGGCACTGTATTGAAAATAGATGTCACTAGATGTATTTTCAGAAAAAAAATGGTCTGGTACCGTTTGATTTTTGGTGTTGCACAGTGTAATTTGCCGTTCTTATGGGTTTTAAGCTTAAAATCTACCCAAAGTCTTGTTACGTGCCAAAAAATGTTTAAAAATACCGTAGAGTTTTGACAAAATCCAAATCAAACTATGGGGAAACACAATCTGTTGTTAATATTTACAAAAATCCATTTTCATTTCGTTCATTTTGTAAAAAAGGGTGCTGTATCAACAACAAAACCAACCCACAGATGCACTTCAAGCATACATATGTGCAGTTCAATTGGACAAAGAACATAAGGCAGCCTGGACAAATTTAGGAATTCTCTATGAAAGCTGTGGTCAACTACGAGATGCGTATGCCTGCTACCTAAATGCTACAAAAAAATACTCAATTCAGGTATGAAATGAAAAAGTAATTGCAATTCAACAAAGTTGTTTTTGTTATATTTGTTTCCGGTTAATAGGTGGAAAGTTGCAGAATGAATTTAATGTGTTGCTATCCAAATATTGTATGGGATGACAATGCCACTAACAATCAAGAATATTTATTTCACTATTGACCATACTGCCGTCATGAATGTACAGTGGCGGACACGACTTTAAGAGGTTTTTTTTTTTTAGTTCTGATTTTCTGGACTCCTAAATAACTTAATCAAATAATTTCTTACGGTTCGTAATCTGAACACATTAACCAACAAATTACAGAAAAAATTATTCCATTAAGTTTTTAAGGAGCCGAGAAAATAAAAAAAAAAAAAAAAAAAAAAAACCTTTAATTCGTGTCCACCACTGTATGTAGACCGGATGGCCTTAAGTACGGCTTGGCTATTCACTAAGAGGTTTATTCACGACTTGTGCGTTTAGATTGTCAGCGACAATGGAATATTCTTCAGTGGTCTGGAAGGGTTCGATAGGTGGATCCGAACGGATACCGCTGCTCCCACTCTGTTATCCATTTTGGATCTATTTTTTTTATATGTTGACAGCTGAATGGCTCAAGTTTGGTCTTGCCTACAGTCGTTGGGACCAGACAACTGCAATAAGCCACCAGTACTCAAGGTGGACCGGGTAAATGTTGGGTGATTTTGACACCAGTGTGTTTTTAACCACCGCACAAATGTGTACAATCGCTCTTACGAAAATAATTGTGTGTTTGTGCACACAAGCTGCAAAAGTGAGTAGGTATTTTTTTCGCATATGTGTGTACGGCATGTGCCGGCGCTTGAGCTTCGCAAAAAGGTAGGGTGAAAAGACATATACAAAAACTGAGTCATAGAATGTGTAGAGTGTCACCGAACTTGCGGTGTCTTATAATAACTTATTTTGTTCATTTAAAATATTGTAAAAACATTACATTGCTTCAAAGCATTAATATAATTAACAAACTAAAAATATTTAAGCTTAACATAATGGAAATATAAACATTATATCCCTTTAGAGAAAATTTAAAAAGATTATTTTTTCGTCAGTGAGTTTAATAATAGAAATAAAATTACAAATTATTATTTTTAAAAAAGAGTGCAAAAAGAGCAAATTGTCTACCGTTTTCTAACCCAATCTATTTCTTTTTCCCGTTATTATGTTTCCCGCTAAAGAAAATACTCTTTCAACTGCAGCACAACTTGATGGTATTGCAAGAAGTTGCAATGCTAATTTACTTAATAAGGGATAACAATTTTCTTTGGTTTTAAACCACTCAATGGGTTCGAAATCCTCGGTTTAAGAAAGTCGTTCACCACAATAACTATCTAATTCTTCTAGGGGCGATTTCAAATTTTTATTCGACTGGGCAATCAAACATAACCTTTTTAGGAATCATTTCAAGTTGAGAATTTGGACTATTTGCCGAAGGTTCATTTGAAAAACAAAAATAATTGCTCATTTGATCAATGCCAAAGGTTTTAATTTCTAATGAATCCTCATGTTCCATGTTTGCTGCTGGAGGATATAAGAAAAAAGCCGTCTGGTGCCAAATGCCTAAATTTTCCGTCCAAATCGTGTTAACACTTACCAAAATTCTTGCTTTAAGAACAGATATTAACGAAATATCTTGAGAATTTGGCTCGCAAAGAATCTTTATTTTCGCTATTGAGGGCAAAACAGCACAATGACGGAGAGCTGCATGTTTGTAATTCTTTAAAGATTCTCTCAAAATCTTCTAGAAGTACTAATATTATTTTTAAAGTCTTTGGCCTCCCTCTGTCTCACTGTTGCCCAGTTTTTCACTATTGAATTAACCATGTTGTAATTGGAGCTCCATCGACCTGGACATGAGATTTTTAACGTTGTGTTTAATCTGTGCTGCAAACTTGCTTTTTTGAAATATTTAAAAATTTTTTTGCAGGCGCATAATATGTCCTTAAGCTCACTTGCTTCGTCAAGCAATTTTTGTAAGACATTTGAAAATAAATGACTACTACAATTTAATCTAATATTGTTTTCCGAAGCTTTTTTTACATTGGTGCCCCTTCTGTCACAAATTTTATGTTGGTTATGTTTTCGACATTAAATTGTGTAAAAATGGATTTCAATTTTTTTTTAAATATTTTCCCCTGTCGATTTTTCAAAGTTCATCGTTTTTAGGCGCCGATTTATGTCATTCAATTGAAATTCTTTTCAATAATACAGAGTGACACCTAAAAAATTTCTGTTTACGTATTGGTCAGTCCACATATCAATGGTAGCCGATACTGCATTATTTTCTGATACTTTAATATCATTCTTACTATTGGCCGCTTCTCTTCTGCAGCATTTTCCGCATTCCGACTCAATGTTGTTGCATCCGGCAGTAGGTCGTCAATGTCAACGTTAGCTCCATAAGTAGCACCGACTTTCACAAAGAATTCCACAAGGCTGCGAAAACCAATCCCGTTTACCGCGGAAAAAGGCCGACAATTCTGAACCACCCACTCAAGGCACTTCTTTGTTGCTGTATTTTTGTCGAAGTTTAAAAATTTTTCTGCTTCAGCTGGCTGTCGTAAAGATAGACAACATTTGTGCCGCGACAAATTTAATGTCTGGTTGGAAACAAATTTCAAGACCTTTAAGATTGTAGGCCGTCATCACTGCACAGGCAAAACATTCCAAATTTAATTTCCATTTCTTGTTCTTTTTCTTCCGCATGCTGGATGCTGCGATTGACACACACAGTTTATGTAGCAATGCGTCTGTGTGTGTATGCGTGTGCTCAGCTGTTCTGTAAATTTCAAGCAATGACGTAGTAGGTTGTCTGGAGCGCTGTCGATTTGTATTGACCATAACTCCTGTTCTGTTCATCAGATCTGACTGAAATTTCGGGATCTGATGATATACATTCACCCCAGCATACTTACGTTTGAAGCAATAGCGTGAAAAGTAACGAAGTTTTTGACAAAAGTCACTATTTTCGACCGATCGTTCCTATGGGAGCTATATGATATAGTCACCTGATCTTGATTAAATTTGGCAGAGTTGTTTATAAGTGTAATAAGCTTACTAATATTAAATTTCACGACAATAGCGCGGAAAATACCAAAGTTATTGAAAAAAGTCACTGTTCGTGACTTTGACATTTTCATAGGAGCTACATATATGATATAGTGGTCTGATCTGGCTGAGATATATACAACCCCTGCAGTATATACATATAAGCCTACATGCATGGCATTTGAACTCGTCTCGTCGTGCTGATCAAAAATATATATACTTTCTTTGGTCGGAAATGCTTCCTTCTATGCGTTAATATACTGTTTTTGCAAGGGTATAAAAACTAACTTTGAAAAGCCAAAATAAGGTTTTGTTATTCAATAGATGTGCTACATTTTGTTGCACAGTATTGTGCAGTGGCGAGCGCGAGTGGATAAATTTTGTCAAGTTGAACTCAAATGACTGTAGAAACTAAAGTGTTTTAAATGTATAAGTTCAAAATCGATAATAAAAAAAAAATTAGCTTTATAAAAACTGATCTCGTAATAGAGGTTCGTCAAATATATTTAAAAAGAGACTAACAAAAATAGTTTTCATAATATTTTCCTGAGTGTTAAAAACGGCAATGTTTTTTTCTGAAATAATTTTGTTTTTAATTTTATAAAATTTTGATCAAATTTCCTGCATATCGAAATAACGTGGCAATAATTGATAAAAATAATTTATAGTTTATAATTGATAGTAAATGCCTGTAAAATTTAAAATTCAACTTAACAAATATGTATTCACTCATACTAGGCACTGAACCTAGTCGGCGGCTCAGTGGAGACCTAGGTAGGTGGACTTTATCTCCGATGAAGCAATACTGAAAGGTAGTTCCGTCGGGCATAATGGAAACGATTGCGGATAACGAATATATTTTTTATCTATATATTATTTTTTTTTTCATACTAGGCACTGAATATTACTATGGCATAATAGAAAAGAAAGCATACATACCTCATGAATTCTGAGTATATTTGCCAAACATTTGTGTTATGTTTTTGTCATCATATTCTTCATTTACACTTATAGCCTACGATTGTGAAGTATAACTATCCCCCATTACTTTCTTTTCTTGTAAGTTAATTGGGTAAGACGATAATTTGTTTGATTGGACGGGGTGTTCTTGTAAATTTAAATTCTGAATGATTTGGTCCTGCGGATCTTTAAATGCATTTGCAATCGGGAAGCCTTGAACTAATCGATTTTCTTCAATATTGTCACATTTATCTCGTTTTGCAGGCAACGTCTTGGATTAGCGTAATTATGCAGGTATGGTGGTGGTGGTCCCTGTAAAGAATTTGCAACTAATTAGTATGGATGATATGGATATTTTTTTTCTAAATGAGAAACTTCGATTCTGTTTTATATATAATTAAATATCTGGTTTTCCCAAAGAGGAAAAAAAAGATATTGTGAGTTAAAAGCAACGTACTTTATTATTTGAATGAAAACTTAAAACTAAGTTACAAATATGTCTTATGGTTATATTTATAGGCTAAATTTGTGAGCCCTTTAGTGGCGTGATTGATATTCATGCGATTTGATTGGCCCGAATTTAAATGCTGAATTAGCGTTCACACTCTTTGATTTTGAGGGGGACAATTGTTATTGCAAGTGTCAAATTGTTTATAAAAACGGATGTTTACTTTAACGTTATGAATTTTAGGGGGCGAAAAATTTATATGTTATTGTGTATTGGAGTTGGATATATGACTCCCCCATCCTAAAGAAATTAGCCTGTCCTCAGGCGGATGCATTGGGATATAGCGAGCTTTTCTAAGCTGTATAGATTGGAGTATCAATTTTGTTTATAATTGGGGACTCAATTTTTTCAATAATTCAATTTTTTCTGTGGGAGATGTACTGTCATTTGATCGAAAATGCTTAATTATTAATTTTTGTGGCATTGTCTTAAACTTATAGATTAAGTATGTACTCAAACTTATTATAGCCAGTACAAAAGTGGTTAATGTAATAGTTTGAAATACAGTATAATTTTGGTGTGTTCGTTAATTATCTCTTTTGTTTGGATAAAGGAAATAGGTTCTAGCCTGGTTATATTGTTTGTTACATAAATGCTTTGGCTATAGTCAAGCAATGATTTTATTATTGATATTATTTAAATTTTTATTATATTATTAACTTCTATTTTTAAGTCATTTTTTACGCAATTTCGATTAAGTTTAGTTTTTGGTATGCTCCATGGTACAATTATGTTTGGTTCAATGTAATTAGTTTGAAAATTCTTATATGTTTTAGTGTATTTACAAGTGGTTGGGATTTAATTTAAAATGCCTATTATACATTCATTAGTATTTTTATTGAACAAAGTGTTGTTGTCAAAATAGTATTTTTCGTATGAATTCTCTGTCAAAATATTTTTATTTTCATCTGGATAAGGAAGTATCTCAATAATAGGGGTTTTTATTATTTCTCGAGGAATGTTTGAAATGATAAATATCTCGTTTGAATTTGGTTTAAGCCATGTGGATGTTTTTGTATTCAATAGTTTTTCCGAATTAACATGACTTAAGTGATTATGTTTTAAAAGTTTTGGGTTGAAAATTCCTAGTCTAGTGAGCTGCATGCCCATTTCTACGTCTTTAATGTATTCTGTGAAATGCTCAAAACTAAAGATTAGAACTTCTAATCTAACTGATATTTCTTTTTCTTCCGTGAGTTTGTTTGTTACTTCTAAACCTTTATTAACAGTGTCTATTACGTAATTTAGTTCGTTTGCTTGTACGCTATTGCTTTCAAGATTATTTATTTTTATACCCTTGCAAAAAGGGTATATTAATTTTGGTCAGAAGTGTGCAACGCATAGAACGAAGCATCTCCGACCATACAAAGTATATATATTCTTGATCAGCACGAAGAGACGAGTTCAAATAGCCATGTCCGTCCGTCCGTCTGGATCAACGCAAACTCCTCCTAGACCGTAAGAGCTACAGAGCTGAAATTTTGCACCTAGGCTTGTATATACTGCAGGCGTTGTATATCTCGGATTCAGCCGGATCGGACCACTATATCATATAGCTCCCATACAAACGCCAAAGTCACCAACAATGACTTTTCTCAATAACTTCGTTATTTTCAGAGCTATTGTCGTGAAGTATTATAAAATTAGACAGTTTATTACCCCTATAAACGACTGTGCCAAATTTGATCAAGATCGGGTGACTATATCATATAGCTCCCATAGGAACGATCGGTCGAAAACAGTGACTTTTGTAAATAACTTCGTTACTTTTAACGCGATTGCTTTCAAATTAAACATTTGTTAGTTTAATATATCTGTTAATGACTGTGCCAAATTTGATAAAGATCGGGTGATTATATCATATAGCTCCCATAGGAACGATCGGTCGATAACAGTGACTTTTGTAAATAACTTCGTTACTTTTAACGCGATTGCTTTCAAATTAAACATCTGTTAGTTTGATATATCTGTTATTGACTGTGCCGAATTTGATAAAGATCGGGTGACTATATCATATAGCTCCCATAGGAACGATCGGTGGAACAGTGACTATGATCAATATCTTCGTTATTTCCTATGATTGAAGGCCATTCTTTCGCAAAAATAAGCCATTTTAGATAAAACGTTCTTCCACATTGATGGCTAATAGGTATGGAATTTTTTTGTTTTAGTGGTGTTTTGTTTTGTTGATTTTCTGGGTTTTAGTGATGTTTCGTTTTGTTGATTTTTTGTTTTGTTCGCACACAAGTTGGCGTATTTGTTTCTCAATTGGATTTTATGGTTGTAACACACAGTTGATGATATTTTCGCGAACAGTTGGCGTAAATATTTTTTCACTGTTGTACACTTTTGAGCACTACCCATAAGTTCTTGATGTCGGATCGGAGTTTTACAGTGATTATTCACTAATTCTATGTAACACACGGATAATAATTCTATGTGTAACACGGATAGAATAACTAGTTCACTTTTACCGATCCTACCGATTGCGCCAATTAGATATCTGGTTTTCCCAAAGAGGAAAAAAATATATTCTGAGTTAAAAGCAACGTACTTTATTATTTGAATGAAAACTTAAAACTGAGTTACAAAAATGTCTTAGTGTTATATTTATAGGCTAAATTTGTGAGCCCTTTAGTGGCGTGATTGATATTGATGCGATTTGATTGGCCCGAATTTAATGCCGAATTAGCGTTCTCACACTTTTGGTTTTTAGGGGGACAATTATTATTGCAAGTGTTTAATTGTTTATGTTAATTATGAGTTAGCGTTCACACGCTTTGATTGTTTATAAAATTGTTTATAAAAACAGATGTTTACTTTAACGTTATGAATATTAGGGGGCGAAAAATTTATATGTTATTGGGTATTGGAGTTGGATATATGACTATATACATATATATATATTCTTTATAAATAAACATAATCAAAAAACAGAATCAAAGTTTTTCATTTAGAAAAAAAATAAGAGCCAAACAACATCGGATGACTTCTTTTGCGCCACCTTGTATTTGCTTATTGCCCTGGCTTATCAACAGGATAACGACGTAAAACGCAACTACAAAATTTTTAAAACTTCGGTTAGAGGTCAATAAAGTAGACATTGGATAGATGCACTGCACCCTGCTCGCTGCAATTGAAATTTATAGATGTGTTATTGTGGCGACTTCAAAATAGTTGATGTGGCATGTGGTTACTGTTTGTTTGTTTTTTTTTTTTTTTTTTTCGTATTTTTAGTACCGCTGTCTCCTAACAAACTCATCTATCATCGGCTTGGCCGAACATTTCCCATTATATATGACCCTAAGTTAACGATAGATATGTATTGATTTCATTTTTCAGAGTACCTATACAGACGAAAGATTATGTATAAAGAATGACAGATTGACAAAAGGAATATTGCAGAGGGTGAAGTTTCTCCAAACTCAATTGGGACAAGCACCCCTGCCCAGTATAACATCAAAACGAAGACAGCTTTGTTCCATAGAAGAGGCTTGGAATCTTCCTATTTCATTGGAAATGAATTCTCGGCAGCAACAACAGCAATCTCTTCAAATGCATCCAAGACAATGTACAAAGAACACACCTTTACAGGTAATTACTTTTTTATTTAATACGGTTCAATATATCATACACGTGCGGTCTTGAAAACTTCACCATTGGCATCCATGCCAAATGTCATAGCAAGCATGTGCCATTTCGAGCACGAGCACTCGGCCTGATGTTAAACACAATTATACGTATCACTTAAACGATTTTAGTCCAATTTTAATAAATTTGGATGTCGGTGGAAATTATCAACACTAATTGTTGAGCGAATTTAGTTTGTATGGTCTTTGAAAAAACACTTTTATCTAAATCGCGAAGGCGGAACCGGGCTTTGCAATATTACATAAATTTTCAAAAAAAATTGATTACCGCAGATATTACACGAGTTTTTGTACCATTTGATGACTTTGTAATAGTTTTCAGTCTTTAGTTAGATTGCTCATAACTCATGATTCATTTTGTTCACCTATAGTGTTAATTCTTCTACCATTTTATTTTTGAACTATTTAAATCTCTGGTCTAAAAGTAAAAATTTTCAAGTCAGTGGGTTACCCATGATAGAAATGTTAAGCAAAATTGCAAGATCAGGCATCCATGTATTGCAGATTGTTAGAGGCTGGTTTGTGTGTAAGGCGCCGCCCATAAATGGCGATGCTCAAAAAATGACCATAATACGTCTTGAATAAACTAAAAGCAAAATATATTGGTAAATGGTATTAATATTTCAAAACGTCTCCGCGCCATGCTACCGAGCCAAATCTGTAAACAAAGTTTTTTCCTGATTCTTTCACCTGTTTATACCCCTGGGGCGTAATAGAAAATTGGTCAAGCTATTTGTAACTCAAAAACGGAGAGGTTTCCGACCTCCATTTTGAAATCTATCGGAAAGAAACTTTATATTTCGGCTACTCATAAATTGAGCCCTTCTGGGCATTTGTGGCACGATTCGAGTCAAAGCTAAAAGCAGCAGAATAGAAACCGAAAGAAGTTGCAGCTAAATGTTGTGAAGAAAATGGCGGGGATAAGTTGAATGGGCGTGACACTTAATTATTTTCATTGAGCAGTTTTTTATTAAAAAAACAGTTTTTTATTAAAAAAACAGTTTTTGCCTCTCAATAAATGTACAAAAAAACTTGCAAGGATATACAATAATAAAATTGGTCAGATGTTTGTAACGCATATATATTCTTGATCAGCATGAGAAGCTGAGTCGATATAGCCATGTCCGTCTGTCTGTCCGTCCGTCCGTCTGTGCAAATCAACTTCACGCCGCCATCTTTAGAGCTATCGGGATGAAACTTTTACTTATTGCTAGCTTATTACATGTACATACATATGTGTGTGGATCTTATAATACAGAGATGACTTTGGTAGAGTGAGGATGCACGGTGGGACTAATGTTAATATGATTATTGGGAGAGCTCCCGATCTCTTAGCTGTTTTCTACTTAAGCTACTTAACCATGGCTGTATGTTTCCTATGGCCCATACTCCTTTATAAAAAGGTCTGGTTTGATGAAAACCCTCATTCTCCAAAACATATCTGTCATTGCGCAGCACTTTTGTCACTTTATATGCCCCTTTGATTTTAGGAATAAAATTTTTAGCCAGTCCTGGAGTGAGTGGAAATTCCTAACCATCCTCATTCAAATTTTTAGCCAGTCCTGGAGTGAGTGGAAATTCCTAACCATCCTCAAATCGTCTGCCCTATACTTAACTGGATCTTTTCTTTTGGAGTCTACTTTTAACTTGTTATAGGTTTGTACTTTTTCTATACTCTTACCCGCCTCCTGTCTTGTTTATCTAGGCTTATTTTGTTTAACTCATCGAAGCTAATTTTCAATGCGTCTATAACATTTCCTCAATTTTCAATGCGTCTATAACATTTCCTCTTTACTTGGTTGCTGACTAAGTGGCCTTTTAAACGTATTGTTAAGTGCATATTCAACTGTTTTTTAGATTAGATTCAGTTTAGCGATCATTGGACTTCTATTCACGCTTTATACTTGTTTGTTGGTTTGCAGAGATTTGCGATTTTGATGTGTTTAACTTCATTTTTGACTTAAAAATCTTAAATTTTTGTCTAAAATTGTCCAGTCTTTCAATAAGAAGAATGAATTTTATTGTCTTAAAATTTCTTTAAATTCTTTTTCTGCCTATATTCCTTGTTCATATATTCCACCACGTTAAACTCCATTAAACTTGTTTCTCCGTATCTCTCTAACAAAGACTTGTTCTGAACGATTTTTATTTACTTTCACCCTCTCATATGATTCTTCATTACTGTCGCCCTCCTCGTCAAATTATTTCATGGGTGGTCTCCTTGAGTTGTCCCTAACTCATGTCCGGAATAGTCGTGACAGATCACTACATCTTGTATTTGTGGTGGGTTCTTCCAACTGGTATGGGAATCACCGATTTGGATGAATTTTGGATATGTTGTAGAATACCCCGTCATTTGAAGCTATGTGAAATATTTCGGCGCACTATTCTATATTTTCCTGAAAAATCGGGTCTAAAGTTATAGCTTCGGTGACTTATAGGTAAAACGCCGAGTGGACTTTAAGCAGCAAGGTGTGAGGAGTAGAGTTCCTGCCTAAAAGTGAGGAAGTCCTGGTTCAACCCCCGCTCGAAACTTGTTAGTTTTGTTTTATTCTTTTTTTTACATTTTCAATAATTGTCTATTGCTATATGATATAGTGGTCCGATCCTGACAATTTTCATACTTGATCTGCTCCAGATAATAAAAAGCACACAAAAAAAAATTTCACCCCGATAGCTCTTAAGATGGCTGAGTAAAACGCATACGCACGGACGGACAGACGGACATGGCTATATCGACTCAGCTTATCAAGAATCAAGAATACATATACATTATGGGATCGAAAACGTCTCCTTCTGTGCGTTACAAACATCTGACAAATTTTATAATACCCTCTGCAAGGGTATAAAAAGGTTCTATCTCAGTGTCGGCATTTGGCTCCATTTGGCTATTCACTCTTCTTATAAATGATCTTCTCGTGTGCTTATGTACGCGGATGATGTTAAGTTTTACATATTGTCTTCTTGCCTGCTTCAATCCGATCTTAACGACCTTCAGATTAGGTGTGAAACCAACCTAATAAACGTCAACGGCTCTAAATGTAAAGTTATATATTTTTACTTATGCACTCCACACTTGTCAACTTATTATCTTAACGACACTCCCTAAGAGCGGTTAGATGTGATCAATGACTTAGGTGTTCTTATGGACCATTAATTAACATTTAATCTTCATAAAGCTAATCTAATCTTAGTAAAGCTATGATTTCTCTTGGGTTTTTAAATTGATGGTCAAAAGAATTTGACGCTCCGTACACAACCAAAGCAATTTTTCGGTATTTTGAGCTTCGTGGTATAAATTTGGATTGTAATGTCGATTGCTTGGTGCTATCTGTATACACAAACTTTTATCTATTTGTACTCTGTAGACCTTCCATAAATTTTAACTCTTATTCGCTAACTCTGGCTATGACACCGAACAAATACAAATAGCGCACAAACCGGAGTATATTCAACAAGAAAAATAATTACAATGGATAAGAGTAATGTAGTTTATAAAACACCTGAGTAAAGAAACTAAAAAAAAAAAAAACTGTGATAAAATGTATATAGAGACAACCAAAATGAGGCTAAAAACTATGCTGCACAAAATAAAAACTGTTAATTGTAAAAATTAATTCGTTATTTTCTAAGCTGTTGTCATAAATAATAATAAATTTGATCAGAACAGATAAAGTGGCTGAATGCTCCGCATTGCTCCAGCCTAATATTTGTAGGCTGTGTTTACTCAAACATAAGACTCTACGTATATAGAACGTTCTTCCACTTTGACGGCTATATGGACTGTAAGATTAACAAAAAAAAAAATTACAAGGGAATACAAACTTTGGCGCAGTCGAAGCCGTTGTGCAGTTTCCTTTATCACAGTTATCACAGTGTGAATTCCGACCATATAAACTACATATAGTTATAAATCCGATTCTTTCATTGATTAAAAAAATTTGGATTGGTGAGACTCAAAAACGATCTTTATTGAAACAAAGCGTCTTAAGAACTAACTTATGATTATTCATACAGATATGATTAAAGTTCGGTTAAAAAGCTTTTGATATTAGTATTGGGAGCTTTTTATCTGGTGACAAGGGATCTGGATTTTGATTGGCTTATTGATTTTTGCTAACTAAGCGTTCTCACGCTTGGAAGATTTTTGGGGACATTTGTTTATAGGATTTTTGTTTAGTCTCGCTTGCAGTAAACATCCGCTGTTTTCTAGACTAAAGGGGGGATCAAGTTATGTGGGTGATTGGAGTGGGAAATTGAGTGGTGTGAGTGGATGGAGTGGCGGATATATTACTCCCCCAACACGTAGAAAATAGCCTGTGCTCAGGCGGGAAATACAGGGTATAGAGTTGGATGTGCTTGCTGTGTTGCAAGTGAAATTTCTTTGGATGGGGACAATTCATGTAAAACGGGATTGTCAAAAGCTGAGTCACTTGATTGTACAAAAGTTTCATCCTTAATTTGTGTAATAATTATTTTTTTTGATATTGACTTAAATTTATAGATAAGATATAGGGTTAAACTTATTATTGTAATTATAAATGTTGTGGTAGTTATGATATTAAATATTTTGTTATATGCAGTTTTTTCGGAAATGATTTGTTTAGCTTGGATATAAGAGATTGGTTCTAGTTTTGTTACATTATTGGTTACATAAATGTTTTGGGTAGAATCTTGTAATGTATTTACTATTGATATTTCATTTAACTGCATAGCACAGTCGTATATTTTTATTATATTATTTCCTTCTATGAATATTTTATTTTGGTTACAATTTTGTTTTAAATTTGTTTTGGGCAAGTTCCAAGTTACGATAATATTTGGTTCTACATAACTAATTGAATTGGTTTTGAACATCTTTGTGTATTTGCATTCTGCTGGTTTTTGTGTAATAATGCCAACTATACACTCATTTATTTCTTGTTTTTTGGTTGATTTTGCATAAATTTTATTATTTTGAATATAGTAAGTTTCTTGAATGTTTTCTGTTAAAGTGTTATTATTTTCATCTGGATAGGATATAATTTTGAATAGCGATGTTTTAGATATTTGTCTAGGTATATGCGAAATTATTAATATTTCATTTGTGTCTGATTTTAACCAAGTAGATGTTTTTATGTTTAAAAGTTTTTCTGTATTTATGTTAAATATTTCTTGATGGTTTAAAAGTTTTGGATTAAATATTCCTAGTCTTGTCAACTGCATTCCTAACTCTATGTATTCTGTAAAATGCTCTAAGTTGAACATTAGTATATTTAGTTTTTTGTCTGCATCCTGTTGAATAGTAAGATTATTTAGGAGTTCTATGTTTTTGTTGACTGCTTCAATGATATGATTAAGTTAATTTTTTTTCGGCGCTATTTGCTGATAGACTATCAATTTTTTCTTCAAGTTCTTCTTTATCGTATTGGTCTAAGGTGCCGAAAAGATATTTATGTGCTGGGCCTATTATGTTAATAAGTCCTCGCTTATTTCTTTTTATTATTTTTATGCCGTTCATTTCGCGATTTAATTTTTCGACTAAATACTGAATGTGGACTATGTTTTTATATGGTTCTGACTGCTCAACCAAGTTGTTGTAAGTGGTTTGTATATTGGTTAAGTTTACAGTTAAATAATAATATTCGAAATCTGAGGGTAAATCCATGGTTCCTGTTTTGAATACAAGATATCCATTAGGTGCCTTTATGGGATTAATTTCAATGCTTTGATTATGCGTCGAGTGTACCATTGATAAGAGTAGAAATAGTAATGTTGGGATCTCTGAAATTAATTAGTATATTTACTTTGATGAGTTTTCTTTTTCTTTTTGAATTTCGATTTGTAGTGTGTTGTTTGTCTACCTCGGTTTGTTTCAATATAATGTTTGTCGTCAACTTGGGTAATTTCCCCTGTTTTCTTAAAGGGTGTTGTCGTTTTCGATCTAACTAAAGGGGCTTGTTTATACTGTGTATTTATTTCAAAATCGTTCCTATTTTCATTTAATTTATCAATTTGTTTAGCTTTGTTAGCTTGTGTATTATAAAGAGGTGTGCCTGCGTAAATAAAGATATCTGCTGGTGTTCTGTTTGTCGTTAGATGTTTGGTTTTATGGTTATATGTGTAAAGCAAGGGTGGGCACGTAGTGGCTCTTTTGGCTCCCGTGGCTCTTTACCGGCAGAGGCTGGGCAGAGAAAAAGGTCATTTTTTGGTCTCGACGCACACAAAAATTTGTGTGTCTCGAGTTTTATGACGGGTCATAAACGACCTTTTTTGGGTCGAGCGAGCGATCGTCGTCGAACTTTTAGGCAGAGGGACGGCCAAGTCCCGAATTTTGCGGGGAGGGGGAAAAAGGGACGCGATCTCGAGCTCGCAACTTTTAGACAGAGGGACGGCCAAGTCGCGAATTTTGCGGGGAGGGGGAAAAAGGTCGCGATCTCGAGCTCGCAACTTTTAGGCAGAGGGACGGCCAAAAACCGAATTTTGCGGGGAGGGGGAAAAAGGGACGCGATCTCGAGCTCGCAACTTTTAGGCAGAGGGACGGCCAAGTACCGAATTTTACGGGGAGGGGGAAAAAGGGACGCGATCTCGAGCTCGCAACTTTTAGGCAGAGGGACGGCCAAAAACCGAATTTTGCGGGGAGGGAGAAAAACGGACGTGCGGGTTGTCCTTTGTCGAGTCGAGATGTAATGCTTGTGTACACTGACAAAAAAATTTATTTTTATTTTATTATTTTCAATTTCAACGAAATTTCACTCCTGTGCATCATCTATCAATTTGTCATAATTTATTTCTTCATTACTTAACGCTGTTCGCAATAAGTCCAACAGAGTTCTACTCGTAAGTTTGGACCTATACGAATTTTTTATATGTTTGATATGGGAAAATGCAGCTTCACATATATACGTACTTGCAAAACTAGATTCTAGTTGAAGCATTGACCTTTTTAACGTGGGGTATTTATCACTTGAAACTTTTTTCCAAAATTCTACACCTGAGTCCTTGATCGCAAGTAATTCGTTATCACTTTGTAAGTCACACAACTCTAACTGAAACAAGGGACTTTCTTCTTCGATATTAACACTTTTAGCATTTAAAAATATATTAATTAATTTTCTGATTTCGTGAAAGTCCGTAAATCGTGCATCAAATTCTACTTGCATCCGCTGTATATTTGCACAATACTTCTGAAAGTTTAAGAAAGGACATTGGACTGAGAGCTCCAAGCAGCTTGGAAAATGATTTAAGCAATTTTTACTTAAGTCGTTTTCCAATACAACCATTTTCCTCTTAAATCCATCAATCAACGATATCATGGAAACCAGCGACTGCTTTGGTGTTTGCAGTTGTACATTTAAAACATTTAATAACCTCGTAAAATCAGTTAGGAACGCTACGTCAGATAGAAATACTAGATCCTCCAGCTTTGCCTGCAAAGACTCCGAGTTTCGCACACTTTCTTTCAGAAATATGTGTATTTCTTTTCGCAGGGAAAAAAATCTATCAAGGCATTTTCCCTTGCTGAGCCAACGAACCTCCGTAAACATGGTGAGGTCTTTATATTGTGCTTTGAGCTCAAGCATGAGGCTTCGAAATTTTCGATGAGTCAATGCGTTATGTCCTCCTCTAATTTTGTTTATAATCTGTATAACTGTAGACATGGCTTCATTCAGTTCCAATGTTTTTGCGCATAAAGCCTCCTGGTGAATCAAACAATGATAAAATGGAACATTTAGACTCCTTTTTTTGAACTGCCCTTTAAGTCCCTTTATATCACCCCGCATACTCCGAGCTCCATCTGTGCATATTGAGGCCAATTTTTCAAATCCGACAATTCCGCTTATTGAAATATCTATTGCTCGGAATATATCCGCGCCAGTGGTTGTTGAATATAAAGGTACCAAATTCAAAATATCCTCGGTAACTTTAAAGGAGTCGTCAACATATTTTACAAAAATTACCAACTGTGCTATGTCGTTAACATCACAACTTTCGTCGATGGCCAATGAAAAGAATGCACAGTTTTTTATTTTGTCTGTTAACCTTTCCTGCAATTGATTGCTAATACAATGTATTCGTCTAGTGACTGTTCGACGAGAAAGTGGAACTTTTGATATTATTTGACTCATTTCGGCACCCTTAGCATCAAAACACTTTAACATTTCAATACAGGTGGTTTTCAAAAACTCACCATCCTGCAAAGGCTTTTGCGCTTTCGCAATATTATAGCTTGCAATATAAGATGCGCGCAAAAGACTTTCACTCATATTACCGGATTGTCCATTATCTGCATCAGGGGAAAGTGATATCTTCAATCTCGATATTTAATCTATTCTTTCTGTGGTATCCAGTAACCTATAGCTGTCCATGTGTCTTTTTAAATAATGCCGTTTTATGTTGAACAATTTTTTTTGCGGCATAACTAACTTACATAAAAGACATTGTAATGCCTGAATTTTTTTATTTACCGTAAAAAAATACGCCTTCTCCAGTTCACTTATATTATTTAGGTCCATTCTAATAAAACAGATACAAAAAGTCTTTAAAAAGACTGGTTCCTAATTCACACACTATATCTTTAGTTGCACACACTTCACTCAATACTTTTTTAAACACTACACTTGCGGGACCTTTTAATATTATTTACTTGGCTTAAAAACACTCAAAAAAAAAAAAAAAACACTGATTAAAACAACTTGAGGACAACACGACGTTAAGGAGGATTAGTTTAAACTGAATCGCGCAATTTTTGTTATGGTAAAATATACCCATTGATAAAAATTAATTTGCCTAGGTACCGGACTTCCCTAACAGGTATTTAGGACGCCAAAATTCCCCAACCGCTTAGCGGAAAATACCTGACCACAGGACACCTGCAAGCATATCCGGTGGGTTTTTCTTTTACCCAAAAGCAGGTATATATGTACCCGCAGCAAAGGGGTAAAAAATTAAAAAACCCCAGGAAATGCCAAATTTTCAGAATGTCTACTTTATCCCTGACTTTCCAATAATTTTAATAACCTGTATTGGGGAAGCTAGAAAAAATTAAATGATTTGAAATAAAATTTTTTTGTCAGTGTACACAAGCATTACATCTCGACTCGACAAAGGACAACCCGCACGTCCCTTTTTCCCCCTCCCCGCAAAATTCGGTTTTTGGCCGTCCCTCTGCCTAAAAGTTGCGAGCTCGAGATCGCGTCCCTTTTTCCCCCTCCCCGCAAAATTCGGGACTTGGCCGTCCCTCTGCCTAAAAGTTCGACGACGATCGCTCGCTCGACCCAAAAAAGGTCGTTTATGACCCGTCATAAAACTCGAGACACACAAATTTTTGTGTGCGTCGAGACCAAAAAATGACCTTTTTCTCTGCCCAGCCTCTGCTGCTGATGCTCTGGCTCCCAAGTTAAATTTTCGTGCCCACCCTTGGTGTAAAGGATAGTTTCAAATTTAGTTTGCTTGTCTTCTATACTAGACTCTGCATTAATAACTCTTAGCTTTTCGTTTACAGTTCTGTGGAATCTTTCCACGTCTGAAACACCATTTTTGCTCGATGTTATACTTATATTAACGTTTTCTGATTGTAGCCAATTTTGAAGAGCTATGCAAATGAAAGCTGAGCCTTATCTGCTTTGATTTCTAAGGGTTTACCCATATCGTTAAAGATTTTTGTGATTGCTCTTTTTGTTTCAAGCCAATCTCGACTTTTGACTTCGACTAAAGTCGCGTACTTTGAATAAATATCAATACAAGATAAAAATTGTTGATTGTCGATTAAATAGAAATCCATTACGTATTTTTCTCTAGCGTTAAATATCTCTGGGGTGGTTTCAAAAGATAATTTGGTATTTCGGTTTTCTGATTTTGATAAATTGCAAATATGGCATTCATTAATGAAATTTTGAATTAATTTCTGATAGTCTGGATAATAGTATTTTTCTTTAAACCAGTTGTGAGTTTTAGTGATACCTGGATGAAGTAATGATTTATGGTTTTTAAGAATAATTTCTTTGAATTCTGCATAAGTGGGAATGTCTTTTAATTTGTAAGTGGTTCTCAATGTTTTTGTTTGGCTGTCTGGGTTAATTATTTCAAGATAAGCTTCTTGAAGTATTTGAAAATCTGTGTCGTTTTGAATATAAAGTGCGTTATTTTTTGAGCATAAATATTCCTTAATAATTTCTTTAGCAAACTGATTGGTCATTTCTACATATGATATTTCTATCTTCGTTTTGTGAAAATAGTGAGTAACGTTGACTTTATTTTCGTTGCATTTATTGAATTCTATTTGACGATTGTAATAATTCAGGGGTTTTTCTGAAATGGCTATTAGGTTTTCGTTATCTTCTTGAGCACTATGTACTGTAGCTCTAGAACTACTTATTTCTTCACCTAAAAGATTTTCATCTATTTTTACTCTGGAAAGGGCGTCTGCCACATAATTTTCTTTTCCTGGTAAGTATTTTATTTTATAATCAAATTCGTTCAATTTTATTTTCCATCTCTGTAATTTCATGTTAGGTTCTTTGATATTGTCCAACCAGACAAGGGGTTTATGATCACTTAGGATTTCAAAATGTCTACCGAAGAGGTATGGCCTAAAATATTTGGTTGCCCATACGATAGATAGTAATTCCTTTTCTATGGCTGAATAATTAAGTTCATGTTGGTTTAGTGTTCTACTACCATAAGAAATAGGTCTATGGTCTTGTGAGAGGAAAGCACCTAAAGCTATATTGCTAGCATCAGCGGTTAGAAAAAATGGTTTTTTAAAATCGGGATATGCAAGTATGGGATCGTTCATAAGGAGGCATTTTAATTTTTCAAAGGATGAAATATAATGTGGGTCGGTTATGTTAATCTTAGCTCCTTTCTTTAATCCAAGGGTTAAAGGCTTTGCAATGTGTGCAAAATTTGGAATGAATTTACGGAAGAATTCGCATAAGCCTAAGAATGATTTTATTTCTTTCGGGGTTTTCGGGATTGGAAATTTTAGAATAGCTTTGACTTTGTCTGGGTTTGGTTTGATTCCTTCTGTAGTTATGACGTGACCTAAAAATTCTGTTTCCTTTTTCAAGAACTCGCATTTATCTAATTGTAGTTTTAGATTAGCATTGCGCAATTTAGCAAAGACCTTTTTTAGTGATGCCAAATGTTCTTCTAATGAGGTGGAATAAACAATAATATCGTCTAAGTAGACTAAACAATCTTTATAGATTAAGTCTTCTAATAAATTGTTCATACATCTTTGGAATGTTGCTGGTGCATTTTTAAGTCCAAATGGCATTCGTGTGTACTCGTAATGACCATGTTTAGTTGAAAATGCGGTTTTTTTCGATTGATTTAGGGTCCATTTGGATTTGATGGAATCCCTTGGCGAGGTCAATGGTTGTAAAATATTGACATTTTCCAAGTTTGTCTAATATTTCATCCATTACTGGTATTGGGAACTTGTCATCGACGGTAATCTCATTTAGACTACGATAGTCGATTACTAGGCGGAACTTTTGTTCCTTGGATGCGTCCTCTTTTTTAGGTACGATCCAGATTGGTGAACAATAGGGCGATTTCGATTTCCGAATGATTCCCTGTTCTATCATTTCATTAATTTGTTTATTGACTTCTTCGTCAAAGATTTGTGGGTATTTGTATGGGTGTTTGTAAATTGGGTCTTCGTGTTTAGTTCTGATGTTGTGTTTTATTGTACTGGTAAAGGTCAAATTTTCACCTTTCCTATACTGGATATCGCTAAATTCATGCAATATTTTCTTTAACATTTCTATTTCTTCTGAATTTAAATGATCAAGTCTAAATTCGTTTCTTTCCTCGATACCGTTATTTATTTCATGTGCGAATGCTTCATATTCAAACTCTGGGGGAGGATAAGGTATTGATTCTTCTTTATTGGTGTATTTGAAATAGAATTTGTGATTTGATAATGTTACACTATTTTCTTCGTAATTAATAACGGCCTGACATGCTTTGAGATATTTTCTACCTAATAGTATGTCATATGTTGATGAAAATTTATGGCAATAAAATTTTTGATGGTTGGGGCAAAGCTTGCTTGGTGCAAAAGATACGCTTTTGTTAAGCTCAATTATTCCTTTTATTGTTTGAACATTTAAATTTTCTGATGTTTCTGGAAAATTGAAATAATTTTCGTTGATAATATTTATTGAAGAGCCTGTATCTATAACGCACTTTAAAGGAATGTTATTGATTTTTAGTTGGACATAGGGATTTGATTGGAGGTATTCGGTTGATCTATTTGATCCAACTGTTCTGTCTGAGCTATCTGATCCGAGGCTGATTGATGAAAATTTTCGGACCATTCCATTTTACTCTGACCACTGGTACTCTCTCTTTGCCTTTTAGTGGGTTGATTTACCACAGGGTTTTGATTCTGAGGTTGATTCTGAATCTGATAATTAAGGGGATTTTCTTGTCTGCCCTGATTAAGATTTTGTTGAAATTCTTCTCGAAGCTGTTGGTTATTTTGGGAATTGGTATGATTTGAATTATTGTATTGGTGGTTTTGCTTATAATAGTTCTGCCCTGAATGGTTTTGGTTTGATTTGTAATTCGAATTTCCTGAATTACTTTGATTGTTAGTTTTTGGTTTCTCTGTGGAGCTGTTTTCATATTGACCCTCTCTCTGGGCTACTTGTTTCAGATTAGACACTGTTGAAATATCAAAATATCAAATATTGGCGGCATCGCCTTCTAATTCTAACTTATTAATTATAACAAAAGACTTATGTTCTAAATCTTACGAAGGTTTCCTCCAAAGGAAGTATGGTATAGCCGTCGTAGTAACTCTTCATAAGGCGTTTGCACCTTATATTCGCTGATGAGGGCGGCCCGCAACTCGCTCCAATTGTTGGCGTGCGCTAGTTGTGATATCCGTTGTGCATCTCCAGTGAGCTGCATCTCTATAGTACCATACATCAAGCTATGTTGACGGATGTCCCTCGTCGGGTAGAGTTGTAGAATGTAGTCAACTCTCCGTATGAACGTGCTCAGGGTCAAAGCGTTACCATCGAAATTGGGCAACTGTCTAAGCATGCTAAGTGCTTGGTTCAGATGTGTTTCTGATAGTTCCAGTGTCATCTTTAATTAGAATATATTTAGAACTTCAAGATTCGATGTCGCGCTTTTGACTGCACGAAAGGTTCTTTTGCGGATAAAACGAAAAAAAATTTTTCGAGGGCTTTGGGCTTTAGTTGCTTACAGCTCCTTTACTTGTTTTTAGCACAAAAAGTCTTGATCACGGGCCAACCTTAGATTTGATATCTGTAGCGGTGGCTTGACACAAGTTTCGCACAATTTATTTAATGATACAAAAAAAGTTTTGCTTATAACGCAACCTTAGATTCGATATCCGTAACGGTCACTTATACACAAAGTTTTGCACGCACTAAGTTATTTCGTTTTATCCTACCGACTGCGCCAGTTATAAATCCGATTCTTTCATTGATTAAAAAAATTTGGATTGGTGAGACTCAAAAACGATCTTTATTGAAACAAAGCGTCTTAAGAACTAACTTATGATTATTCATACAGATATGATTAAAGTTCGGTTAAAAAGCTTTTGATATTAGTATTGGGAGCTTTTTATCTGGTGACAAGGGATCTGGATTTTGATTGGCTTATTGATTTTTGCTAACTAAGCGTTCTCACGCTTGGAAGATTTTTGGGGACATTTGTTTATAGGATTTTTGTTTAGTCTCGCTTGCAGTAAACATCCGCTGTTTTCTAGACTAAAGGGGGGATCAAGTTATGTGGGTGATTGGAGTGGGAAATTGAGTGGTGTGAGTGGATGGAGTGGCGGATATATTACTATATATATATTCTTGATAAGTACGATGAGACGAGATCAAATAGCCATGCCTGCCGTCCGTCTGGATCAGTGCAAACTCCTCCTAGACGGTAAGAGCTACGGAAATTTTACATGTAGGCTTGTATATACTGCACAGGTTGTATATCTCGGATTCAACCGGATCGGACCACTATATCATATAGCTCCCATACAAACGCCAAAGTCACGAACAGTGTCTTTTCTCAATAACTTCGTTATTTTCAGAGCTATTGTCGGGAAACTTTATAATATTAGAGAGTTTATTACGCCTAGATCAAGATCGGGTGACCATATCATTTAGCACCCATAGGAACGATCGGTCGAAAACAGTGACTTTTGTAAATAACTTTACTTTAAACATTTGTTAGTATATACATATGTACATATATATATATTTGTTAATGACTGTGCTGAATTTAATTAAGGTCGGGTGACTATATCATATAGCTCCCATAGGAACGATCGGTGAAAAACAGTGACTTTACTCAATATCTAAGTTATTTCCCATGCTAAGATTGTAGGCCATTCTTTCGCAAACATAAGCCTTTTTAGATAACTGTTAGATAAAACGTTCTTCCACATTGATGGCTAATAGGTAAGGAAAGAGTTACCAAAAAAGTTGCAAGGGTATACAAACTTTGACGCGGTCGAAGTTAGCCCCGGCCCTCTGGTTTTCCAATCTTTTAGCAGCCTTTCTTACCTTATAACTTCTAACCTTCTTTCCACTTCGCTCTCTACTTTACTTACAATAATTTGCTCGCAACCTAAAGAAACTTGACATCGAGCTCCAAGCCACGACCCTGTGCAATACTATCCCGCACCTTGACGGTATAACTACCACATTTAAAGTGCCTTAAATTGTCACACATCCAACAGTAAAGAAAGACTTCACTAGTCTTGCAAGGATTATTGCAATTATATTTGCACCAGACAGACATTATAAAATACAATTGATTAATCAAAAACTAAAGATTTAGAAATCAATATGTAAAAGCTAACAGCAATATGCAAATGGAAAGAATAGTGAAAAAGGGAATACATTTTGTATTAAAACACAAAACAACAAAAACTTGTCACAAACGCCAAATTAATAAACGCGAGCGCGATCAAAACAAAAAAAAAAAATTGAGAGAAACAACACAACACAAGCAAAAACAGATTGTTAAAAAAAATCCAAACAACATGTGCGTATTTAATGTTCTGATATTAAATCCGATTTAAATTGACTAAATAGAATATCCGAACAGATTTATATTTTGGGATCTAAGGTTTTATATAAAATTCGATCACATTGATTTCACAGCGATACTCCAACTGCTTCATCTACTTTTCGTATATACTTATAACTATATGATATAGTGGTGTGATCCTTGAGATTTTAATATTTGATCTGACCAAGATAATAAAAAGCATAAATAAATAAATTTCAACTTGATAGCTTCTAAATGGCTGAGTAAGACGGACATGGCAATATCGACTCAGCTTCTCATGTAGTATGAAGAGTAAAATCGATTTGTTTGTATATTATATATTTGTAAATAACTTCGTTACTTTTAACGCGATTGTTTTCAAACTAAACATTTGTTAGTGTATCGATAGGAACTATCGGTCGAAAACAGTGACTTTGATCAATATCTTCGTTATTTCCTATGATAACATTATACGCCGTTCTTTCGCGAACTTTAGCCTTTTTAGAAAAAACGTTTTTCCACTTTAATGGCTATAGGTAAGGAAAGAGTTACCAAAAAAGTTGCAAAGATATACAAACTTTGACGCGGTCGAAGTTGGCCTCGGTCATCTGGTTTTAGCTTTTACCTTTTCATAGCTTGGATAATTGTTGCAATTCTTTTTTATTCCCATTGATTTAATGTTAATATATTGTTGCTTCGAGAAGGAATTCTCAATAATAAAAAAAAATCAAAGAAGCTAACATCGGCTAAGCCGAAGTTTATATACCTTTGCAGTCCTTGGTAATAATAATTTTACATGTTCGAAATTTGTTTTCTGCAACTCAATTCATCAATATACAAACAAAACAATTTTACTCTCTATTTTACAATTTGTTCTTCTTCTTTCCTCATTCCCAAAGCAAAGCAACGCACGCATACACATACACTTTATGTAGCGTTGCGTCTGTGTGTGTGTATGCATGTACTCTGTTGATGACGAAAGACGTAGTAGACAGCAAGCAGCGCTGCCCGCAGAGCTGGGACTGTATTATTGACTGTAACTTGTGTTATATTTATCCGATCACATTCAAATTTTAGGATCTGGGGTTTTATATCCAATATTATCACATATGTAAATTTCATAGCATACTCGATTTTTATGAAAATGTTTCTTCTAGTTCTTCTAGAGCTATATGATATAGTGGTCCGATCCTGATGGTTTTCATACTTTATATTTGCCGGGTAATAAAAACCCCCGAAAAATTTCAGCCCGATAGCTCTTAAGACGGCTGAGTAAAACGCGTACGCACAGACAGACGGACAGACGGGCATGGCTATATCAACTCAGCTTCTCATGCTGATCAAGAATGTATATACTTTATGGGGTCGGAAACGTCTTCTTCTGTGCGTTACAAACATCTGATCAATTTTATAATACCCTCTGCAAGGGTATTATAATGCCTCATCTGCTGAGAGCAATACTGGTGGAAGATCTTCGGATGTAAAACCTTTTGGTTTTAATTTTGCTCTTAATATTTTTGATGTTTCCTTATCTCCCGACTTCTCTGCTGACATAGCGGCAGCATGCATTAGGCTTTCTTTTGAATTTTCTTTAGAAAGCTTCGAAGCCAATTTTCTTTTCAATCTAAATCTTCCTTCATAAGCTGCAATAGGACGTCCAATCTTTTTTGTGCAATTATTTTCCTTTTTGAAAAATTATATTTCAGTTGCCAGCCATCTTGCATTTTCCATTTTAAAGCGTTCAACATGTCTGTCACTTTTGGCTAGCAGATTTTTGACCTGCGAAGCGAAATTTTGTATTTTCTAGCACTGCGTCTTTTTCCCAGCCTCACTTCCAGCAAATCGCCTCGACGGATATTTTTTTTTTTTTTTTTTAATAGACGTAGTCGTACAAAGCTCAGTACGAACAAGTGGCCCATATGACACCAGGCCCGGGCCTGTTACGAATGACCCTATGTAAAGTTAATGTTACAACCTCTACTATATCGAGTGGTTCTAGATTTATTGAAATATTATGAATTTGCGCAAGTGTGCGCTCAAGTTGTTAATTTAATTGAAATTAAAATACAATTACACATACTATCACATTAACACTTTACGTAATCCGCCATAATCTTATTTGTTCTGCTCCACGAAACATAACTATTTTCAGGTTAGGTTCGATCAAAAACATGATTTATTAAATCTGCTAAATACAAAACAATACAACAACAAACACAGTTTTGGCACTTAAATCTACATTCTACATACCTTGATTAGTATTTTTCAGCATTAAAACCACAAATAGTTCGTAAACGAAAAACTATCAAACTTTGTTCATATGCTAGCAAAGTATCAACTGACTGATAGAGCTGCAAACGAAAATATAACAAAATAATTTTGTACTTTATGCCGGTAAGCTTAAGGAGCTTTCATCACTCCATAAAACTTGACGCCAAAACGATTGGGGCTTAGCAATATATTTTTTTGCCAAATGTGAGACGTTTCAGTTTGCTTCTGGCAGTAATCTGGGGAATATTTCTGGCAACATACGTTCCAAACTCTGCTTCCTTGAGGCGGCTACGAATTAACCTTTCGCTAATTATAATATCGGTCGTATCAGCGAGCTCCCGGGCAACTGTGCATCTCTAAAGGGTTTTCTCTAAATTTACGCAGAATATAACGATTCGCCGTCTCAGTTGTCTTGCGAGGTGTACCACCTCGAGGCAGGTTTTTGACGTGTTGGTGTGTTTTAAACTTGTTTATTTGATAATAAACAGCTTGGCGAGAAACATTGTATAAGTTACTGTTATTTTCTACAGAAATACCAGAGTTATATGTACTTCGACACAATTTCACACTTGACCATGTCACTTAATTCATTTGCTTTACCCACAATGTCGCAAAACAAATAAGACAATTGATTTTTTCTTTCATTGAACTAATTATTGAACAGTAATAACCACGTGTGATAATGGGTTACTCTTGAGCAGACTAATAAAGACTAAAAACTGAGAATATGAAAATACTTTTGTCCACCTCTTATCAGCTAACGAAAGACAATAAAGCAAAAATTAAGGAAATCCAAAGAGCAATTGAAGAAACAATTTTTCAATCTGCTTTATTATTAACTGTTGCATTGCTTATAAAGTAAGAACCGTTAACTACTTTCTTTAAAACAAATCGCTAAAGAGAGCAACAACTTTTGTTAAAATACTTATGCCTTCGACTGTATGTTGTGTCAAATCCAGCCCTGAAAGAATAATTATCTTATCTCAAATAACGAAGAAAGGATCATTACAATATATGTATAGAATTAAAAATTTTACCTATGATACTTCGAATGTCAATAAAAAACATGTAAATAAAAGTTAGTTCGATTGAAAAAAAAAAAAATGTAAGAAAGGAATGGTAGAAAGGGAGGTGGGGGTACATGTTAAACTAATAATTATGTTTTAAAGGAAGCTAGAGAAATCCTTTTCCTGTGCAGCAAATTTTGACTCTCAATTAGTTAGTCATCTTATGTTTTCGGCCTTCATTTGTTTTTTTAACACGTACTGCGGTCCAATTTTATTCTAGTGCTGAAATAGGCGTGTATATCGATCGATTTGCATCGACAAATGATATACATCATCTATGTATACACATAGATTCTATTCCATTTTGGAGGATTCACATAATTCGATGCATCAAAAAAATCAAAATAAGAAACCAATCAAGTTTGTCAAAATTTTAAGGGTCAGATTCGACGCAAAAACGAAGTTACAATATTTTATTAAATTTTCTTCCTAAATTTCTGGACACAACGCAATTGCATTTTCAGCCCTTAACCAATTTAAACACATTTAAATAGTATGTCTTTAACGTTATTATATAATCGGATATTACTCATAATCGGCGTACTCATAATCGGATATTATATAGCTTTCAAATAAAATTTAAATTTTATATATTTTTGAAGAGATAAAGCCACCAAATTTGGTGAGTAGATTGGTACCTACGGTAATAAGATTTACCACGCCCCCTTCCACTCCCACAATTTAAACAAACCAAATTTTTTACAAACTAGCTAGACATATTCAATTAAGTAGTACTAGTGTAAAATTTGTTTTTTTTTTATTTATTCAAGTTTACTTTCGTCTCCCGCTAATGGAAAAAAATATTTTTCTGAAAACTAACAAAGCTGAAGTCATCAAATTTGGTACATAGACAATTTTTTTTTTCACTTGGTGCATGGTATACCGAAATTGGCAAGCCAACTTACTTACTTCATTTGCAAAAGGGGTATATTAATTTTGGTCAGAAGTGTGCAACGCAAAGAAGGAAGCATCTCCGACCATATGAAGTATATATATTCTTGATCAGCACGACAAAACATCTCGGATTCAGCCTGGTCGGACTACTATATCGTATAGCTCTCATACAGTGACTTTTCTCAATAACTTTACTTTGTAAGCTATTGTCGTGAAATTGAATATTGGTGAGTTTATTACACTTATAAACAACTGTGCCAAATTTGATCGGGTGACTATATTGTAATATACATGTAAAGACGAGAACGGCACACTGCTCTCAGATTACCCCTATTTTGACGAGGCGTGCAACAGCTGAGAGTGAGTGAAGTTGGTACAAAACATCCAAATAACAAAAGTTGTACAGTTGTGAAAATTCCAGTAGTGTGCGGTAGCTTTTTTAAGAAAACGTTCTCGAACATTCGATCAGTCGGCGCCACGAAGTCGCGAAAAGCGAAATGTCGCCACCATTGCGCACACCAGCGATCGCCACCATTGCGCACAACAGAGCGATCGTTGAAAATAAGACCATGAACGAAACGTTTGGCCTAGCGAAAGAAGAATCGATAAAAAATAATATGGAAGTTAAAGAAGTTAGTGACGTATAAAAAAGTGATCCCAAAGATCTGGATATAAAGATGCAACAGGTAATACAAATGTTGCCTCTTACAATCGAAGCGGATGAGAGAAAGTATGCAGAAGTCAAAATAAACCCTGAGCATTTCGCAAAAGTTGTATGGGTGTTCGACGGTTACAACGTACCGGTAGAGAAATGGTTTGAGAACTTTGAGCAGAATGCCGAAGCTTACGAGCTCACAGACAAGTAGATGTGCAAGCAAGAAATAAAATGAGTGGTGCGGCACAGTTATATCTCGAGTCAAAAACAGAGTGATTTTCAGAGTTTGAGACAAATGCTGTATTGTGAGTTCGAGTCAAATTTGAGTAGCGCTGACCTACATCAACAGTTACGCGTTCGTAGAATGCACAGTGGTGAATCGTTTCACGAATATATGCTAAATATGAGATAAATTGCTAGTGCTGGAAAAATCGAAGTCGCGGCGGTTTTACTGTACATAGTTGATGGGCTTAATATTAAAAGCGAGTTCAAGTTCTCCATGTACAACTGTAAGTGGCTAAAAGAATTAAAAGAGCAATATGGTGTATTCGAGCATGTAAACAAATTTGTTAATTTTGACAAAAACAATCGTAAAATCACGTCTATTGCAAAAGTGGAAAACTTTAAAAAGTAAGAGTATTGTTTTAATTGCGGTTCTAGTGTAATGTAATAGTGTACTGTAATAGTGCGGATAGAAAATGTTTCAGTTCTAATGAGAGTGGACATATGTCAACTAATTGCCCCAGTAAGTTATCAGCTGTTCGTAAAATAAATATACAAAAACGGGTCAAGTCGATATCGCTGAATGGCGTAAACGTTGACGGTTTGATCGATACGGGCTCAGATGTCACTATTGTAAAGAACTCCTTTTTTAAATACTTGGGTAAGATTGATTTAAAAGAAAGATGCTTAATCCTCTGCGGCCTAGGCAAAAGCCAAACAAAAGCAAAAAGTTTTTTCGAGACAGAGGTCATCGTAGATAACCTAAAGTCGCAGTAAAAATTCTTGGTAGTTGAGAGCAACACTAAGGATTTGGGATACGCCTTCGTGGAGAAGCTTAGAGTATCGATCGATGAGCGTGGATATACATTTATGAGCCTGGCTGAATACACCAAATCGCAAGAAGAGTATGCTGACAATTGGTGCAATGTTTTTGACATCTCATGTAGTTATTCGGCTCCTCCGCAATATCAAAAGCAAGTCGAGGCGTTGATACAGGATAGCTATCAGCCGAATGATGCAGAGAAGGTACATTGTCCTATTGAGTTAAAAATTGTACCAGATGGCGCAATAATCCCATTTAGGTTACCCAGTCGTTTGTCAACACCAGAAGAGGAAGCGGTTAAAAATCAAGTTGATTAGTGGGAAGAAAACGGAAATGTGCGCAAATCCACTTCGAATGTTGCTAGCAAAGTTGTACTTGTAAAGAAGAAAGACAATACTTTGCGGGTTTGTGTAGACTACAGGAAGCTAAATAGCATGGTTTTGGAAGACTGCTTTCCAGTTCCTTTAATGGATGAAATGCTTGAGAGATTGGAGGCAGCAAGCTTTTATACGATTATGGATTTAGAAAATGGATTCTTCCATGTGCCCATAGAGGAATCTAGCAAATCATATACAGCGCTTGTTACTAGAGAAGGATTTTAAGAGTTTAATAGAGCGCCATTTGGATTTCGTAATTCTTCTGCTTCATTCATTCGTAACAAGAATACAATGCAATTATATATGGATGACATTATAGTATATGCTAAGTCAGCAAACGAGTGTCTAAACAAAACCAAATTGGTATTAAAATTGGTATTTAAATTAAAAATAAAATGGGGAAAGTTTTTTGCAAAAACGTATAAGTTGCGCAATAGAAATTGTATCTACAAGATTTCAATTTGAACGTGGAGCACCGATCAGCAGTAAAGATGCAGCACGTGGACTGTTTAAGCCGTTACCCGCAGTCGTGCTTAGTAGTAAAAGATGAAATAACAGCGCGTTTAAAGAAGGCACAGCAGACAGATGATCATATTATCGCAATTATAGAGGTACTAAAGCAGCAACAATGTAAGAACTTTTACATTAAAGGTGGTTTGCTATTCAAAGAAGTTGAAGGTAATGAGTTATTGGTAGTCCCAAAGCTTATGGATCGTGAGATAATACAACGATCGCATGAGGTTGAACACTTTTCGACGCGCAAGACAATGCACGCTATCCAACAACATTGTTTACCGCATTAGGAAAGTAAAGTATCAAGATTGATGATTTAGGACCCATGGACAGCACCTCCAAGCAGTACAAATTCATTTTGGCAATGGTAGATGGTTTTTCAAAATTTGTATGGTTGTTTCCAACGAAATCCACAGGTCAAGAAGAAGTAATTAAAAGGCTCAAAGAATGGGCAGACATATTTGGATTTCCCGAGAGGATCATAAACGACAGAGGGGTGGCCTTCCCATCAAACGCTTTTATAGAATTCCTTCAATCAAATGATGTACAGCATGTATTGTCAACCACAGGAGTAGCAATGGCCAAATCGAACGGGTTAATCGTTGTATTCGGTCCATTATCGGAAAAATGTCTGAAGAAGAGCCCGCTAAATGGTATAAGGGTGTTTTGAAAGTACAGAAGGAGATTACTTGAACGATGCATTCATCAACGAAAATGTGACAAACTTGGCAAGTCAGTTTTTGAGGCCCTATGAAGTAATCAAAGCTAAGCGCAACGGCGGGTATGATGTAAAGAAAGCGACCAATGGTGAGGGGCCAATGATGACAACTACGAGCGTGGACTATATGAGGCTTTGGCGATATGTTGCTGAGAACGACGACTTGCTGTCTTCTGAGTCAGAAGACGATTATCAGGAGGGCCGAGTGTAAAGACGAAATAGGCACACTACTCTCAGATTACCCCTATTATGATGAGGCGTGCAACAGCTGGAATGAGAGGCATCTACGCGAGAGAGTCGTGAGTCGAAGTGCAGACGTCGTACAGTTGGGCCTCTGCTCGGATAGCGTTGCAAAAATCTGTTTTTTCATGATCGCGTTGCCAAATTCGATAGGAAATACTTCAGAGATTATGAATCCAAAAAATTTTTAAAGTCGGTTGAGATTAATGGGTGCTAGAGGCGTCCATTTTTGAGACATTTTTAGTAAATAGGAAAAAGTTGTAATTTTAATAATTACTAAAATCGTTAATGAACTAGAAGCGATTAAAAAAATATATAAATATTGGCGTTTTTTAACTTTTTGTGGAATATAACTTACAAGTATCACCTAGTATCACTACCGGACTACACACACTAGGTAGGTGAATCTCTGAAAAGGAATTTACCGATTTCTTTAGAACACTCGGAGATCGCTTCATTGCAGCAGGGGACTATAACGCCAAACATACGCACTGGGGATCTCGCCTGGTAAATCCTAAAGGCAAGCAGTTGTACAACACAATAGTCAACCCTCTCAATAAGATGGATTGCGTCTCATCGGGTAGGCCTACTTATTGGCCCACAGATCCACAGAAAGTGCCTGACTTGATTGATTTCGCAGTAACCAAGAGGATTCCACGTAATCGGATCACTGTGGATACACTGCTAGATTTAACTTCCGATCACTCTCCAGTGCTATTCACACTTTTAACAAGACCTCAAGTACTTGATCGCCCATATAGGCTTACAAACAACAAAACAAATTTGCTTAAATTTAAAATGTACATGAGTGCCCATATTGAGTGTTCGCCGAAACTGGATGCTGCAGAGGGCATTGATATGTGCGTCTCTGCACTTGAGTCTATGATGGCAGCTGCAGCAAGAGTATCTACTCCACCTGCCTCTTCTTACACTAAACCTGTTGACAGGCCTACGAAACGGCGGATAGAACAATTAGTAACGGAAAAACGACGTCTAAGAAGAGAATGGCAGATTACTCGCTCACCAGCAGCAAAACTTCGCCTAAGGGATGCTAATCGCAACCTCTCCAAGGCGTTAAGACAAGAGGAAAGCTGGGCTCAAAGAAAATACATAGAAAAGCTCAGCCCAACCAGCACCAAACTTCCTCTGTGGAAAGCCCACCCAACTTTAAGCGCTCCTACAGAGACAGTTCCACCGATAAGGGGTCCAACCGGTGGATGGGCCCGAAGTGACGAAGAGAGGGCATCCGTATTTGCCACACATCTTAAAATGGTTTTCCAGCCAAATCCAATATCAAACTCATTTGTACTTCCCCCTTCGAGCACATTAACGGATAGTGAGTACTCGGAACTCCAATCGGATGAGATCACTGCAGTTATTAAAAACCACATAAAGCCAAAAAAAGCCCCTGGCCATGACCAAATCACACCGAAAATTATCCTAGAACTCCCTATTATCGCCATATAATACATCTGCAAACTGTTCAACGCTATAATAAGAATTGGCTACTTCCCAAGAACATGGAAAAGGTCCACTATCATCATGATTCCTAAAGTGGGAAAGGACAAAACCCAGCCATCATCCTATAGGCCAATTAGTTTGCTATCATGTCTTTCGAAGCTTTTTGAAAAGGTCCTGCAGATCCGACTAAACTCATTTCTGGCATCGGAGAACACAGTAGCAGAACACAGTACTTTCAGTAGCCTACATTGGATCATCAATGCTCGGTCCCCTCTACGTCTGGAATATAAAGTCCTCCTATACAACTCCGTACTGAAACCCATCTGGACTTACGGAGCCGTACTATGGGGGAAGGCAAGTACCAGCAATGTCGATATTATACAAAGCCTACATTGGATCATCAATGCTCGGTCCCCTCTACGTCTGGAATATAAAGTCCTCCTATACAACTCCGTACTGAAACCCATCTGGACTTACGGAGCCGTACTATGGGGGAAGGCAAGTACCAGCAATGTCGATATTATACAAAGATCGCAGTCGAAAATTTTAAGATCAATCACGGGGTCCCCGTGGTATATACGGAACGACAACATTCAAAATGATCTAAATATACCTAGCGTAAAATCTGAAATAGGTAGTCAACAACTAAAGTATTCTGCGAAACTGGATGCACACCCAAATATTCTTGCCAATTCCCTTACGCGAAGTAATAATAGAACTCGTCTTAAAAGAAATGACAGACCAACCCAATATCAAGAGATTCGGGCCGCCTCCAATATCCCCAGGATTTATCTTAAGTACTAGATTAAGAAAAATATCTCAAACTTGTTGTTAGGCTCTAATTTAAGAGTAGATTCAACAAATATATATTAAAAGTTAAAAAAAAAAAAAAAGATGTATGTATATGATCCCAATATGCGGAGACCTGCGACACCGATGCGTAAGCCATAAAACTATGGAAACCTCGCCTAAAAAATACGCTGCAGGTATAAGGAAGAAGAAGAGCGCATGCGTATTGTCCTGTAGCTTCTTTGTTTTTAAATGATTTAATTGCTTAATGCTGCTTTGCAAATACTACCTGTTTATACATATATACGCCTTTCTACACTGTTAAATTGCTTGCCTGACAAGGCAGGTAAATGTTATTTAAGTTGACTGAATAGTATTTGGCAATATAATTCAATTCAAGACAGTTTTATTTATTAGTGCAAAAATGTTGAAAGTTTTCCACGAGTGTGAAAACTTAAATGGGATTGCTGAAGGAGATGGGCGTTTCATTATAACAGGTGTTAGTCAAGAGATCATAAAAAGTTTGGCTGTTATCTTGAATGTTATAAATTGCAAGGAAATGGTAAATGGTGAAAAATTTTCCGAACAGACTTCAAGGACTACTCAACTTTTGACTGAATTGTATCCGCACATAAAACTTACCCCAACGGTACATAGGATTTTGGCTCACGGAAAGGATTTAATAGAATATCAGTGTTAACCAATTGGAGAGCTATCCGAAGAAGCACAGGAATGTAAAAACAAGGACTACAAAAGGTTCAGATATACTAATACATTAAAAACTTCTCGTGTTAGACAAAATGAAGACCTTTTTAACATGCTAGCAGCCTCTTCTCTAAGTGGGTCACACTTATTGCATCACGTGCGATACGTGCGATCACGAAATTTGGAAAATAGCAACTATAGTCCCGAAATGTTGAGTTTATAAGATATTGATATAAATATTAAAAATTATTTTGAAGAAAATCAGCCATCAAACCATAAAATTTTCAAAATTAACCTAAAAAAAAAAAAAAAAATTTTTCTTTCTTTTTGTAATTATGTTAGAAAATCAAAATAAAACATTAAGAAATGCTACATAGTCATTTGAAATAATTATAAATTCTGTTTGTGATTGAAAAAAACATGTTTTGCTCCATTTTTAAAGAAAAAACAAGCTTGGAAATATTTTCTGACTTTGACCTTAAATATAACAGCACTACGAACACCCAGCACTTTTGGCAAACATCATTTTGAAGCTTAAGGTATTCTTTATCATAAGCTTTTTAAATTTTTAAAATTGCTTGTCGGAAAAGAAGCTATGATTTTTGCAATATAAAATGCCAAAAGACCCCACTGTGCGTCGTCGAGAACGGGCAATAAAGAGGTTACAAGAGCGTTCGGTATGATAAAGCTTTCACTGAATGGTGCGGTACACCACATAGGCATATTAAATTTATCCATAAGTACACACACGCGCAGTGTAGGTCATTAACATATTCATTGCAAAACGGCCAGTTATGTTGGCCTGCACACGGCCCCACTGCATAAGCTAAGATTGCAATGTAAGCATAACCTTGGCCTATATAAATGCCCGAACTTATTAATAAAGAACGAATTAGCCTGACAATTGCCTAAGTAACAAGTTATCGCCTTTTTAACAGTATCATATTGCTCCCATAGGAACAATCGGTGGAAAACTGTCACTCTGATCAATAACTTCGTTTTTCCCATGTATGCTTTTCTTTCGCAAACATTAGACTTTACAGAAAAACGTTTTTCCACTTTGAATATCATAGGTAAGAAAAGAGTAACAAAAAACTTGCAAGGGTATACAATCTTTGACGCTGTCGAAGTTAGCCCCGGCCTTCTGGTTTTTATATACAATCTATTCTAATGGACAATAAGCAAATATCAAATGTAAGAAAAAAAAAAAAAAAAAACAAATAAATATAACAAAAACAATAATTATTGAATGAACTTAGGGGAATATAATTATATGAACCCCATACTAATTAATTGCTAATTCTTTACAGGGACCACCTCCACCATACCCGCATAATTACGCTAATCCAAGCCCATTGCCTGCAAAACGGGATAAATGGGACAATATTGAAGAAAATCGATTAGTTCAAGGCTTCCCGATTGCAAATGCATTTAAAGATCCGCAGGACCAAATCATTCAGAATTTAAATTTACAACAACACCCCGTACAATCAAACAAATTATCGTCTTACCCAATTAACTTACAAGAAAAGAAAGTAATAGGGGATAGTTATACTTCACAATCGTACATTTCAAAAATAAAACAGGCTATAAGTGTAAATGAAGAATATGATGCCAAAAACATAACACAAATGTTTGGCAAATATACTCAGAATTCATTAGGTATGTATGCTTTCTTTTCTATTATGCCATAGTAATATCCAGTGCCTAGTATGAAAAAAAAAATATATAGATAAAAAATATATTCGTTATCCACAATCTTTTTCATCATGCCCGACGGAACTACCTTTCAGTATTGCTTCATCGGGGAGAAAGTCCACCTACCTAGGTCTCCACTGAGCCGCCGACTAGGTTCAGTGCCTAGTATGAGTGAATACATATTTGTTAAGTTGAATTTTAAATTTTACAGGCATTTACTATCATATAAAATATAAATTACTTTTATCAATTATTGCCATGTTATTTGAATATGCAGGAAATTTGATCAAAATTTTATAAAATTAAAAACAAAATTATTTCAGAAAAAAACATTGCCGTTTTTAACACTGAGGAAAATATTATGAAAACTATTTTTGTTAGTCTCTTTTTAAATATATTTGACGAACCTCTATTACGAGATCAGTTTTTATAAAGCTTATTTATTTTTTTATTATCGATTTTGAACTTATACATTTAAAACACTTTAGTTTCTACAGTCATTTGAGTTCAACTTGACAAAATGTATCCACTCGTGATCGCCGCTGTATAATACCGTGCAACAAAATGTAGTACATCTATTAAATAACAAAACGCTATTTTTGTTTTTCGAAGTTACTTTTTATACCCTTGCAAAAAGAGTATATTCATTTTGGTCAGAAGTGTGCACCGCATAGAAGGAAGCCATTTCGACCATATAAACTAAATATATTCTTGATCATAAGACGAGTTCAAAAAGCCATGTCCGTCCGTCTGGGTCAGCGCGATTTCCTTCTAGACCGTAAAAGCTACAGAGTTGAAATTTTGAATGTAGGCTTGTTTATACTGCACAGTTTGTATATCTGGGATTCAGTTCCCATACAAACGGCAAAGTCACGAGCAGTGGCTTTTCTCAATAACTTAGTTGTTTTCTGAGCTGTTGTCGTGAAATTTTATTACACCTATAAACGACGTTGCCAAATTTGAGGAAATCTAATGACTCTATATTACATAGCTCTTATAGAAACGATTGTTGGTAAATATCACAGTTTAACATAGCTATTAATGAACGTGCCAAATTTGATTAAGAGCGAGTGACTATGTTATATAGCTCCCTCTGAAACTATCGGGGGAAAAATGTGACTTTGACCCATAACTTCGTTACTGGCTATGCTAATGTAGGCCGTTCTTTTGCAAGCATTCTTTTTTTTAAATAACACTTTTTTTCTTGTTGACGGCTATAAATAATAAGTTACAAAAAACTGGCAAGGCTATACAATCTTTCGTTTCTTGTAACTTTTAAATAAAATAATTTTTAATTTTTAAAGTAAGGCATTTGTATGAACAAATGTTCAATAAAGAAAGCTGCATTTAAATTTTGATGATTAAGGTTAATAGGACGCAGTATGTCTTTCGGCAAAACCAACTTTGCGGCGACTTAGCAACAAGATACAATAAATTAGTAGATCAGCTTTATAAATCGTTACGAATGTAGAGAAACATAGATACGCACACTTTACAGCCTTACCTTCTCTATGGATAACCAAAGATACACAAAACAGACATTCCTCTTTGACAAATTTGTTGTTTGAATAACTCACAGTCTTATCATCTGTGTAAATGCTTAACAAAATGTTAAAAAACCTGAAAAAGGTTATGCGTCCTTCTATAAAAGTAATATACATACCAAGTCAATAGCACGCTTTTATTAACATTTGGTTTCTTTTGATGTGGTGTCGTTGTTTCCTAGGGTCCCCACTGAAATGAAATTGAGTCCTACACAAAAATACCAAAGTAGTTGTCTATAGACATTGTGAATTTTCGCATAACGGAAAACCGTTATTTTAGATATAAAAACAAGAATTATACTCATCTTTTAGAAATACCAATGGGATCTTCGGCATCACCCACATATATTCCATTATAATGAACAATATTTGACTACTGTGAAAATACTGTACTTTAATACCAAACTATTAAGCAAATAAGTAGCTGACATATTCCTAATAGTGAGTCTTTCTTTTTCTATAGCCGTAAACGAAAAAAAGGTTATATATAAAAAGTCTAATGTTCGCCAGAGCAGTATCGTAGCAATCGGGCGCATGTAGAATGCTCTTTTATCGTTTGTTTATATGACAGCTATACAATTTAGTTACCCGATTTTGAACAATTTTGGCAGAGTCATTAACGAGCATAAAAAACCAACATTAATTAATATGCATACAAAAATTAACAAACTTGAATTTGAATGAAAATCGCGTCAAAGTAACGAAGTAATTGATAAAAACACTGTCTTGCTCCTATCGGTTCTATGGCCTTGTCCCACGCCACGATCCCTTTGTTTATAACAACTCTGGACTCTCTCCCAGCGCCCCTGGTACCAATTTCATCCAAATTGTTGAGGAGGATTGGTTGACGAGTTTTATATCCTAAGAAATATTTCATATCAAATTAACCTAAAACTAATAACGAATTTTACTCACGCTTTTTTCTCCACGGCTCGATATCAAGTCATCGCTTTTGTACACTATTACAACACTGTGTCTTACAACACTAATAAATCATATGCTCTTATGGCTAAATTATATGTAGCCTAACACTACCAAATGAAATTTCAATTTAAATTCTAACAGCTTTCGGCATTTCTTCACAACTCTTTCTATGACCCTTTATGATATAGCCACCCGAGCAACCCATTTATCACAGTCATTAATAGCTATGTTAAACGGTGAAATTGTGACATTTGAGGATCTATATGATATAGTGGTCCGATCCGACTAAATCCGATATATACAACCCGTGCAGTATAAACAAGCCTACATGCATAATTTCAACTCTGTAGCTCCAAAGGTCAACTCGGTGAACTCGTCTCGTCATGCTGATCAAGAATATATGTACATACTTTATATGGTCGGAAATACTTTCTTCTATGCGTTGCACAATACACCAAAATTAATATACCCTTTTTGCAAGGGTGTAAAAATTAAATTGTAGGCCCCAGAAATGGCCAAACCACTCCATGAATATAAAATATGTATGAGAAAGCGGCTACAAAACTCCTCAACACTCATATGTACAATAAAATTGCAACAATAAATATGATGTAAATATCAATAAATACGAAAGCAGAATTATATTTGTCCTAAAATTTTACGTATGTATACTCGTATAGTATGTACAGTGATCAAGTTTATTTTAATTTTGTTCCACGCCTACTTTCGTCCCCAAATTGGATAAAACTGATTTACTCAAACACAAGACACCAAATTTTGATACAAAATAACAAACAATCAAACGAACCGCCTCGACAAATTAAATAAAACTAATTTTCTCAAAGACTACTAACCTAAAGTCACCACATTTCGTATTTAGACTTGTTTAGTATGTGCGCAGATTATAATTATTTAAAATTGCCTCACAGTCAGCACACTTATTAGCTTTACTAATTTCCACCAAAATACCAAATTTTTATTAAAATCGGACAAGATACTGGCTATTACTAGAAAGCTCGTGTGGTGGTAAGGGTGAGCGAAATATCAATTGCTGTGAGGCATGTAAAAAGAATTAAAAAAGCATACTGGTACATGGTATACCGAAGGCGGTGAGAGAACCTACTTCATTTTAAAAATGATCAAAATACCCAGTGCTATATTAAAAATATCAAAGAAGCTAACTTCGGCGTATACCCTTGCAATCCTTGGCAATAACATTTTTACTTTTTTTCTTTTCTTTCCCTGCAATTCAATTCTTCAATACATAAACAAAACATTATTACTCTTTTTACCACAATTTGTTTTTCTTCTTTTCTCATTCTCTAAGCAAAGCAACGCACGCATACACATACAGTTCATGTAGCGTTGCGTCTGGGTGTGTATGCATGTGCTCTGTTGATGACGTATGACGTAGTAGGCAGCAAGCAGCGCTGCCGGCAGCAGAGCAGATTTATATTGACTGGGGTCTCATTTTTTATTTCCCTTACTATCACATCAGCAGTTTCATGGGGATACTTTAATTTTTATGAAATTTTTTTGGAAATGGTTCTTCTAGAGCTATATGTTATAGTGGTCCGATCATAATAATTTTCATACTTGATCTGCTCAGATAATAAAAATAAAATAATAAAAACAAACAAAATTTCAGCCCGATAGCTCATAAGATAGCTGAGTAAAACGGACATGGCTGTATCGACTCAGCTTCTCATGCCGATCAAGAACATATATACTTTATGGGGTCGGAAACGTCTCCTTCTGTGCGTTACAAACATCTGACCAATTTTATAATACCCTCTGCAAGGGTTTAAAAAAAACTTCAAAATGGAAAATTTCAAGCAAAACGAGCTAACTTTGAAAAACCCAAATAGGGTTTTGCTATTCAATAGATGTACGTTCAGAAAAAAAGGTCCCGTACGTTTTGATTTTTGTTTGTCGCACAGTGTAATATATTATTCTAAACTTTTTATTTTTATTTAATTCAAGATACCTTGGATACTTTTACGGATGACATTTTAAGCTCTTGCGAAAAAGGAGAAATAGTTAATTCGTCAAAAAAAATGTCAAATGAAATTAAAGTCGAAGCTATTAATACTCCACTTTTTTGTTGTAATGAAACAAATTGTAAGCCTAACGAAGTTAAAAAGGATTTAGAACTTGGTATATTCACTGCCAAATCGGACTTATCACCTGCGTTTAAAACAAATATGGATTCAAATCAACTGTTATCGGCTGTCAAGGATTTGACTATTGACGAGCCGCCGGTTAGTTACACCATTCTTAATTCAAATTCTCCCCCACCTTTTCCACCGGATTGCCCTCCACAAAAATTATCGAGAGACCAACTATTACCACCAACACCTTCGGTTCATTTGGAAAACAAAAAAAATGCATTCAGCCCACAATTACAGGAGTTTTGTTTAAAACATCCAATAGCGGTTGTGCGGGGATTGGCAGGTGCTTTAAAACTTGATTTGGGACTCTTCTCAACAAAAACATTAGTCGAGGCCAACCCTGATCACAGTGTTGAAGTCAGAACTCAAGTACATCAGTCACCAGATGAAAATTGGGACTTATCGCAGGCAAAACGAGTTTGGGCTTGCATATCCCATCGATCACATACAACGATTGCAAAATATGCGCAATATCAAGCTTCGAGTTTTCAAGACAGTCTAAAGGTGCAAATTTAAATGTCTATTATTAATTTATTGATCATAATACATAATTTAAAATATATTTTTTTACAGGAGGAAGGAGATAAAGGGTTTGCTGGTTCACAAGTTTTGTCAGACTCTGATTCTAAAGATTCAATTTCCAATTCTAGCATAAGCTTAAAACGAAAAAGATCCAGGACCAGCAGTAAAATGTTAAGGTAAAGAAAATTTTTTAAATAAGTTATTTTAAACATTTTTTTTGTCTATTTTAAAGAAGATATCATTCTTCTCTTTCTTATGTTGCACTAATAAAGTATTAATTTTATGAGAGTAAAACTTCATAAATTGTACAAAACACTTTAATTTTAAAATTAAGATACACCGCCTGAAAGGATTATTATAACTATAATCATATGAGTACGGCAAGTAAGTCAAGTCGTTTTGCCGAATTCGGTATACGATACATGGTACAGGTGAAATAACTTTTTCAATTATAGTAGTGTTGTTTTTAAGAAAATCCCTTTTGTTCATATGGCGGCGACAGAAGGGGACGTGGTAAAAATTTAAAATAAACTAGATTTGCTGATACATGTGCGCCAACCTTTAAACACCTATAGAAACCATAAAATACAACGGTGCGTTTTGGATTTCTTTGAATTCGATTTTGTCACGCGAATTTAAAAACCCTGGGTATCGGCCGTGCCTGTTTATACCCTGCAATTATTTTCGTTTATACCCTGCAATTATTTTCGTTTATACCCTGCAATTATTTTCGTTACCGACATCGCGATGCGAAACTCCAAGTGGAAAAATATTTTAAATTTCGAGGTGCCTCAAAAAATATGCTATCTCGCTTATTTTATGGAGTTTATGGACAGCCTAGTAAAACACAGAACAAAATTCACTAATTCTGGAACAGGTTTCCCTTAGGATTATTCAAAATCAATTGGTCTACATCCAAAAAAAACCCTTTTTCTATATGGTACAATATACCGTGTATAAAATAACAGGTCGTGAATTTAGTTTGTTAAGGGCGGTCTTCGGTATTGTAGGCTTCGCCAACTTTTTTCGCTTCATTTAGTTGGCAATGTAATTCCCAACTAGTTTTAGCGTTGAAGACATGGTATGGCTATTACAGTTTTGGAGTTCTTTAGCAAAGTCTGCTGATGATAGAACTTGGTAGTTCTTGAAATAGCTATACAGACAACCTGCTCACCTTTTTGTGTGTTGCCTTGGAAATAATCTTCTTTTGTAAGATTGACCTCGAGATGGGTTAATTTCGATTTAAATTTCAATAGGTCGTAATCTCTAATCAGATAACACTAACGGAAGACACGACGTTACTTTTGAATTTTATTCCAAAAAAAAACCTTTTTTCTATATGGTACAATATACCGTGTATAAAATAACAAGCCGTGAATTTAGTTTGTTAAGGGCGAAGCTCTTACACTAATTTTTCATAGCGCCTAAGGGTATGCACAAAAGGTGGTCTTCGGTATTGTAGGCTTCGCCAACTTTTTTCGCTTCATTTAGTTGGCAATGTAATTCCCAACTAGTTTTAGCGTTGAAGACATGGTATGGCTATTGCAATTCTGGAGTTCTTTAGCAAAGTCTGCTGATGATAGAACTAGGTAGTTCTTGAAACAGCTATACAGACAACCTGCTCACCTTTTTGTGTGTTACCTTTGAAATAATCTTCTTTTGTAAGATTAACCTCGAGCCGGCTAAGTTCGATTTAAATTTCAATAGGTCGTAATCTCTAACCAGGTAAATGTTAAACTATTTGCTACGGAATGTTTAAATAAAAGAAAACTTCAGACTGGCCGTAATGATAGGAAGACAAAGCAACATGTTGCTATTGTGTGTCCCCAGATTATTCGGGAATATAACGCACATATGGGCGGCGTCGATCTCATGCAACAAATGCTTATATATTTCATAGGCGAATCCAAAAACAAAGCGCTATCAGTGACAAATTGATGAAACTTTCCGATTTTTTCCCAATCAAAAATTAATGCAGACTCCACGGGCACGATTATCAATGCTTAGGCCTAAACTTCCAAAAAAGCGGAATTACGTTTTGACCAGCTCAACTCCCTTCCATACGATTTTAATCGATTTAAATAATTTTATTAAAAATTTATATTCAAGACTTTTTTACGCTCAGATGCCCAAGAGTGTCAAACAATAAATTTAAGATTTTTTTGAGTTTATTTTAGAGTTCAGAAGCCTTATTTTAATTTAAACATTTTTTCTAATTTCAGAAATGGAGATAGTTTTTATAAAAGACAAAAAGTCAGAACAGATTATGAATTTGCATTTACTTGTTTAAAATTAAAGTGTGGCTTCGTGAATTGCTTTTAGTTATGTAGATGGTGTTACCTTAATAAGTGCAGTGGAATATTTCTCAAGTAATTTTATTAACTTATTTTTATCAGATTCACGCAACTCTTATCAAGATTGGTAAGATCAACTGGATTCACATCTACTGAAAAAATATTTAAAGATTTGGATTTCACGAGTTTGATGATATATTAACATAAGGTCCATGATTAATAATTTCACGGCCAATAATAATGTCAGCTTTTAAATATTTATCTTCAACAACTGTTGATTTTTTGCGACCTAAGTTCGCCAAACAGTGACTTTTGTCAATAACTTCGTTACTTTCGACACGATTGCTTTCAAATTAAACAATTTTGTCAATTTTATATATCTTTTATTTCTCGGTGGAAAACAGTGCCTCTGATTAATAACTTCCACCGGAATCAAACAAAATTGCGTAGATCTCGGTCTTCTGATGAAACAACCCCTTTTTGTTTGTTGATCCATCTTTTGAAAATTGATTTGCAAGGTGTCCGGGCTGGCCACACTTAAAACAGGTAACTGTCGGCTTATCCCGCTGAGGTGGCGCATTGGCTTGTTGTATTTTCTTTCTGCACTCGGCAATTTTGTGTCTTGGTTTCCCACAGAAATGACACACTATTGTTATTTTTCTCTTCTTGATGTCAGGTCCAGAATTATCATCACGGTCAACATTTCGGTGCTTTTGAAATGTGAATGCACCAAGTTCAGATTGTAGTTCACTCCTAGTTTGTAACATCGATGTAAAGACTATTCGTTGCACACGGTTGTCCACATTTGCCAGTTTGCGGTTAAAGTTGTCACCAAACAACTAGCTTAAACAGCGAGGCATTCGCCGTTAGTTGGGCGGCTGCTAAGCAAATTTGAAAACATTGCTGACGACGTCTCGTTGTGTAGGAATAATTTTTTGATATAAAATGGTTTGGAAATAAAATTTGAGTTAACCATTGTAAAGCACTGCTCACCATAGCCTCACTTCTATGGGCTGCTCCGTGATTATGATGCCTGCGGTAATGCACCATTTAAAGGCGTCAGCGTCTGCATTAAAAAAAACTATTTAAATCCTATAGTGACTAATTAGTTTTTTTAATTTCTATCAACCTACCAAATTTTAATAAAATTGTTGTTGAGTTTGGCGCTAAGTTCGATGTTTTAGCATGCCCACAAGAAAACACTTATACTTTCAAGAGATACTTAATTTATTTCTGCCACGTGTGTTTCGTATGTTAATAGTGGGCTGAGTTGAAAATTAATCGCTTTCATGATTGTGACCAAACTGTCTTCCGCTGCTTAGTAACAAGCATAGAACCTAACATGTAAGCTTAAAGCGCGAAATGCAACAGTTCATTTCCCAGCACGTAGGTTGGCGCTTAACTATAAGTATGAAAATGAAAGATAGGTAAACCATTGGTGTCGGCAACAATTAGACTTGAAGCAAAATATACCCAAAAATGTGTTTACTAGGTGGTGCAGAGTGCTCGTGTGTTTGTGAGATAACGTAATATAAAGTTTTATGATTCATTGTAATAAATTTAATATGTCAATTTCGTCTTTGACATCTATAATATTTTTTCACTTGGTGTATGGTAACATACCATAAAGCATTCCGATTTTCTGTAAGGTATGGCCCGTTTCACTGCGTTGAATGGTAACATACCGTAGTCGGCGGGACGACTTACTTCACCTCTGGCTTTATTTAATGCACTGCCTACTATAATAAAGGGGTTGTGGCTTCTAGCAAATTCCTCATGATTAGTGATACGTGCTGCGGGACAAGTTATTTCCGCCATGGAGTCTGTATGACTCACTAAATAACTTTGCTTCCTTTTTACGGCCTCTGGTTTTATGCCGCATCTTGGGCACCAATTACTTCTGTCTTCTTGGCTGTTACATTTTGCAGACACATGGCCGGATTCGAGGCATTTGACGCATCTTAAGAGTGCATTCATTATTTCTCATCCGCACTCAGAGTAATTATCTTCATTACATGGGTATATGATGAATTGGTAGCAACCAACCAAAATAACGTCTGGCCAGTGCCTTGGGAGATCCTGCTTCTCTGTCTTTTCTGCTGACTTCCTTGTACGTGGCTTTGTTAGATATCATATCGCATCTTAATACCTCCTTGTCAAGGCCATCGATGTCGATTTTGATTTCCTCCCTTAGTGGTTTACCCCAGAATTTGCTTCCCAGCACCTATATTCTAGTTCATGGGCTTTTTTATCTCGAGCAAAGGTCTCATTTTGCGATGCGTCTTATCTTCCTCATATTCGCAGCAATTGTCTTAACGATCGTGTCCACGGAAAGACGTTAGTATTTATTGATTTAAGTTAATAAATGTATTTATTCATATACAGTGGCGAGCACATACGGATACATGTTTCGATACTGTGTTTTTTGTGCCTGAAAACCCAGAATAATGCATTAATCGATTTCAAATTTAAAAAAAAAAAAAAAAATTTTATTCATTATCCCCTCCTTAGCTCGAATAATCCAGAGAAAACTTAAAAATGAGCAAGCATACACTTTTATCAATGCGTCTGCATCAATTTTTCCATTCCGCTTGGAGTCGACTCTAAAGCTCGTACATTGTCCTTGGCGGAGTATCGTAACGCGACCGTTGCTTCTTTAGCAGGGATCTAGTCTTTAGCCGGCCACTGCATCTTCAGAAAATTTTGATTTTCGACCCATTCCGCACACATTAACGTGTGTGTAGCTACAAAGAAAATAAGAACAAACTGTCTAATTTTTGTTTCTATTAGTTAGTATTCTATTACTAACAATTAAAAGGTCTCAAAAATCGAATCCAAAATTTGGAATCGATCAATGCATTATTCTGGGTTTTACAGCCACTCAAAGTCACAGTATCGAAACATGTATCCGCATGTGCTCGCCACTGTATATGTATAAATAGGCACTAGCACATAAACCAGTGACTAATAGTTTTCGCAACCAACACATAAATTGGGTGGACTTCGGAGCGAGAATACAAAGGTAAAGATGGGGGCCAATGACAGCGATGCACACCCGATGTAGCTACAATTGGTTGATCATATGATCTTACTAAGAATTATGCATCTCTTTTGTATTAAATCTTAAGATCTTACAAGTGCATAGTTTGACATAGTTTTATGGCAGCAAAAAACGTTTTTATTGATAATAGCTAACCATAGCAGCGTAATTAACTAGGGGTTATTCCTAACTGACCATATTAAGTCTATTTATGACTATGAACAATTGATTTCTATAATCGGGTTTTATACTACATATGTTTTACTAAATTTTAATACACGTTTCCGTTGTTCTATATTATGATTGTCTTATTGTTATATTATTTTATATAAGCTAAACACCAACATATTCACGGACGTTGAACACTTGTTTGACGTTATGCAAAGTTGACTTCAATAACTGTCATCTGGGTAATTACCGTGATGCCTTTACCGCATTCTCCTGGACCTTGGTTATTTCATCTGCTGTTCTGTTTGTTTGATATTTATCGTGGATTACAGATGTCTGGTTTTTTAAGGATGCCTACAAGGATATTTAATGTCATTTCTAAAAATGGAAAGCAAATTTTAATTGTTCATAAAAAAAAAAAATTGTTAACTGTTAACATTTGTAGTGAAAAAACGCATTTATTAAAAGTGGCGTTATAATTATGAAACAAGCTCAAAATCAAATTTGCGTAAATAGAAAAGTACCGTTATTCCTATTGATCCCAAAGTTGTTGTATGTTGTTGTTGTGCCCCAACCAGTATTTCGGTAGAACATTGTAACATCGAGAATTGTACCGTTAGACCAATATTTGAAATATATGGGTGGCGTTAGAATTGTGAAACGTACCTTATGTGAAGGAGATCATTTCCTGTTCGCACTCCGAGTTAACATGCTCGAAGTGTCTCAGCAATGCGTTGCATGCTTCCGGAACCTTCATTAACACGCATATTTCTCCAACCTTTACTACTTCGTCTAAAAAGGTCTTCAGGTCGCCCAATATGGTTCGAGATCGTAGAATGCCACAATAGTCCAGTCAGACGTTGCCATCCTTCCTGTGGCAATACTTTCATAGTATATGCCTGGTTTGGAGTTGAATCGAGCTATGTTAGTCCTTTGAGCAAATGCTATAGGAAGAAACAACATCATGAGGCAGATCGTCATTGCCAACGGTGGTAGACCGACCGACAAACGTCTTTTTGTTTTTGGTTCTGTAGTGTCCTCGGTACCAGGATCTCATGGGAATTTTATACTGTGGACACATCTGCCTCGATTTAACGTTTTGTCCCCGTCTTGTAGGTGGATGTTTTACCAACTACCACACGGGAAAATCCATCAAGGCCTGGATATAATTTTACAATTCGTCCAATCGGCCACGGCAAGATTGGTTGATTATCTTTTAGAATTACCACCATGCCTTTTTTGACGTTGTTATATGGTTTCTTCCATTTGGATGTGCCGTGCAATTCCTGTAGGTACTCCTGAGACCATTGTGTCCAGTAAAAGTATGCTTAAGCCATTGCTCTGGAATCGATCGCTGTGTTATTGGCTCTGCATCTGGTTGGGCTACCAATGGTTCGCCGTTCAATAGATGCCCTGGGATTAGAGCTGTCAAAACGTTGGGATCGTCTGAGTTTGGGGTAAACGGACGAGAGTTCAGCACTGCTTCAACATTGACAATGATGGTTCTGTTGTTCAAACGTTAAGTTTGCTGTCTACACGTTTTTCAACCGTAAATGCTTAGCGAATTTTACCGCAGCTTCCCAGAATCCCCCAAAATCAAGGGACCGTGGTGGTGTAAACTTAAATTGCACTTCTTTTTGGTTTTTAAAACTCCTTGATCGGTCCCTTCAGTTACAGTTACATATAGGGAGAAGAGTCCCTATCTAAAAATAAAAAACCAGAACCAAATGACTGTGCCAAATTTGATCAAGATCGGGCGACTATATCATATAGCTCCCATAGGAACGATCGGTGGAAAACAGTGACTTTGATCAATATCTTCGTTATTTCCTATGATTGTAGGCCATTCTTTCGCAGACATAAGCCTTTTTATATAAAACGTTCTTCCACATTGATGGCTAATAGGTAAGGAAAGAGTTACCAAAAAAGTTGCAAGGGTATACAAACTTTGACGCGGTCGAAGTAAGCCCCGGCCCTCTGGTTTTTATTTAAAGTGTATTTTATTGGAAAAATGTTTTTGGCCGCCTAATTTTGCAAAATCTACCTATGTGCGTTGAAGCGCACCCACAAATAAGGAGGTGGACAGGTCTCCGATCAACTACAAGTGTACTGCCTTGGTTGCAAAGCATACAAATACTGCAATGTAAGTTTTGTCGGGACGTTTTTCTCGAACTTTATGATGGATCCAGAATGGCCGACAATAGTCTACTCCGGTGTTGAGAAAGGGTCTATTCTGAGACCGGTGCGCAGGAAAGTCGCCCATGACTTGTTTAAAGAACTGAGGCCGGTACTTCGTGCATGCTACGCAGCCCTGGATCACACTTCGAAGCATCGGTTTTATCTTAATGATGTGGTACTGTTGCCGAGCTATCCCGTGTAGTGCCTCATGTCCACAATGAAGATTTTCTTCATGAAACATCCGTAGTATAATATCATCATCACCGGATCATTATACGGCAAAAGATATGGATTTCTTGACAGAATATCAGCTGCGTTGAATGCTGATGACACATGACGCCATTGCCTTGGATGTGATACTGCATGTATTTTGGTCTACTGATTTGCCACAAACATGTGGAAATGTGATGCCTGTGAATTAATCCAAGAGAGAACTACTGTTGAGTCTGACCAGAGAAATGATGAGAAAAATCGGCAACCGATTCGCCTGCCAACAACAACAACCAATGATCAGTATAGAGCAATATCTTGTTGGCTCTGCGATAATCTTATTCACTTAAAATGTGCTGGCCTCAATGGCCGCGACTTCGACAAATTTTCTGGTTTGTCTGTGTCTAAGCGTGAGCTTGGCTTAATGCGCTGGACTTGCCCATCTTGTGCCAGCCAGCAGCTTGATTTTAGCCGCATGTATAGGGATCTTCGTTTAAAGTTTCTTTCTTTAAACAAACTGGCCAAACAGCTGTCTATCGAGTGTGACTCTAGCGTTCATTTATTGTCGCAATTCAAGTTTGTTCCACCTTCTGAGAAATTGCGCAAGAAATGTACCCTTGAGTTGCCTCGTAAGCAGTCGCCAGCTCTCTCTATTACGTCATCTCACATTTTACTTTCGCCTACACCATCTTCTTGTCCCTCTTTATGCTCTTCTTTTCAGATTGAAGTACCCATTACAAGCCCTGGTGTACCTCAATCTATCCCCCACGGGAACTCTGATCAATCACAGGATCATGCTGGCTCTCAATCACTTGCGGATCCCAATGCTCCTCCGCCTCCACTAACTGTAGTGCCTCATCGCAAACAATTATTTATTTCTAGGCTTGCTCCAGATACTTCTAAGTCGTCTGTGGCAGCTTACATTGGTAACATATGCCCTGCTAAGATTTTAATTCAAAAGTTTAAGTTTTCTAGGCCTCGCGAAATCTCCTCTTTTAAAATTACTGTACCAAATGAGTACTTCTCAGCTATGGTTGACCCTAATTTTTGGCCAGAGGGCCTAGTTGTACACGAGTTTGCGCCCAATAAGCGCTCTCGTCCGTTGCCTGTCCACCTTCCTACTTTATCTTCTGCTTCAAAACACTAATAACGTCTAGTCTTTGCATTCATTATCAAAATGTAAGAGGACTTCTTACCAAGCTCTCGAACCTGTTCTGTGATAGCCAAACCTTTTCGGCTGACATATTAGCTTTCTCTGAAACTTGGCTTAACTCCTCTGTTTTGGATAATGAAATTCTTTCTAATAACTTTATTTCTTATAGGCTTGATCGTGTTGATCGTCGTGGCGGTGGAGTACTCATTGCTGTCAACTTAAATCTGTGTCCAAGTGTGGTGCCGATTGATCTCCCCTTAGGTGTTAAGTTTATTTGCGTCGAAGTTACATGTTCTAACTTTACCCTCTTGTTCATATATTCCTCCAGCTTCCGATATCATGATCTACGTGCACCATGCTGATGCTTTACGAACTATTTTTGGTCGTCTTAAAGATCGTGATTTCCTTATAGTTTTAGGTGATTTTAACTTGCCTAATATTTCTTGGCTTGTTGATGATAATCTATCTTTCTTAATTCCTTCATCTCAACATGTTTTTCTTGATAGCCTACTTGAATGTCCACTGTATCAGTTGAATTCTTTCCTTAACTCTTTTAAAAGAATCCTTGATCTTGTTTTTGTCTCTGATCCCACTGTTAGTGCTGTATCACAAACACAGCCACTAGTGAAACCTGAAGATCCTTATAACCCTACCATTGAAGTTACTATTTCTTACAATTCCGTTACTAATTCATTTAATAACATCTCAAATTCTCGTCGTAGATGTTTTTGTAAAACAAATTTCAATCTTCTTAACAGCCTTATTTTCTCTTTTGATTGGTCATTTCTATTTGAGTGCTGCGATATAGATTGTGCAGTGAAGTTTTTCTACTCTGCTCTTAATTCTCTTATTGATAAATGCGTTCCTTATGTGAATGTCTCTACCGTCTCCAGCTCGCCAGTCTAGTTCACACGTAGGCTCTCTAATCTTCGTAACATTAAATCGAGAATTTTAAAAGTTTTAAAAAAACTGGTTCGCGACTTGCCTATGCAAATTATTGTATAGCCAAATCTCAATTTTGTCTTTTAAATACTCAATGCTACAACAATTATCTCGTTCGCTGTAAGGTTGAATTTTATAAGAACCCCAAAAGATTTTACAACTTTGTCAATTCCAAAAGACGCTCTAATGTACTACCTTCCACCTTCAGACTTAACGACCAGACTGCTAATAATGATACAGATATTGCAGATCTGTTTGCTAAAATCTTTCAGTCGACTTATTCTATTACTGTTTCGGATCCCACACGCTATCCCTTTTCAATCCCACATTTAAATTGTATGTTTTTTCCCAGTATTACTGAAGACTGTATTATCTCTAGCTTGTCATCTATGACGTCTTCCTTCGTTCTCGGGCCTGATAACATACCAAGTTGCATCCTTAAAACGTGTTCGATTTCCTTATCTAAGCCTTTATCTCGGTTATTCTACCAGATCCACTATTTCTCTTTGTCAGCATGGCTTCATGAAAGATCGTTCGTCGCTTACCAACCTTTTAGAATTGACTACCCTTGTACATCATGGCTTCCGTAAAAAGTGTCAAACTGATGTTATTTATACTGACTTTAGTAAGGCTTTCGATACGGTTGAGAATTCTATGCTTGTCGCGAAACTTACCATCATGGGTTTTTCCCCAAAACTATTGGCTTGGTTAAAGTCGTATCTTATTGGCAGAACCCAAAAGGTGTTTTTTCGTTCCTCGGTTTCTAAAACTGTTCGAGTTACGTCAGGTGTACCCCAAGGCAGTCATCTGGGCCCATTTTTATTACTATTTCTTACAATGTTTATAAATGATTTGCCTTTGGCCTTGGCTCATTTACGCGTGCTCATGTTTGCGGATGACGTCAAGATTTGTTATTCCTATAATGATCCTTCTTTCACGTTAATAAATTACACCTTAATGCCTCTAAGTGTTCTTTTATGACTTTCATACGTTTGTCTCCGCTCCTAGTTCATTACTCTATTAAGTCTGTTCTGTTAGATTGTGTACCATCATTCAAAGACTTAGGCGTGATGTTTGACCCTAAACTTTCATTTAATGTTCATATTTTTTCAATTGTCAATATGCAGCCTTCTTGGCTTCATTAAACGTTGGGCCATAGAATTTGATGATCCCTATGTAGGAAAGGTTTTATACACTTCGTTAGTTCGCTCTATTCTAGAATATTGCTCGCCAGCGTAGTATTGAATCGGTACAGAAGCAATTCCTTAAGATTGCGCTACGCGGTCTAAATTGGGACCAGAGTCTTCGTCTACCTTCCTTTTCTGACAGACTTCTTATTAATCTTCCTTCACTTTATAACCGTAGTCTTGTTTTTGGCATTCTCTTTCTCCATAAACTAGTCAACGGCGAAGTCATTTCTACCAATTTACTAGATCCGCTATATTTTTGTGTTCCCTCACGTCGGACCAGAAACTTTTTTCCTATTCACCTTAGTAGATGTCTGACTAACTACTCTCTTCAAGAACCTTTTCGTGTTCTTTGCCTATTTTTTAACAACCATTCTCACCTAATTTCTCCTCATCTTTCTGTCACTTCTCTTCGCGCTATACATTACAAAGACGTGGCTAAAACCTGATATTGCTGATCGGTTTTTTTCACAAACTTTTCTATATTCAGACGTGCTTGGATTTCCCGCGTAGGCGGTGGCGTTCTAATAGCTATTGATGCTGCTTTCTCAGGAGGATTGAGTTTGTCGGTGTTAAAGTACATTTTAAATCTTTTAACGTTTTTATAACTTGTTCCTATATTCCACCATTGTCTGACATGGTGTCTATTTAAATCATTTAGAGCCAATTCAGTTTGTCTCCTCTTTAGTTTCCAATCAGAACATGCTCATAGTTATAGGTGATTTTAATTTACCCGCTTTAGCATGGTCACCAACAGATGAATCTACCATGTTGCTGCCCTCTTTGTCTTTCTAGGCTTATCTTTATCCCAAGTCAATCCTGTCTTAAATTCTAATTGAAAATCGTTAGATCTTATTTATGTATTGGATTCTTCTTATTGCGATGTTTCTAGGATTGAACCATTTGTTCTTCTCGAATACAAATTTCATCCTACATTAAATTTAAAAATTGACTAGGTGCTTTCGTAAGACTGACTTTGCCAGCCTTAATGAATACATTGCTACTACCGATTGGTCTTATCTGTACAATTGTAGAGATATGAACTCAGCTGTTCGTTTTTTCTATGATACTCTGAATTCACTCTTTGATATTTGTGTGCCTTTCGGTAGGCTGGAGCGGCTTAACAAACCTCCCTGGTTCTCTCGTGAGTTATCCAATTTGAAAAATGTGAAGACACGATATTATAAGAAGTTTCAAAAAACACGTCGTTCATCAGATTATGCTCTGTATACAGTCGCTCGTTCAAAATTCATGATGCCTAATACACAATGCTATAAGAATTATCTTCAGCGGTGTAAGCTTCAGTTTTCTTCTGACCCTAAACAATTTTATAACTTTGTTAATTCTAAACGTAAGACCTCTGTGCACCCATATTTTTGCCCTTTCAAAATAAAAAATCTAGCACTGATCAGGCAATTGCCGATATGTTTGCGAGTTTTTTCATAACAACTTATTCCTCAACGGAATATCAAGCATCTCCAAATCATTTAAAAAGGTATTAGCCTTTTTTTGCATTTTCAATTCCATTTTTCAGTGATTGATGAAAGTTCTCTTCTTAGTGAACTTTAACTAGTAAAACCTGTTTATTCTCCGGGACCTGATGGTCTACCTGGTTGTGTACTCAGATTCTGTGCAAACGCATTATGTACTCATAATAATTAAGGGGTTCAAAAATGCTAAACAAACTGATGTCATACACTGACTTAAGCAAAGCCTTTGATTCCGTTAATCTTACTTTATTACTTTCTAAATTTTTTTTTTTTTAACGTTTAATATATATTTGTTGAATCTACTCTTAAATTAGAGCCTAACAACAAGTTTGAGATATTTTTCTTAATATAGTACTTAAGATAAATCCTGGGGATATTGCAGGCGGCCCGAATCACTTGTTATTGGGTTGGTCTGTCATTTCTTTTAAGACGAGTTCTATTATTAGTTCGCGTAAGGGAATTGGCAAGAACATTTGGGTGTGCATCCAGTTTCGCAGAATACTTTAGTTGTTGACTACCTATTTCAGATTTTACGCTAGGTATATTTAGATCATTTTGAATGTTGTCGTTCCGTATATACCACGGGGACCCCGTGATTGATCTTAAAATCTTCGACTGCGCTCTTTGTATAATATCGACATTGCTGGTACTTGCATTTCCCCATAGTACGGCTCCGTAAGTCCAGATGGGTTTCAGTACGGAGTTGTATAGGAGGACTTTATACTCCAGACGTGGAGGGGACCGAGCATTGATGATCCAATGTAGGCTACTCGCTTTCAGTTTAAGCTGTGATTTTTTTTGCTTCGATGTGCTTGCGCCAAGTTAGTCTTCTGTCTAGGTGGATGCCAAGGTACATATGTAAGTGACATCCACGGCTTGAGGAACTGGTACGTTGTTTAGCATTAGAGCTGGACAGTTTCTTCTGTTAAGCGTAAATGTAACATGTTTGCATTTCTGCTCGTTGACCCGGATACGCCAGGTTGCTAGCCATTTCTCTACCACCTTGAGGTGTTCCTCTAATTATGCAGAGGCTTGTATTGGGCATTTGGATCTGCTGAGGATTGCCGTGTCATCGGCAAAAGTGGACGTTGTAAGTCCTAAACTCGTTGGTAAGTCTGCAGTGTACAGTAGGTAGAGCAATGGGCCGAGTACACTGCCTTGCGGTACACCAGCTTTGATTTCAAAATCAGCCGAGACGGAGCCATTACATCTTACAGCGAATTGCCTATTGTAAAGGTAAGATTCCATGAGTTTGTGGGTGTACTGTGGCAGTTTTTGCCGGATTTTGAACATCAGACCCTCCAGCCAAACTCTATCGAAAGCCTGGGCAACGTCGAGAAAGACAGCCGCACAGTATTCTTTTAGTTCGAATGCTGTTCGTATTTCGGATGTTATGCGATTGACTTGTTCAATTGTACCATGTTTTTTCGCGGAAGCCGAACTGGTGTGAAGGGATTGTGTTCTCCGATGCCAGAAATGAGTTTAGTCGGATCTGCAGGACCTTTTCAAAAAGATTCGAAAGACATGACAGCAAACTAATTGGCCTATAGGATGATGGCTGGGTTTTGTCCTTTCCCACTTTAGGAATCATGATGATAGTGGACCTTTTCCATGTCTTGGGAAGTAGCCAATTCTTATTATAGCGTTGAACAGTTTGCAGATGCATTGTATGGCAATGATAGGGAGTTCCAGGATCATTTTCGGTGTGATTGGGTCATGGCCAGGGGCTTTTTTTGGCTTTATGTGGTTTTTAATAACTTTCTGAACTGAACGACATTGGGTTTCCACCTCTATTCCTTTCTTGGGTTCGAAAATATTTAACAAACAGAAAACAGATGGTACTTTTTTGGTCTTTTTTTTTCAATTCCGTTCTGGTGTACCTCAAGGTAGTCATCTTGGCCATCTGCTTTTCACATTATTCATTAACGATCTTCCATCAGTCATTGTTCATTCGCGTGTGTTTATTTATGGTGACGATGTCAAGCTTTGTCTTACTTATAATGATACAGATTCATTTAGTCGGCTACAAGCTGATCTTAAAAACTTTCAATCCTGGTGCCAGTTTAATCTATTAAATCTTAACACTATTAAATGTAAGTTAATGACTATTTTTTTTTTGAACTCTCCTCAACTGGTCAATTATTTTCCAAACAATAGTCCTTTAGAACGTCTAAATTATATGAATGATTTGGGCGTACTTATGGACCATAAGTTAAATTTTAACACGCATATTTCCACCACGGTCGCAAAGGCCATGAGTGTTCTGGGTTTCATTAAAAGGTGGTCATAAGAATTTGACGACTCCCATACAACTAAAGTTCTTTTTACTTCGCTTGTCCACGCTATCTTAGAGTATTGATCTTGCATTTGGTCACCTCAATATGAGTCGCACCAGACTAGACTTGAATCCGTTCAAAAGCAGTTCTTGCTATTTGCTCTTCGTGGCTTAAGCTGGGATCGCAATGTCAATTTGCCCTCGTATTCTAGTATCTTGCTTGGTGTCATTTTTATGCACAAGCTCCTAATTGGTGATATTGACTCGCCCGAGTTATTAGCTCAGGTAAATCTGTCGGTACCATGTAGACGGAGTAGACATCCTTTGATACCTTTATCCCTTAGTCGTTGTTCTTCTAACTATGCCTTGCATGAACCTTTTAGGGTCCTCTGCTCTGATTACAACCTTCTATTCCCTGTAACCGGCTCAGAGTTTTCTATTAATATGCTTAAAACATCTATTTGTCCACGCGATTTGGGCTGCACCCCTCGGTCGGTCGGGTGGGAGGTGGGCAGTTATCTGCTTGGGCTCGCGCGTAACAGGCTTTGTCCTGGGGTCACTTGAACGCTATAACACTTTCGATTCTATTTGGCGCACAACAATCTGACAGTAATTTTGCCATTTTTATAGGTTGATCGGACATGAACTGCCGCTCCAAACGCCTTTTCTGATGCATCAACAAATGTATGCATCAAAAATATACCTTGGAATTTTCATGTGGTTTAATGCCTGTACATTCTCTCGGTAGGCTTCCCATTGCTTCTCCAAATACGGCTTCTCTCAAATACCACCCTTAGATTGATGATGGTACTTTCTGGCTTTAGTACACAGTGATGGCAATAAAGTAATGGTTTGTGGGAATTTGCTTCACCATTACCTGCTTCATATGTCCAAGCTGTTCATATTCTGATAAAAATTTCACATATTCCTTTTTTATGTCAGTACTCGCCGCTCTAAAGACATGAATCTTCTTATGGCTACTTACCAAGATTCTCCTAGGGATGATTCCTTTTCGGCAAATGGACGCTTTTTTATAATACTCTTCCTGCGGACTCCTGTACCTTATCATTCGCTCTAGTATATCTAGCTGCCAGAATCTTTCTAGAGATTCCTCTGGATTGGTAATGCCTACCATACATGTGATTGAAGCTGACGTTGACATATTAATTCTGCCAGCAACAATCCATCCAAACTCTGACTCACGAAATAGGCTAAACGCAACAGTCCGAACAGTTTCTAGTATTAAAATGTATAAGTTGGCTGTTGCTTTCAAAGCAATCTGTTTCGAATTTTTGCTATTGCTGCTGCTGTCGGGAATCTTGCTTTCGCTGTTTGCTGCTGCTGTCAAAATTTTCTATTTCGGTTATTTTCTTCTGCTTTAGCCGTCATGAACTGTATGTGTATGCGTCCCAAACGCAGCATGCAGCATGGGGAAGAAGAAGAAACGGAAATTATAATTGGAAGGGTTTGTCTGTGCATCGATACAGAAAAAGAATTTGGAACAAGTAAAAATATTATGGCCAAGGACAGCAAGTGTATGTAAACTACGGCAGCCGAAGTTATCTTCCTTGATATTTTTTTTTTTGTTATAATTTCTATTTCTACTGTCTAGCTTATGTCCTGTTTCATTCTTTACAAGTACTAGATTTTCTATTCTTTCGTATTATAGATATTTTGATTAACTACCTTATGTTTTTCTACTTGAGCTCTGTTACGTGCACATTGTAATCTATATTTAACTTCTTTGTCGTAAGCCTCAATGTTATAGACTCGATCTATCTCATTGGATTTCTAAAGCTATAGGGGAGATAGCATATTGCCACTCATCGAAGTCGGTCGTGTTTTTTTTGCGCTCTCGCTTAATTTTTGTCTTTCCTTCTTTCGTGAAGCTAATTTATAATATTCAATTTAAATTCATTGCCTTATTAATTTTTAATAAATCTCTATACTCATCGCAAAGTTTGCGTTAAATTTACAAACATTTATATAAAATTATAATCAAAACTTTAACAAACGCAAATATAATTTTGTTGTTGCGCTGCTTAGTTTTTGATTTCGTTCTATTTTTTGCACCCACCTGCGCTCTCAATTTACAGTTTATAGTTTTTTTTGTTTGTGTGGTGTTGGTGCTCACTATTCTTTTGTTTTCTCTTTTGATCGCGCTCGCCGTTAACTTCGCGCTGGTGACAAGTTTTTGTTGTTGTGTGTTTTAATGCAGAAAAAAATATAAATATTCTCTCTTTTTGTTTGATCTTTCTAATTTGCATATTGCAGTTAGCTTTTGCCTTGGTTTTGGTCTCTCTTAACATAAATATACATTTTTCCCTTTTTATTTACATATGGATTTATAATTTTGTTTTTGTATAAATGAATTATTTAATAATGTCTGTTGCAAATATAATTGCAATAATCCCAGCAACACCAGAGAAGACTTTCTTTCTGCTGGTTACACAGTCAAGGTGCGGGTGTTGCACAGGGTGGCAGCCTTAAATGGGGCTGTGATTCGTGTCGCGGCTTGGAGCTCGAGATGCGAAGTTTTATGAAACGGACTGGGGATGCATTTAAAAGCCTGTCAGCTGGCGTTAATAAGCTCCAAGAGGATCTTTTGGCGATGGAGGTTCAATTCAGAAATTCTAAACTTTTGATTGAATCTCCGACGCGAAAGAGGGTCAGGTTTCAGGGCGCGTCCCTCAGTCCATCGGCACATTCGTCTCTACCAGTTCCGGCTTTCGACATTGACCCTATGCCACCAAATGTACAGCAGCTGATATCGTTTAGGAGTCCGGCTTTGGCAGGTGTAGAGTTTCTTCCCATTTCCCCTGGAGACAGTATCCCACCTACTAACACAATATCGGTTGTAGTTTCCGAACCTGCGGTTGCGTCTGCTGTAGCCGCTACTGCTGTGCCTAGTATTCCTAGTTCCCTTGTTGTAGTTCCACCCAAAAAGCAAATTTTTGTTTAGAGGCTTGATCCCAATACTACTTCTGAAGAAGTCATAGCCTACATACAGGGCAAAGTTCAAGCAAAGTTCCGTTTTTCATATACTCGGGACATTTTGTCCTTTAAAATAGGTGTCTCCCCAGATCTTTTTGGCCAACTGCATCTCAGGTAGCCGCAGGCAAGTAGCTGCAGGCAAGTTTTATCCGCAGATATACCCATCTTTAACGGAAATCCGGAGGATTGGCCAATCTTTAGCATTTACGAGAACAGCTGCCGTATAGCGGGATTTTCAAACGCCGAGAACATGCTACGACTTCAGAAGAGCCTCAAAGGTAAAGCCTACGAACTAGTTCGTGATAAGCTACTGCTGCCAATAGTGGTTCCTGATGTCATTAATACGCTCAAGACATTCTTTGGACGCCCGGAGCAAATACTCGATCGATTGATCGACAAAATAAGAAATATAAACGTACACAAGGATAAATTAGAATCCATCGTTGATTTCGCAATGGCGGTAAGAAACGCATAGTGCAACTATGGAATTTAATTTAACCTCAAATTTAAATAACCCGATGCTTCTTCGAGAACTTATCGACAAACTACCCACCCAGCAAAAGTTAAACTGGGCTATGCATCCACTTAACGAATCCATCCCGATTATAAAATCATTTAGCGGTTGGTTGTACAAAATAGCTGAGGCCGCAGCCACTGTCATGCCTGGCCAAAGCACTAAGGCCAATAATGTCAACACACACTCGCAAGCACATCAACAACCACAGGAAGGACCAAATAATCGAGAGAATGGGTGGCAACAAAATTGTAAGCCGAAGCTACAATGCGTGATGTGTGCTTCCACAGCGACTGTCCGTTGACGATAGACAACGAATAATAAACGTAGCCAAGATATGCTACAGGTGCCTCAAAAGTCACCGCCGTAAATGATCCTCTAATCGTGACTGCGGAATTGATAATTGCAACTCAAAACATCACCCGCTTCTTCACAAAGGCACAGGCAGAACCGAAGTTGTTACTGCTCATCATAAAGACAATGTAGTGGAAGGACAATTTTTCCGCGTTGTACCCATCAAACTGTATGGAGCGAATGTAACTTTTAACACGTTCGCATTTTTAGATGAGGGCTCATCAGTCACTCTCATCAATGAAAGCATTTTGGACAAGCTAAAGATCTCTTCAACGCCAGAGCCAATTTGCCTGCAATGGACCGGTGAAGAAACCAGAGGAAAAGGACTCCGTTAAGACCCACCTACAAATCTCGGAAGCGGGAACTGACAAAAAGCTATGACTCTACAACGTCCACTCAGTAAAGAAATTAGGATTGCCGAAACAAACCATCAATGTTGATGAATTATCCAAGCAATATCCTTATTTGCGTGGGTTTTCCCGTAAAGTCGTACCAAAACGGTACACCACACAATTTTAATCAGCAGCAACAATTGGAATCTTGCAATACCCCGCAAAATTGGAGTGAAATAGATAAAGCCATAAAGGAAAGTTTTATAATGGAACCAATCTTATCTAGAGAAATGCAATCTAAAAACGACAAAAGGGCCAAAGGCATTCTCGAAGATACCTGCAAAAAGATCGATGATCGATACGAAGTCGGCCTACTCTGGAAAGACGACACAGTCACTTTACCCGAAAGCTATACCGCAGCGCTGAAACGCCTCGAATGCCTACGCGACAAAATTAAAAGAATGCCGGAACTGTTTGATAAAATTGAATCACAAATTGACAATCTGTTAGAAAAGGGATACGCGTTTGAGCTCACACCAGAAGAGGTATCTGATCGAAAGGATCGCGTCTGGTACCTTCCAATATTTATTGCTTTAAATCCGAATACGACAAACAAAATACGCCTAATTTGGGATTTAACAATTTTATGCTTACTGGGCCTGATTATCTAAATTCATTGACTTCTGTTCTAATGGCCTTAAGAGTAGGACGGATTGCCGTGTGTGCAGATATAGCCGAGTTGTTTCATCCAATAAACATTTAGGACAGCGACATGCCGGTCCAGTGGTTCTTATGGCTCAATAAAAACGAGAACACTCCAAGGATCTTCGTTATGCGCTCGATGACATTCGGAATTAGTTGCGCTCTTTGTATTGTCCACTATGTGTGCAAGAAAAATGCGGAGAATTTCCAAATTAAAAATCCACGAGCCTACGAATCAATAACAAAGGCCCACTACGTGGACGACCTCATCGACAGTTTCAAAGATGGCCTCGAAGCCATAACAGTTTTATCATCATTTAGAGACATACATGCCGATGGTGGATTCCAAATAAGAAATTGGTGCTCAAACTCTGTATCTGTTCTCCAACATCCTGGAGAACAGCAAATAAATTAACACCCAAAGAATTAGGAAACCCTGGTATGTATTGGGACCCAAATAATGACGTTTTTAAGTTTATTTTCAGATTTTCGAGATTAAAACGAGACGTCCTGACCTATTTAATGGCGCCAACGAAACGTGAGGTTTTAGAAGTACTGATGTCTATATTTGATCCCCTCGGTCTATTATCGTGCTACACCTTAAAAGGTCTGGCGCACAGGAATAGGATGGGACGAAGATTTACCCGAACAACTCCTCAAACAATGGAAAGGTGTCCTAATACACGCCAGCAACTTAGAATTTTCACGTCACTACTCTGCTTCACATTAAACAAGGTCAAAACACCAGTACAGTGCTGGTAGCAGACAAATGTAAAGTACTCAAACCTCTATCTATTCCTCGCATGGCACTTTTGGCAGCCGGCATTGGAGTAGGTCCTAGATAGAGGTTTGAGTGGAGCTACTTTACATTTGGCTGCTACCAGCACTGTACTGGTGTTTTGACCTTGCGTATACTGAGTACCCCAGGCCTAAGAATCGATTCCTGCACATATTGGTCCAAATCTCAAAAGGTCCTTCACTGGTTAACCATGGACCCAAGGAGACTCCAGTCATTCGTCATGCATAGAGTGGGAGAGATAATTGACAAAACCAGCCCAAACCAATGGCGCACAAAGGAAAACGTTGCAGATTTAGCCACAAAATTTTTTAAAGTACCAGATGCACCTCGTTGCATTAAGGGTCTGACGACAAGTGGCCAGATCAAAGTGGAATATCTGAGAACGTCTTGAAGGAAATCGAATTGCATAAGAATGTATTCATCATAGTAAAGCTTACCCATTTCGATTTTACAGAAGCGCCTATATCGAGCAGTGGCCAATGTTATGCTGTACGCCCAAAGGTTACGTGCAGTGTTCGGGAAAGCCTATACCACAAACCCTAAGCCCCGAAAACATACACGCGGCAAAATTTTTTATATGCAGACAGGCCCAATTAGCGACGTACTCAAATGAAATCAATTCGCTCAAAGACAAATTAGTAGTGGAGAAGTCAAGCTCATTAATTGCTTTAAATGTTTACCTTGGCTCAGAAGACATCATCCGCATGAAGGGCAGGTCAGACAGCATAACTTCTGACGGTGACGCCATCGTAATCCCAAGACGCAGCAAAATTGCATTTTTAAAATCTCACCATATATTTCACGAGTATACTATCAACCTTATTAGAAGCGTATATTATATACCACGCCTAAGAGTCCTATATTAAATCGTCCAAAATGCATGTCAACACTGCAAAATTTCCACAGCGAAGCCTTAAGTGCGAGTCAACTATTTTAGCCCCATATTAGTAAACGTTGCAACACACAAACAAAAGCGCTGGGGAGTCCTCTTTACGCGCCTAACACTAAGGGCAGTTCGTCTAGAGGTCGTCTACAAACTCGATGTGAGCTTATGTATAATGTGCCTAAAAATCTTTGTGGCACTAGGTGGCACACCGAGAGAAATCTTCTCCGACAACGGAACCAATTTCAAAGCTACGGAAAAACTAGTTAAGGAGGAACTTGTGAAGATTGACTTCGATCAAATCGCCGTTCACTATGAAGCTATAAAATGGCGTTTTAACCCACCAGCCGCACACCACATGGGAGGAGCGTGGGAACGTTCCGTCAAAAAGGCCGCCGTGTTACCGCCGTCATTACAAAATCAAAAATTAACCGTCAACCCGAAAATATGGCAGCCCTGAAAAACACGAGCGGGACCAACCGAGAGTGTGGCGTCAGTATGTGATGGCACCAGGGAAGAAAGCGACAAACTTTTTTTAAAGCGTTAGAAAAAAGCGTGGTCAAGCGTCTTCGTTTAAAAGTTTAAAACAACCTGTAAAATTGCGCTAAATAAACTAATCGTTATATAAACTGTAACTTATGTTTGTTTTTAATACAAACGAAAACCTAGATCTGGTATTTGTGTTGGATTCTTCCAACTGCGATGTTTCCAGGACTGATCCCTTAGTTACCCCCGAAGACAACTTTCATCCAACTCTGGATGTAACCATTGACATTGGTGTTGTAGCAATAAGTATAATATTTAAGCCATGTATCCCCATCCGTTTTATCTGAAGAAGCATACATTCTAAGATATTCATTGAATGTCCTATGGTTTCGTTCAATGGTTCCTAAAGTTTGATGGTGATATGTTGTGGACGTGACGTGGTCAATTCCTAGAAGTTTTATAATTCTGAAGCTACCTGATTTTTATATTCTGTGCCCAAATCAGTAATTATTTTCTTGCTAGGGCCATACGTCAAGATTACTTTTTCAAAAATTGCTTTGGCTATGTCTTTTGCACCTTTACTTTGTACAGGAATGCCCACTTAGTATTTTGTTAAGTCGCAGATGGCTATGACCACATATTCGTACCCATCTTCCGTTTTTGGAAGTGGTCCTATTGTGTCAATTATCACAACATCAAAAGCACTGGCAATGTTTGCAATACATATTGGACAATATCTTTGCACTTTTTTTCTAGCGGACATGATTTTGTAATTCTGCTAAGAATCGCGATATTCCTGGGTGGCCACCCCTGATGGGATCATCGTGATATTTACGCATTATTGCAAGCTTTTCGTTATCATTAATAACGGTTTTCAATCTGGGAGTGAGTGCTATACTTAAATTTTTTATTTTGTTTCCTTTAATTTTGAAGTCTGTAATGCTGCAGCTATTAAATAAATTGTCCTCTAGATACAATTGGTAACTTCTCAGACCAGTGCTATGAGCTAGTTTTTCAAACTGTGAAAAAAATTAATCTAAATCGATTTTTTCATAATAAGCATGATCAAACGTGTAAATTATTTTTATCCCCAAAATTATTTTTTATACCATACACCCATAGGGTAAAATTGGTATATTAAAGTCGCCAAAATGTATGCAACAGGCAGAAGAAAGCTTTTCCGACCCTATAACCCGACCCTATATAAATATATAAATATTCTTGATCAGCATCAACAGCCGTCTGTCCGTATGAACCAGCATCGGAGACTATAAAAGCCAGATCCACCAAATTTGGTATACAGACTCGTGTAATATGTAAAGCGATCAAGTTTATTTCAAATTTTTGCCACGCCCCTTTCCGCCCCAGCAATTTAAAAAACCGTTTATTTCAAAAAGTATTCAAGCTAGAGACACATAAAATTTAAATATTTGCTTTACTGGTGTATGGTAAACCTAAGTCGGCGAGACGACTTATTTACTTCATTTTTTTTTTTTTCGAATTTTGAAAAAAATTCGAGCACCGTTTTTGACTTTTTTTGACTGAGACGTCTCAGTGATAGCTAACTCTTTATTATGTGACGGATTTTTATTTATGCCAGTTGAAACTGGGTGCTTGCTTAGTTCCTTACTTTGTAATCGAGTGGTTATTCGTAGTATATTTTGAGACTGAGACAATGCATCGGCTGCGTAGTTTTCATTTCACCTCAGATACTCTACAGTGAAGTCACATTCCCCTAAATTTAGCCTCATTCTCGTTAGTTTTGATTATGGGTTTTTCATAGAAAGTAAGTATAATAGTGGACGATGGTGACTTTTTACTTTTAATTTTTTTTCCATATATGTATGGTCTAAAATATGTTATAGCCCAGTGTATTGCTGTTAATTCTTGTTCAATTGTTGATTTATTATTAAAACCTAGGGATGCAAATGCTATCGGTAATTGTTATATTCTTGACTGAGCATTGCTCAACAAGCAAACTTACTAGCATCGGTTATGATGCAAAATTCTCTATTAAAATCTGCATACTGCACTATTTATCGATACGCGTCCGTATTGCCAAAAGTTTGGTACAAAACGTCTATAATAGTTACAAAATGCAAAAAATCTGTTTACTTAATTTGGATCTTTTGGAGTTGAATAGGGAAGAATACCTTTGTCTATACGCTTGTGACCTAAGTATGTTATTTCATGACTGAAAAATGTACATTTGTCGGGATGTAGTTTTAGACAATATTTTGTCGAAAACATCAGTCAAATTTTTGAATATATGTTTTTTAGAAGAGCCTGATACAACTAAATCATCCACATTTGGCTCTGCTAAATTGATCAATAATATCATCTATTCTTGGCAATGGAAATTTGTCTGCAATTAATTTTTTATTTAAGCTTCTGTAATCCCGTTTGTATCCGGAAAAGATTTCTTTGGTACTAACAGTATGGGACTGTTGTATTCGGATGCTGAAGGTTCTATTACGTCATCTCTTATTAATTTGTCTATATGTTTGGAAATTTATATTTTATGTGTGTGTGGGATTCTATAATTTTGAAAATACGCAGGTTCATCTGATTTAAGTTTTAATTTTTTTCATAGAAATTATGTACAGCAAGGGGCGACCTGCTTCTAGAGCTAAAAGGCAGTGTCAATAATTTGCAGGAGATTAAAGGAGATACCGATATGTCATTGAGTGGCAAGGCGGAAGCCCATACCCTTACCCATTGTACCCGTCTGGAAATTCTCGATATGGATGTTGAAACAACCGTGGACGAGATTATAAATACGATTTCTGCTTAACTGAGCATAAAGCTACCCCATGATTCTGTAAAGAGTCAGCGTCAGCTGCATTTGGGGACCCAGACAGCCATTCTGTGCATCCCAGTACACGTAGCGGAGATTTCGCTTAAAGCTGGTACCGTTAACCTCGTTTTTAACGTTTGCAGTAGTCGCGTCAATGAGACCTCAGTGAGGTGCTTTAAGTGTCTGGAAATTGGACATATTGCAGCCAGGTGCAACAGTTGAGTTGACAGAAGCAAGTGGTGCCTGAGATGTGGGCAGAACGACCACAAAAAGACTGTTACAACAAGGCTAAATACTTGTTATGCCTTGAAAGGGGATTTGACCAGTTGGACCACGTTTCCGGGGGTCAAAAATGCCCTTCATGGACCAAGCAGAGTCTCAAGAGAGTGTCCCACCACAAAAATAATTCGATTTCTACAAATAAAGCTAAACCATTGTGAGGTGCCGTCTTAATTAGAAAACTTTATTGGTGCATCGTAGACAGCAAGTGGACCAGGAGTCTCTCATCGAAGGCGGCTATCTGGAGCAGCGTTGCTCTCAGAATTCTGTGTGGGCAGCTAAGCACTTTGTGCGTGCTCGTATAAATGGCTTAGGTCTATAGCTGCTATTTTCCAACAAGCCTTTTTCTGAAAAACTGTAGTAGGTCATTGGACGAGTTGATTACGGATATACGAAACCAAAACCGCGTTATTGCTGGCGGTAGAGTGGCGCAGCCCTGTTACCAATGTTAGGGGCGTTTGCTGCAGTAGATGTTGTCCTATTAAACAGCGGCTCCCAATATACCTTAAGGCGCGCGGGCACGGGATCAATCGTTGATCTCACGTTCACCAGCAGCGGCTTTTATACATCCTCGTCATGGAAAATAAGCGATACCTATACTGCAACCATGAGGCCATCGATTTTGTGGTGGAGGTGTCTGGCAGTCCACCAAATGCTCCTGACATTCCATATAAAAAATATAAGGAAAATGCGCTTAACCTGCAAGAATTTAGAGCGGCACTCAATAGCAGCAACTGGGAACAAAAAGAAGCAGAGATTATGGCTCACTATCTCTCCACTAGGGTGCATGCGACTCAAGGTGCATACACAAGACAAGTCTGTAAATTGGTGGAACCAAAATAAACCAAAAACCAGAATTCTCAGGGCTAACTTCGACCGCAATTTTCTTGGTAATTCTTTCTTTACCTATTTGCCATCAATGTGGAAGAACGTTTTATCTAAAAAATATTATGTTTGCGAAAGAATGGCCTACAATCTTAGCATAGGAAATAACGAAGATATTGATCAAAGTAACTTTTTTCCAGCGATCGTTCCTATGGGAGCTATATGATATAGTCACCCGATCTTGATCAAATTTGACACAGTAGTTTATAGGCGTAATATACTGTACAATATTAGTTAGTTTCACGACAATAGCACAGAAAATAACGAAGTTATTGAGAAAAGTCACTGTTCGTGACTGGTGTTTGTATGGGAGCTATATGATATAGTAGTCCGATCCGGCTGAATCCGAGATATACAACCCCTGTAGTATATACAAGCCTACATGCAAAATCTCAGCTCTGTAGCTCTTACGGTCTAAGAGGAGTTTGCGTTGATCCAGACGGACGGACAGACGGACGGACGGACGGACGGACGGACGGACGGACGGACGGACGGACGGACGGACGGACGGACGGACGGACATGGCTATTTGAACTCGTCTCGTCGTGATAAATACTTTGTATGGTCGGAGATGCTTCGTTCTATGCGTTGCACACTTCTGACCAAAATTAATATGCCCTTTTTGCAAGGGTATAAAAACTGGCCGCAGCTGCAGCACGAATTTAGCTCGGCTAGGACGACATAAAAAAACACACCATTTGGGCAACTAAGAGTGAAAGTTTTCTAAAACTATGCTATTCAGCAGAGCACGACCCTTTGGGGGAAGGCCTATAAAATCGTCGCAAAGAGCATACATATATGCAAACAGGCAGCACACAAGATCCTTTCTCGTCCGTTGGGATATTTCTAAAATCTCTTGGGTTAGGTTCGGCACAACAAGATTGATTTTTTGCCCAGGAAAAATTAGAACTCGTTTGTATTGTTAATGGTTTCAAAATAGGTATTTATTTATATTATCTTTGGGCTCGGCTAGGTATAAGTGATAGGTAGTTTCTCTGGAGAAGTCTCGAACTTGGGCTGCGTGGACTATTTGTTGTCATTGCTCATTGCTCCGGTCTTTCCTTTGCTTCTTGTGTCTCTGCTGGTTACCACTTCAGGTTCGTAACGTCGATACTCGATTTGTACCTCCCTCTTCAGAATGTCTCCTGAACGTCGATAGGCCTTCGGATAGATCCTATAACCTTTCGTTCGCGTTCTTTGGCGTATCCTGATCCTCGAGGGATTTTATTTCCACCTCAGCACCCTTCTGCTGCTTCTGCGAGATGGTCTTTGCGTGCTCTTTTGACTCCAGGACGAATCCCGTGGCCGTCAGGATATATAGATCCTGGAATTTCGGCAGTAGGATATATCCTCGTGAATTCCAATGTGCTGGATCGTCCTGGAGCCGCTTGACGTTTCTCTCTTTGTGACTGCTTGGGTACGGTGTTTTGGTCCTATTATAAGGACTTATTGTTATCTGACAAACTTGAAAGGTTACTCGTTAGACCTTCTCAGTTCTCCGATTTTTTTCTTGATGCTTTTCTCAGGACTTGTTTTTCACTTGATGAGTTTTTAAGGTTACTTGTAAGGCCTTAAGAAACTTGTTGCTTGATCACGACTTGATGCCTTTCCTTGAATTATGCCTAGTTTATTGTTTTACCTTATTTAGCATGATTATTCTATTAAATACTAGTAGTTGATTTAATTGTATCGCGATCTACCGTGCATAATTTATCCACCAGATAGAGGGATTCCCCAATGCTTTTCCCTCCCTTTTCGGCTTGTATATTCCCCTCACATACCCACAAACCGTCCGTTATCGTTCTCGCATTCATTCTCTTCCCCCTACTCCCCGCTTCACAAGCATTTCGGCATCATGCTTGGCCCTCACTTTTACTCTCCTCAGGTTTCGGTTTCGCACGATTCTACTCCGCTTGGTTCGCATGCGTTACGCCTCCCACGCATCTTCCTGCTTGGACGAAATCGCCAGCGTTTGCTTGTGGTTCGACCGGCCATACTTGTGTTTGATCGTAAATTGTATTGTATTGTATTCCTCACAGCACTAGGACCAGATGCCATCCCCAAACGGGCCCTAAAGCTGGCAATGGCGCTGCGCCCACACTCATTTTTGGAGCCACACAATAAATGCGTATATCCACGCAATAATTTGCAGTTACTTCAAGGACAGGCAAATTTGTTTCAGTACAACAAACGGCCAATCCACACATTCTATTTCTGCAGGGGTACACCAAGGCTCCAATATGGGGCCCTTGTTGTGGAACATTACGTATGACGGAATCCTTCGCTTGAACCTGCCGGTTGGCTGCAAAACTGTTGGATATGGTGACGATGTCGCTCTGGTCGTCGTGGCATAAGAAGTAGCGAAAGCAAAGGCTTTGGCAAATGAGGCGATCTAGCTTATCACAGATTGGCCGGAGCTTGTCCTAATAAGCAGCAGGAAACGGGTCGAGACGGCTTCGGTCAGTGTAGAGCACATAAGCAGACCGTTCCTCTGCCGGCGTCACTGGCAGCGCAGCTACGCGGTCTTAGCTGTACTTAACCATTGTTAGAGAATTAAGAATTATTCAATAAAGAAAACTCAAAACCTACAGATATTTTCTTGTCTTATTTAAAAACAAACACAAGACATGTAAAATGAGAAAAGTGTTTTTGGCGTTATCACATGTCACCTTGGCTTCAAATGTATTAGCCTTTTGGGTGACTGGAAGTGGCTATCGCGGTGTTTAGATGTGGGAACCGAAATAGCCATTTCAGCTGTATTTTCAACCGCTTTGAGCGTACGAAACCGCTCGGTGAGGAAATCGTCCATCGTTTGCCACTCTGGAATGGCAGTCTTATCGCCAAGAGATTGTTCCCACAGTGAAAGGTTGTTTTTCGGCAATTTGATGAAACAGAAAAATACGAACATGCCACCCCACGTGGTGACTGGCAGGCCGTAGTGTTTCAAAAGCACAAATGGAGGGCTGCAGGCATTCTGGTGATCTTGTAATGCCTTTCCGGACTCGTGGGAAATTTGAGGCAGCTGAAGAAGTGCTCTGAATTGTAAGCGGGAATTTTGCTACAATGAGGTTGGCTTCACCCCTCGTTTTTGCTGGGAGATGGTACAGCTTTTCAAAGGGGGAAATTCGCGAATTGCTTATGTAAATAGCGGTAAACAAGTCACGGAACGTAGGCCATTTTTGGTAATCTCCCATAAAGACTTCTGTGTCAATGGGTGGCAGTCGACAGCCTCTTTCTGCTGTTGCAGAGGTAAACCCATTTCGGTTCGGAGGAGTAGGAGCAGACGCTTCGTGGATAAGGTCGCTTTATCGAGCCGTGCATCGGTCGTAAACTTGGTAGCATTTGTCAAATTTAGCTTGTATGTCTAAATTTTCAGGGCTACCGTGTTTATTATCTGGGAGTGTCTCGCATTTCTCATATTACTGCTCGACCCTCTCCCACAACACTCGAACTCGATCACGACGGACTTGGAGGCGTCGCGGCAAAGAATCCACTAAATTTTTAAGGATTTCTGATTTCGCTGATTGACTTATTGGCTGTCAAATTCATCAAATCGGCTGCTTTTTGAGGCTTCAGCAATACGTTTTTATACCCTTGCAAAAAGGGTATATTAATTTTGGTCAGAAGTGTGCAACGCATAGAACGAAGCATCTCCGACCGTACAAAGTATATATATTCTTGATCAGCACGACGAGACGAGTTCAAATAGCCATGTCCGTCTGTCCGTCCGTCTGGATCAACGCAAACTCCTAGACCGCAAGAGGGGGTGCAGGGGTTGTATTCTCGGATTCAGCCGGATCGGACCACTATATCATATAGCTCCCATACAAACCCCAAAGTCACGAACAGTGACTTTTCTCAATAACTTCGTTATTTTCTGTGATATTATCGTGAAACTAATATTAGAGAGTTTATTACGCCTATAAACTACTGTGCCAAATTTAATCAAGATCGGATGACAATATCATATAGCTCCCATAGGAACGATCGGTGGAAAACAGTGACTATGATCAATATCTTCGTTATTTCCTATGATTGTAGACCATTCTTTCGCAAACATAAGCCTTTTTAGATAAAACGTTCTTCCACATTGATGGATAATAGGTAAGGAAAGAGTTGCCATAAAAGTTGCAAGGGTATACAAACTTTGACGCGGTCGAAGTTAGCCCCTACTGGTTTTGGTTTTTTAATTCCCTCGGTAATCAGTCAGGGTAGTTTTCCGTTTTGCGCCTATTATTTTAAAGTTTTTTAACGAGTTATTCTTTTGTCCTTATTTATTTGGTAGTGCACCGTTTGTCGAGACACGTGGTACTCTTTGGCAATGTCCAATTTTTTTTCCGGCGTGAAACTTAGCTACCATTACCGATCTAACCTCCAAACGTAATTCAGCGGTTTTACCCATGGCTTACAATATGCCTTTCTAAATTTTTATTTATTCACTATCTTAAATATTTATTAAATTTAAATTCAAACGACTTTTGGTTTGGACTTTTGGTTCAAACGCGCTCAAAACTGAAATCACATGTGCAAAATGATTTCGTCAAAATACTTATGCCACGCAGAAATTTGATGTTCGCTTGCATTCTTATAAGCAGAAAGAGAATGCAAAAGCTAAAGAACTTAAAATTTGGCATGCACATAGCTGTAGATTCTTTGTTTTGACATTCATTTTCGCAACGTTATTTAACGGTAATACGCATAGGCAGCTTCAAGAGGCACAAAACGATTTCGTCAAAATATTTATGCCGGCTAGTGTATATTCTTAATCGGTATCAAATTTTGTATGCAGGCCTTTTCCGCCTCCGCAATTTAAGAAAACCTTTATCTCAAAGACTCCTAGCTAGATACTCCATATTTGCTTAATAAATTGCTCAAATTTTGTAAAAATTTTGCCACGCCCCCTTCCGCACCCGTAATTTGAAAACTCGATTATATTACGGAATTGTCTTAAATGAAATATTAATATCCATTTCCAAATTTTATCCAAATCAGACAAAAAACAGCATATAAACATTTTTCCGAAAAGCCGGAGTTTGCCGTTGGCTGGTGGGGACGCTAGGGTGCCCATATGCTTGAGTGAGCGAGATACTCAGTTTGTAAAAAAGATTTGAACAGAATTTTTTATATGTATATACATAAATGCATTTGTTATTATAAATTTAAAATATATTTGTTTTACTGGTGCAATACAATACGTACTAGCCAATTACCTTGGTGTTCTGCTGCTGACGGCAACCCTCTTTTGTGTTGAAGCGTCAGACTTTTTCATCAAAATAGGGCCGCATAATGTCTTGCAGGCATAATGGTGCTTTCAGACAACTTACTGAACGCAGGATGCAGCCCCAGTCCTCTGTGTTGAAGGCGTTACTTGCTCATAGTATGATGACCAGTCAATAGCGGCTTGTCACTTATTTGGTACTATTCGCATTTGCTGGTTTTGAACTGTTTACCAGTCTGCACTATGCTGCTGCTGCTGTTGCTTCACAGTCTCCGCTCTCACTATTAGTGCTATTGCCCTCGTCTTGGCCGGTTCGAGACACTCTGGTGCCAGGGTGCGCTGCTGCTGTTTGTGCTCCACTACCATGTATTGCAAAAAAGGCGCTGATTGATTCGTCTAACACGAATGATGAAATGTCAATTATGTATGTGTAATTATCATATCTATTCAATTATTTTTCTGCAAAAGCGCCAATAGTGCCGCCACGCTGTTGACACAACTCTTTTCGGATCATATTCATCTCGGGACACTCCTTCCTTCCCGCCCAAAAACTTGCAGAGGTAGCTGCCAACAAAGGCGACACTGGGGATGAAGAACCTTGGCTATATTGCCCCGGAGTTGCAAGTTTGTGTGGAGAGATTACTTAGTGAGGCAAATAATAAAATGAATACAAGTTGCCCAAAAATAAATAATAATGTAAAGAAGTAAATAATAATGTCAACCGATATCGCTAATGAGGCCAAGAAGTCTACTACAAATTTATACTTTTCGCGAGAATAGAAAAACTGATACTTTTCGTGAGAATAGAAAAACTGATACTTGGCTTAGGCTAGAGGGGACCTTAAAATAACTAGTAGTTCCGTGCCTGATACTTGGCATAAGCTAGAGGGGAGCTTAAAATCTCTGGTAGTTCCGCGCCGATAGATGATACTTGGATTATGCTACAGGGGAGCTTGAGCTCCGGTAGTATCGCGCCGAGAGCTCTGCTCACTAATGATAGGTCTGCGGCTACCTCCAGAATTCGCACTTAGAAAATTTTTTAACAAAGAATTTTAAATGTACTGAGGCCATAATGTTAATAATGTTAATTAAATTTGTATTTTTAGATTTGGAACAAACGTTGATTTATCTGATGAACGAAAATGGAAGCCTCAATTAAGTGAACTTCAAAAACTGCCAGCTTTCGCTCGAGTTGTATCAGCTGCCAACATGTTATCTCATGTGGGTCATGTTATTTTGGGTATGAACACTGTTCAATTGTATATGAAAGTGCCTGGAAGCAGAACTCCTGGTCATCAAGAAAATAACAACTTTTGTTCTATAAATATAAATATTGGTCCCGGAGATTGTGAATGGTTTGCTGTACCCGATGCCTACTGGGGTGGAATTCATAATTTATGTGAAAAGAACAACATTAGTTACTTACATGGATCGTGGTGGCCTGTATTAGAAGATTTGTATAAAGAAAACATACCAGTTTACAGATTCATACAAAAACCAGGAGATTTAGTTTGGGTAAACGCCGGGTAAGTAACGATTATATTTTTAAAACTGAAAAGGTTGTATCAATTCTTTTTATTTATTAATACACAGAACAACCGCAAAGGATGTAATTACAACTATACTATTACACTTTAATGAAAAATTTTTTTATTATAAATAAGTTGTTTTGCCAAGTCTGCTATGCATGCACCACCTGCGATAACTGTTCAATTTATGTGACCAAATGTGTGTACTTCATAGCATACTACGCTAACTCGTTCAGTTTTATGGGTATTCGGCATTTCGACAGACAACATACCGAATTTAGTTGTGATTTCCAACTGGTTTTAGCTTTGAACATATTATTTTATATTAACTTATTTTATACATTAAATATATTGTCACTCATCGAACTTTTTTTGCGCTCTCGCATTACTACTATTTTTCGCTCAAGCCGCACATAGTATTTTGTTTTTACGCTGCTTAGTTTTTGATCCTTTTTGTGTCTTTGTTGTGTTTTTAAATACAACAAAATTTTCCCTTTTTTTACTCTTCTTTTCATTTGCATATTACTGTGAGCTTTTGCTTTAGTTTGTAATCCTCCTCTTATTTAGTTGCAATCCCCAACTAGTTTTAGCGTTAAAAACATGGTATGGCTAATGCAATTCTGGAGTTTTTTTTTTTTAGCAAAATCTGCTGATGATAGAGCTTGGTGGTTCTTGAAATAGCTATACAGAAAACCTACTTACATTTTTGTGTTGCCTTTTCCTTTGGAAAATTGTGTCTGAGTCGGCTTAAATGCACGGTTTCACTTTTTCTTAGTTAATTTAATGCCCATTTAATGATGTAAAACTTCTCTGGGTGAATTTGTCGGTCCACATATCTGTAGTAAACGCAAGATGATCCTTAAATTTTCCTTTAGTTGACCTTTAATTTAAAGTCTTCATCCGTTATAACTGTCGTTCTGAACTTCTTCCGGGATACAACCAGACTTGCAAAGGTTTAATGGCCTTAGTTTGCGACAATATCAATTAATGACTGGGCATACTCCCGAAAGCCATCACCTAAATTACACAATATTTAAGATGTATATCTTACCATCTGATACACCTAACGCACGCGCACTAGAGTATTCCAAACGTTGTCTAGCATTTATTTTTAGATCTTTATACCCTTGCAAAAAGGGTATATTAATTTTGGTCAGAAGTGTAAAGGAAGCATTTCCGACAATATAACGTGTGTATATTCTTGATCAGCATGACGAGACGAGTTCAAATAGCCATGTCCGTCCGTCCGTTCGTCTGGATCAACGCAAACTCCTCCTAGACCGTTAGAGATACAGAGCTGAAATTTTGAATGTGGGCTTGTATGGGTTGTATATCTCGGATTCACCATATTATATAGCTCCCATACAAACGCCAAAATCACGAAGAGTGACTTTTCTCAATATCTTCTTTATTTTCAGAGCTATTGTCGTTAAACTTAATATTAGAGAGTTTATTACGCCTATAAACGGCTATGCTGAATTCGCCACTGTGCCAAGATCGGGTGACTATATCATATAGCTCCCATAGGAACGATCGGTCGAAAACAGTTACTCTAACGCGATTGCTTTCAAATTAAACATTTGTTCGTTTAACATATCTGTTAATGACTGTGCCGAATTTGATAAAGGTCGGGTGACTATATCATATAGCTCTCATAGGAACGATGGGTGGAAAACAGTAACATTGTAGGCCGTTTTTTCGCCCCGGCCCTCTGGTTGTCTTTTAAATCTCTTTGTAAATTTTCTTTGAGTATTTTTTTTCAATCTTTTGTATGCTGACGATGTCAAGCGTTGTTTCACTTATAAAGAAATAGATTCATATTATTTCATTTAAAAACGTTCAATCCTGGTGCCAGTTTAATCTATTAAATCTTAACTTTACAAAATGTAAGGTAATGACTTTTCATCGTCACTCTCCTTAATTGGTCACCTTTATTCAAAACAATAGTCCTTTAGAACGTCTAAATAATTTGAATGATTTTAGCGTACTTATGGGCCAATAGTAAAATTTTAACACCCATGTTTCCACTAGGTCGCAAAGGCCATGAGTGTTCTCGGTTCCATTAAAAGATGGTCAACAGAATTTGACTATCCTTAAACAACTGAAGTTCTTTTTACTTCTCTTGTCCTATTTAAGAGTCTGGATTTTACGTTTGGTCAAAAGCAGTTCTTTCTGTTTGCTCTGTGGCTTAAGCTGGAATCGCAATGTCAATTTGCCTTCGTATTCTAGCAGACTTCTTTTATTTATTTATTTACTTATTTACGTCAACTAACACAGCAGTCGACGAAAAAGCTTAAGCTAAAGACAGATAGTAATTAAATGAAGAAGGTAGCTTAGCTTTATCCACAACTAAACATCCCCGACCCGGTGGAGGTGTTTTATTTGCACAAGGTGCCAGCTGTGCCCCGATTCACAGCCAATGTGGTCAGGGATGAGTTGCAGCCAATCCAAGTCCAGAATATTTTCATTGGTTTCGCTGTAGATGATTAAAAAGTTTAGCGCGAAGAGAAGTGACAGAAAGATGAAGAGAGATAAGGTGAGAAAGGTTGTTAAAAGATTGGCAAAGAACACGAAAAGGTTCGTGAAGAGAGTAGTTAGTCAGACATCTACTAAGGTGAATAGGAAAAAAGTTTCTGGTCCGACGTGAGGGAACACAAAAATATAGCGTATCTAGTAAATTGGTAGAAATGACTTCGCCGTTGACTAGTTTATGGAGAAAGAGAATGCCAAAAACAAGCCTACGGTTATATAGTGAAGGAAGATTAATAAGAAGAAGTCTGTCAGAATAAGAAGGTAGGCGAAGACCCGGGTCCCAATTTAGACCGCGTAGCGCAATCTTAATGAATTGCTTCTGTACCGATTCAATACTACGCTGGTGAACATCATACTGCGGGTTCCACACTGGCGAGCAATATTCTAGAGTAGGGCGAACTAACGAAGTGTATAAAACCTTTGTTACATAGGGATCATCAAATTCTTTGGCCCAACGTTTAATGAAGCCAAGAAGGCTGCATGCTCTATTGACAATTGAAGAAATATGAACATTAAATGAAAGTTTAGGGTCAGACATAACGCCTAAGACTTTGAATGATGGTACACAATCTGAAAGTCATAAAAGAACACTTAGAGGCATTAAGGTGTAATTTATTAACGTGGAACCAATCACAGAACGCATCGAGAGCTGATTGCAAGTGCTGTTGGAAAGAAGGATCATTTTAGGAATAACAAATCTTGATGTCATCCGCAAACATGAGCACGCGTAAATGAGCCAAGGCCAAAGGCAAATCATTTATAAACAATGTAAATAAAAGTGGGCCCAGATGACTGCCTTGGGGTACACCTGACGTAACTAGAACAGTTTTAGATATCGAGGAACGAAAAAACACCTTTTGGTTTCTGCCAATAAGATACGACATTAATCAAACCAATAGTTTTGGGAAAAAATCCATGATGTTAAGTTTCGCGAGAAGCATAAAATGATCAACCGTATCAAAAGCCTTACTAAAGACAGTATAAATAACATCAGAAGCCATGATGTACAAGGGTAGTTAATTCTAAAAGGTTGGTAAGCGACGAACGACCTTTCATGAAGCCATGCTGACAAAGAGAAATAACGGATCTGGTAGAATAACCGAGATAAAGGCTTAGATAGGGAAATCGAACAGATTTTAAGGATGCAACTAAGTAAATTATCAGGCCCGGGAACGAAGGAAGACGTCATAGATGACAAGCTAGAGATAAAACAGTCCTCGGTAATAATAGGAAAAAATATCAAATTTAAATGTGGGATTGAAAAGGGATAGGGTGTGGGATCCGAAACAGTAGTTGAAAAAATTTAGCAAACAGATCTGCAATATCTCAATCATTATTAGCAGTCTGGTCATTAAGTCTGAAGGTGGAAGGTAGTACATTAGAGCGTCTTTTGGAATTGACAAAGTTGTAAAATCTTTTGGGGTTCTTATAAAATTCAACCTTACAGCGAACGAGATAATTGTTGTAGCATTGACTATTTAAAAGACAAAATTGAGATTTGGCTATACAATAATTTGCATAGTCATGTCGCGAACCAGTTTTTTTTAATCTTTTAAAATATCTCGATTTAATGTTACGGAGATTAGAGAACCTACGTGTGAACCAGACTGGTGAGCTGGAGACGGTAGAGACATTCACATAAGGAACGCATTTATCAATTAGAGAATTAAGAGCAGAGTAGAAAAACTTAACTGCACAATCTATATCGCAGCACTCAAAAAGAAATGACCAATCAAAAGAGAAAATAAGGCTGTTAAGAAGATTGAAATTTGTTTTACGAAAACATCTACGACGAGAATTTGAGATGTTATTAAATGAATTAGTAACGGAATTGTAAGAAATAGTAACTTCAATGGTAGGGTTAAAGGGATCTTCAGGTTTCACTAGTGGCTGTGTTTGTGATACAGCACTAACAGTGTGATCAGAGACAAAAACAAGATCAAGGATTCTTTTAAAAGAGTTAAGGAAAGAATTCAACTGATATAGTGGACATTCAAGTAGGCTATCTAGAAAAACATGTTGAGATGAAGGAATTAAGAAAGATAGATTATCATCAACAAGCCAAGAAATATTAGGCAAGTTAAAATCACCTAAAACTATAAGGAAATCACGATCTTTAAGACGACCAAAAATAGTTCGTAAAGCATCAGCATGGTGCACGTAGATCATGATATCGGAAGCTGGAGGAATATATGAACAAGAGGCTAAAGTTAGAACATGTAACTTCGACGCAAATAAACTTAACACCTAAGGGGAGATCAATCGGCACCACACTTAAACAAAGACGCGAGTTGACAGCAATGAGTACTCCACCGCCACGACGACCAACACGATCAAGCCTATAAAAAATAAAGTTATTAGAAAGAATTTCATTATCCAATTATAGCTTGGTAAGAAGTCCTCTTACATTTTGATAATGAATGCAAAGACTCGACGTTATTCAAAAAACTTTTTGAAGCAGAAGATAAATTAGGAAGGTGGACAGGCAACCGACGAGAGCGCTTATTGGGCGCAAACTCGTGTACAACTAGGCCCTCTGGCCAAAAATTAGGGTCAACCATAGCTGAGAAGTACTCATTTGGTACAGTAATTTTAAAAGAGGAGATTTCATGAGGCCTAGAAAACTTAAACTTTTGAATTAAAATCTTAGCAGGGCATATGTTACCAATGTAAGCTGCCACAGACGACTTAGAAGTATCTGGAGCAAGCCTAGAAATAAATAATTGTTTGCGATGAGGCACTACAGTTAGTGGAGGCGGAGGAGCATTGGGATCCGCAAGTGATTGAGAGCCAGCATGATCCTGTGATTGATCAGAGTTCCCGTGGGGGATAGATTGAGGTACACCAGGGCTTGTAATGGGTACTTCAATCTGAAAAGAAGAGCATAAAGAGGGACAAGAAGATGGTGTAGGCGAAAGTAAAATGTGAGATGACGTAATAGAGAGAGCTGGCGACTGCTTACGAGGCAACTCAAGGGTACATTTCTTGCGCAATTTCTCAGAAGGTGGAACAAACTTGAATTGCGACAATAAATGAACGCTAGAGTCACACTCGATAGACAGCTGTTTGGCCAGTTTGTTTAAAGAAAGAAACTTTAAACGAAGATCCCTATACATGCGGCTAAAATCAAGCTGCTGGCTGGCACAAGATGGGCAGGTCCAGCGCATTAAGCCAAGCTCAGGCTTAGACACAGACAAATCAGAAAATTTGTCGTAGTCGCGGCCATTGAGGCCAGCACATTTTAAGTGAATAAGATTATCGCAGAGCCAACAAGATATTGCTCTATACTGATCATCAAAACGATCAGAATGCTTGCAATTAGGTAGACAACAAGCCATTGAAAAGTCTAAAGAAACACAAGGCAAAAAAAGAAAAAAAAATATATATATATAAGAATATATAAAAAAATTTAAATACACAGCACAAAGATTATTATTGATAAAAAATCAATAATTACAAATAAAACAAAGAGACAGCTAGAGTGCACAGCACAACAGAGAGGCGGCCTTACAAAAGTGATTACGCGGGAGAGAAGCTGAGCACAAGCACAAAGCAGAGAGAACAACAAAGCCACTAGCACTGATGGTATGATGGAGGCGATAAGGGGAGCAACTGCAGAAGCAAATGCGCCAAACACTAATCACGAAAAAGAAAAAACTGTTTAAACTGATTAATTTGGCGAATTATGGAAATAAAACACAAGGGAGTCAAGCGAACAACACCAGCGAAAGTGTAAACAAACTAAGCACAATTAAAAATTGAGAAAAAACAATAAATATTGATAAAAACTCAGGAGCTATGCAAAAATACGACCGTCACGTCAGAGAGCAGAAAGCTTAACCTTCCTTAATTAATCGTAGAATTATGTATATACTTAAAAACTCTATCCTTTTCTATTTAGTTAATAGATAGCTATAGTATTATTTGTTTGTCTGCTTTTATAAAATGCACCCATAGGGTGAAACGGTATATTAAAGTCGCCAAAATGTATGTAACAGGCAGAAGGACCCTATAAAGTATATATATTCTTGATCAGGATCAACAGCCAAGTCGATCTAGCCATGTCCGTCTGTCCATCCGTCTGTATGAACACGCAGATCTTGGAGACTATAAAAACTAGAGCCACCAAATTTGGTATGTATACTCGTGTAGTATGTAAATGTATAGAGTTAATTGGAATTTTGGCAACGCCCCCCCAAATTTGGTTTATATACTCGTTTAGTTAGCGCGCAGAAACTAATTGTTTAAACTTTTTGCCACGCCCACTTCCGCTCCCGGTATTTACATAAAACTGATTTTCTTAAAAACTATGACAGCTACCGACATTAAATTTGGTATGCAGACTAGCTTAATGGACGCGCAGATATTGGCTATTTAAAAATTTTGCCACGCCCACTTCCGCCCCCGCAAATTAAACAAAACTGATTTTATCAAAAACTAACAAAGCTAAAGTCACCAAATTTAGTATGTACACTGGCTTAGTATGCGCGCAAAGTATATACATATATTTTCATATTTTGCCACGCCCATTTCCGCCTCCATAATTTAAAAAAAAAAAAAACGATTTCCTTCTGTAGTTTTTGACTATCGCATTTAAAGACTAATTAATCTTATCTATTTCTACCAAACTACCAAATTTAATTGAAATCGGACTAGAAACATGCAAAATATGCGTATGAACGTATTTTACTATTATTTATGCTATCCATAGGGGCAGAATTGGCCGTTGGCTAGTGGCGAATCGGATTACTTTGATCTTGATAAAGGAAATGAACCACAACCAAAAAAAAACTCGTTTCTAATTTTCCATATTTAAAAATATATTTGTTGTTTTAAATTAATCTTGATATTATTCTATCAAAAAATAGTTATAAATTAAAAATAATTCCAAAACTACTCTGAAAAAGGGCTTAATTGTAAGTTTTCTAGAACTGTAGCTGAAAAAGTCATTTTGGGTTATATAACATTCTTAAAATGAATTTATTTAACCATTAACAATATTTCTACAATAAATGAGGATGATTTAAGTCGTATTCATGAAGAAGAAATCGATTTATAAGTCTTATTTAGCTCAGATGACATACAAAAAATACCCCCAAAATGAAAAATTTCAACTCGCTATAAAAAAAAAACGAGCTGACTTTGAAAAACCCAAAGAGGGTTTTGCCATTCAATACATGAACTTTCAGAAAAAAAAGGTCCGGTGCGGTTTGATTTGGTGTTGCACATTGTAATTTATCGCGTAATTTTTTGTTTATTACATCTTTTACAGTGTTATTTGAAGCATTTGTATAAAGAATGCTGTTATTTGCATCGTTTTCTAGACTTTGTTTGTGATAATATAGGACTTATCTTCTAATTCTGTTACAAACTTACGAAGGTTTCCTGTATAGCTGGTGTTGTAGAGCCGTCGAAGAAGTTCCTCACAGGGGGTCTGCGTCCTCAATCCATTGATGAGGAGTGACCTTAGTTCCGGCCAGGTGTTGGGTTGTTCAATTTGTGAGCGCCGTTGTGCCTCTCCATTGAGCTGCATCTCGATTGCACTGAACAATATGTTATGTTGCCTTATATCATGGGTTGGATATAAGTGCATAATGAAATCTATCCTTATGAATGACGTCAGATTCTCTGGTGCTCCATCATAGTTTGCCACCTGTCTTTACGAACACAGTGCTTGATTGAGGTGGGCTTCGGTAAGTTCTACAGCCATTTTGTTTCTTTTTTATACCAAACACCCATAGAGTGAAATGGTATATTAAAGTGGCCAAAATGTATGTAACAGGCAGAAGGACCCCTTTTTTTTTTTCCCCTTAGCGGACGTTGACGATACTATGCGCAGTACGTTCAAGTGGCCCCTACGACACCAGGACATAGCCTGTTACGCGCGAGCCCACGCAGATAACTGCCCACCTCCCACCCGACCGACCGAGGGGTGCAGCCGTATAACGCAAGGCACGAATCGCGTGGACAACTATACAATAGAAAAAAACAGACAAACAAATAATACTACAGCTATCTATTAACTAAATGGGATAGGATAGATGTTTTAAGCATATTAATAGAAAACTCTGAGCCGATTACAGGGAATAGAAGGTTGTTATCAGAGCAGAGGACCCTAAAAGGTTCATGCATAGCATAGTTAGAAGAACAACGACTAAGGGATAAAGGTATCAAAGGATGTCTACTCCGTCTACATGGTACCGACAGATTCACCTCAGCTAATAACTCAGGCGAGTCGATATCACCAATTAGGAGCTTGTGCATAAAAATGACACCAAGCACAATTCTACGGTTAGTTAGGAATGGAAGGTTAATCAAGAGAAGTCTACTAGAATACGAAGGCAAATTGACATTGCGATCCCAGCTTAAGCCACGAAGAGCAAATAACAAGAACTGCTTTTGAACGGATTCAAGTCTAATCTGGTGCGACTCATATTGAGGTGACCAAATGCAAGATCCATACTCTAAAATAGGACGGACAAGCGAAGTAAAAAGAACTTTAGTTGTATAGGGGTCATCAAATTCTATTGACCATCTTTTAATGAAACCCAGGACACTCATGGCCTTTGCGACCGTGGTGGAAATGTGGGTGTTAAAATTTAACTTATGGTCCATAAGTACGCCCAAATCATTTATATTATTTAAACGTTCTAAAGGGCTATTGTTTAGAAAATAAGTGACCAGTTGAGGAGAGTTACGGAAAAAAGTCATTACCTTACATTTGGTAGTGTTAAGATTTAGTAGATTAAACTGGTACCAGGATTGAAAGTTTTTAAGATCAGCTTGTAGCCGACTAATTGAATCTGTATCTTTATGAGTAAGACAAAGTTTGACATCGTCAGCATACATTAGCACGCGCGAATGAACAATGACTGATGGAAGATCGTTAATAAATAGTGTGAAGAGCAGAGGGCCAAAATGACTACCTTGAGGTACACCAGAAGTCACAGGAATGGAAGCGGAAAAAGAAGACTTAAAAAGTACCTTCTGTTTTCTATTTGTTAAATATTCTCGAACCCAAGAAAGGAAAAGCGGTGGAAACCCAATGTCGCTCAGCTTAGAAAGTAATAGGGTATGATTAACGGAATCAAAGGCTTTGCTAAAGTCAGTAGGTATATATTACATCAGTTTGCTTACCATTTTTGAACCCCTTGATAATTATTGATGTAAATTCTAAAAGGTTAGTGGTTGTAGATCTACGTTTCACAAACCCATGTTGGGATAGCGAAATAATAGAGCTGCAAAAATGTTGCAATTGCGAAGTTAAAATTTTCTCAAAAGCTTTCGGAATAGCGGACAATTTTGAGATACCCCTATAGTTAGAGGCTTCGGCTTCTTTTTTGCCGTTTTTATGCAGAGGAATGATATACAAATCCTTTCAAATATGTGGAAAAGAGGAAGATTCGACAGACAATAAAAACAATTTTAAAATGGGTTTACATAATGCGTTTGCACAGAACCTGAGTACACATCCAGGAAGACCATCTGGCCCCGGAGAATAATTAGGTTTAACTAGTTTAAGTTCGCTAAGAAGAGAACTTTCATCAATCACTGGATTGAAAATGCAATTAGCTTTTTCTAAATGATAAGGATACGGACTTGCTCGATATTCCGTTGAGGAATAGGTTGTTTTGAAAAAATTCGCAAACATATCGGCAATTGCCTGATCAGTGCTCGCTTTTTTATTTTGAAAAGACAAAAAAGATGGGTGCACAGAGGTCTTACGTTTAGAATTAACAAAGTTATAAAATTGTTTAGGGTCAGAAGAAAACTGAAGCTTACACCGCTGAAGATAATTCTTATAGCATTGTGTATTAAGCATCATGAACTTTGAACGAGCGACTGTATACAGAGCATAATCTGATGAACGACGTGTTTTTTGAAACTTCTTATAATACCGTGTCTTCACATTTTTCAAATTGGATAACTCACGAGAGAACCAGGGAGGTTTGTTATGCCGCTCCAGCCTACCGAAAGGCACACAAATATCAAAGAGTGAATTCAGAGTATCATAGAAAAAACGAACAGCTGAGTTCATATCTCTACAATTGTACAGATAAGACCAATCGGTAGTAGCAATGTTTTCATTAAGGCTGGCAAAGTCAGTCTTACAAAAGCACCTAGTTAGAGGTAACTGATTTGAACCAAGTAATGGTGAAAGCAAGGGCAAATCAATTTTTAAATTTAATGTAGGATGAAATTTGTCTTCTGGAAGAACAAATGGTTCGATCCTAGAAACCTCACAATAAGAAGAATCCAATACAAAAATAAGATCTAACGATTTTCCATTAGAATTTAAGACAGGATTGACTTGGGATAAAGATAAGCCTAGAAGGCCATCAATGAAGTCATGTGACAAAGAGGGCAGCAACGTGGTAGATTGCTAAAGCGGGTAAATTAAAATCACCTACAACTATGAGCAAGTCTTGACTGGAAACTAAGGAGGAGACAGACTGAATTGCCTCTAAATGATTTAAATATACCACCATGTCTGACAATGGTGGAATATAGGAACAAGTAATGAAAGCATTAAAAGATTTAAAATTTACTTTAACACCGACAAACTCAATCTCCTGGGTACTAGAAAATTGAATCATTTCAGATGATAAAGCAGCATCAACAGCTATCAGAACGCCACCACCTATGCGAGAAATCCGGTCACGTCTGAATATAGAAAAGTTTGAGGAATAAACCGATGCATCAGCAATATCAGGTTTTAGCCACGTCTCTGTAAAAGCTAGAATGTTATGTTCAAAAGAATGACTATCTACATAGAGATTAGAAAGTTTAGATTTCAGTCCTCTAACGTTCTGGTAACCCAGGTTAAGGGACGAAGCTAGTTTTTTGACACACCAGCAGATGCTGATGTGGCAGGAATAGTGTTAGTTGTTGTTGGCAAGCGAATCGGTTTGCCGATTTTTCTTTTTTACAGTATATTCCTTAACTATTATATGTTTTGGCCAAAAATCTTCTCGACATATAGTGTCGAAGATATTGGCAGAAACACAAATTTTAAAGGACGAAATGTCCCGAGAATAAGAAAATTTAAACTTCTCCACCGCAATATTCGAGACGTTAACTTTCTTCCGAATATAGGCTATTACATCATCAGATGTGACAACAGGGTCTAGCCTAGAAACAAATATATGTTTCTTTGGTGGTATGCCAACGAGAGGCCGCGGTCCCGAAGCGTCAGCCGCAGCAGTAACGTTGGACAAGTCACCCACTGCAGCAGTTAACTTGTTTACAAGGCCCTCGATACTTTTAGAACTATCGGCAATTTCCATTGGAATGGGTAGTTGCCCGGACACATCAGACACTACAATAGGCTTCGTTTTTAAGATATCATTCCCAGGTGATACCGGTAATTCCTTACTAATAGCATTCACAACAGGGCTCTTAAACGAAATCAATTGCTGTACATTAGAAGTGGACGGTGCATGAGACCGGTCGGGAACGATAAGAGATGCTGGCGGATCAACAGATAAAGAAACACCTCAAGGACTGGTTCTTTTGCGTTTCAGAGACTCATTCATAAGCGACAAGCTTCTGAACTGAGTCTCCACCGCAGTAAACTCCGCTTGGAGTTTGTTAAAACCTGCCCTTAAAGTGTCAAAACTATCTCTAGTCCGCCTCATGAAAGAGCGCATCTCATTCTCGACCTCAAGCATCACATCCATATTTTAAGCCACCACCTTTAGCAATAGACTCCTTGATTCTGCCTGTGTAACCTACACACTTAACGTGAACCGCATTGTCACACAACCAACACAGAATATAATCATGGGAGTCAACCGCATTAGTGGCAACTATGCAATTATTTTTTGAGCAGACAACCATTTTATCAAAAAGTTTAATTTAATTAAAAAAGGAAATACAAAAAATAAAAAATAAAAATTCTAAGGGTTAAAATTCTGTGTATAAGAATATACTGGCCAGTTCTGACACAAGGGTTAATGTGCAGAGTAAGCCTTCACAACTAGAGAATAAAAAGAGATGAAAGCACAAAAACAAAAACACGTATCACAGAGTCGCGGGTAGGCAAAAGACGAGAGCGCAAATCAATCAAGAATAGGAAAGAGCGGGAGAGCGCGTCAAATTGAACACATGCAACAACAATTTGTACGCAAGAGCGCGAGAGTTAGTTAAAACGGTAAAGACACAAACGCAAAAGAGATAAGCAAAACAACAACACCGCTAATGCAAGTATTGTTGTAAGTTTTGATTTTATTTAAATTTAAACAAAAGCGACAGCAAGAATTCGCGAAATGAAAATAAAATTCGGATGTTGAAATTATTATTAATTAAACCGATAATGAATTTAAGAAATTTGTAAAAGTATTTAATCGAGAGAAAAAAATAAAAATTGATAAGCGCAAAAAAAACAGTTAGTTAGCGCGCAGAAACTAATTGTTCAAACATTTTGCCACGCCCCCTTCCGCCCCTGAATTTACATAAAACAGATTTTCTTAAAAACTATGACAGCTACCGACATTAAATTTGGTATGTAGACTAGCTTAATAGACTCGCAGATATTGGCTATTTAAAAATTTTGACACGCTCACTTCATTTCTATTGTGTATTTGTCCGAGTGTATTGTCGCGATTCGTGCCGTGCGTAATACGGCTGCACCCCTCGGTCGGTCGGGATGGAGGAGGGCAGCTATCTGCTTTGTCTCGCTCGTAACAATCTTTGTCCTGGTATCGTAGGGGCCACTTGAACGTACTGCGCATAGTATCGTTAACGTCCACCAATATAATAATGTAAGTCGTGTCGCCGACTCCGGTGTTCAGTTTTTTGCCGTCACATAAGAAACGAATAACTTCGCCATTTTCAGTCCGCTTTTGATCGAAGTCCATCAAAATACACTTCCTTTTTTTTATACACTTGCAAAAAAGGTATATTAATTTCAGCGGGCCCGGTTGAAATTCGTTCCTGCTAGGTCCAAGAGAGACATACGTTGCAGATTTGGGTGGGCACACATACTGCATATGTGAACCAGAACAATTATAACCTTATTTCTGAGACCACATTACCCAAAAAAACCTTTTATATGCACAGTTAATATGTTTTTTGTTTTCATTTTAGGTGTGTACATTGGGTACAGTCGATTGGCTGGTGTAATAACATTGCGTGGAATGTTGGCCCGTTGACAGCACGCCAGTATTCTCTTGCTGTTGAACGATATGAGTGGAATAAATTGCAAAACTTTAAAAGCATTGTTCCCATGGTTCATTTAAGCTGGAATCTTGCCAGAAATATTAAAGTATCTGATACAAAGCTTTTTGAACTGATAAAGTACGTATATTACTCAAATAAATTTCATAATGTTAATACCACACTATCTAACGAAAAAATGATTGATGTCGTTAATAATTTTTTTTTTTTAAGAAAACTATTAAAAAACCGTTCTTTGGTTTATACTAAGTTTCAAAAACAAATTTTAGTGCTGTCTCACTGAGAAGATTCGTAAATTAAGTTTTATTACATTAACAAATTGTAAGCTCACCATGATCCTCTAACTTTTTACAAACATCTTCAAACGTTAACTAAAAAATTTTTTGACAGCAACATTAAGTATTTTTAATATTTGATTTGATTTTTAAATTAATTTAATTTGGTCCTTTTGCCATTTCTTTAAAGACTCAAAATTTTTTCCCCATGTTAAAGCCTATCTGTTTTTCTGTCTGCTAACAAGTTTGAGTTTAAGAAAAATTTAAATTTTATCGGAAAAACAGATCTCAAGTTATACTGAGATGGCAAAGTAAAGAAAGACTATTAAGAAGAAGCCTGCCAGAATCAGAAGGTGGGCAAAGACTCGGGTGCCCATTAAGACTGTGTAACTCGAACTTGAGGAATTGCCTTCTTACGGATTTAATACTAGGTTGGTGAACATCATATTGAGAGTTCCACACTGGCAAGCAATATTCTCGAGATGATCGAATTAAATTAAACCATAAAATCCTTAGGCCCAATGTTTTATGAAGCCAAGAAGACTACATGCTGTATTGACAAATGAAAATAAATAAGGATTAAACGAAAGTTTTGCGTCAAAAACCTTCTGCTCTCTAAAGTATTAATTGTGCTTAGCTCGTTTACGCTTTCGCAGGTGTGTGTAGCTTGTGTTTTATCTGCAAAATTTGGCAAATTAATAAGTTTTGTTTTGTGTTTTAGTGTTTTGTGTATTTCATTGGAACGAAGTTCCTTATCGCACATAACGAAATAAAACCGTAAGAAATTTAACGCTGAGAGACTATGATTGCGTGTAAGTCAAAGGCCGGCACAAAGAGAGCTCTAGAAAAATATAGTTGTATGTGTGCACTTGCTTGTGCGAGTATGTTGCTTTACCTGCGAAAAATAAAAATTCATCAGGTTTGCCAAAATCAGAGAATCTCATGCAAGAGAAAGATACAAAAGACAAAGCCGTTCGGCTTAAACGCATAAGAGGTGCTGAACGTGTCCCCAGGGGGATATGAGCGCTCTGTTGTAAGTCACTGTCTTAAGGGCACGAACACACAAAATGAGAATGTCAGAGAAAGGGAGAGACAGAGAGAGAGAAAGTCTAAATAATAGAGAGACTTGTAGAGAGAGACAGAGAGAGAGAGACAGAGAGAGAGAGACAGAGACAGAGAGAGAGAGAGACAGAGAGAAAGAGAGACAGAGAGATAGAGAGGCAGAGAAAGAGATTGAGAGATATTACGCAGCATCGATTTATTGTTTAAAGCAAATTCATTTACAAATGTATCATAAAGTTTAATAATGAACTATTTTTCTTATTTATTTATTATTTATTTATTTATTATATTATGCAAAATAATATAACGGGTAAAGAGTGCTAGCTACTAGGCCATCGACTCGATAGTTAACTTATATCTTATTGAGTAAGTTATTTACATCTGGGAATTCGATTACTGATTTTATGTTATTAAGAGTGGGTGCGATAAGAAGGGAGGTGGGTTGGATTTGCAAATGTGGGCAAATATCCAATATGTGTTTGGTTGATAATTCTCCCCCGCATTTCGGGCATCTGAGCTTAGCTTTTCCATTTAACAGATGGTCGTCGGTTAAGGCGGTGTGACCAGTTTTGAGGCGGGTGATGATATTACAATGTATTCTGTGCAATGAAAGTGGATATCGGACTGGTTCCTTGCTTGGATTAAATTGTTTAAACCTATCTCCTTAATTTTGCGCCATAAGTCTTCTCTGACACCAGGGCTGACAGTTAGGAAAGGAGATTATCCTGCCTGTTTGGCCGCTGCATTTGCAAGCTCTTTACCTTTTACGCCCATGTGAACACCAGGTCACAATTTGCAAAAAAAACAGCCAAAGGAATTTTCTCTTGGTAGCGTGTTTTATGCAAAGATGTCGAATTTCGAATATCAGGCTAGTTTGGTTGTAGATGTTATTAAATGCATTGAGGGTAGAAAGACTGTCGCTGCACACTATGAATTTGCCCTTAAGTTCGAGAGCGTGCTTAATTGCTTTAAGGATTGCAACCGCTTCGGCAGAAAATATTGAAAAACATGCGGAAGAATTCCAGATGAGACGAGGGTTCCAGACTGGCTAACGACTGCAAAGCTTGTGGAGTCAATTGTTTTCGATCTGTAAAACCAGCTCCAGTTGAGGGCTTTTTCCTTTTTATTTTTTTTCATAAGTTGAGAGACGTGTTCTCGGTGTGGTCCGGAAGTTGAAGGAGGAGAGATGGGCTGATTTTGTTCCAACGATATCTCATGGAACACCTAAGGATAGTAAACTTGACCTTCGTCGCTGTTTAACCGTTGTATTAAAGTCTTTTAGCAGAATTTGGCTAGTCGGGAAGAGAATTTTACGTATAAGCTTGAAAGTCAGTTGCGCAGCTGTACATCAGGAAACCCAGCTTCCGCTAAAAGTCATTTCGGAACGCGCCAATGCTACGCAGTACTACTGGACGGTATGCGGGGAGATTGCCAGCCCATAGTCGATTTTCGCCAGTATTACGGCTCTTGTGGCATGAATTAGTGATGTTGGATGGACAAAAGAACGCTTAGACCCAAGAAACTTAATGAAAATAGGGCGCTTGCTAAGGCGCTCTAAGATTAACCCAGTGTTACTTAATCGTAAGTGTACTGTCGAGCATAAGGCAGAGAACTTTGAGACTAGATGTACATATATTCTAATGTTATGTTATTTACCTTTAGAGTTGGATATGTTCAACGATGTTTTTTACGAATATGCAATAATTTACATTTGCTAAAGGCAAGAGTGGCCCCTGAGAAATTACCTCATTTAACCATATCCATGAGTATTTGTTTAAAAGTAAGAAATAGTAACATTGTATTTTTTCAGTTGCTGAATATTATAGCATCAAGGCAATTATGAACTATACCACTGAAGGCGAACTTCAGGTATGCGAATCACCGATTTGGATGAATTTTGAATATGTTGTAGTATACCCCGCGATTTGAAGCTGTGTGAAATATGTCGGCGCATTATTCTATATTTTCCTGAAAAATCGCGTTTAAAGTTATGGCTTCGGTGACTTATAGGTAAAACGCCGAGTGGTCTTCAAGCAGCTCGGCAGTGTAAAGTGTAGTGGTCCTGCCTAAAATTAAGGAAGCCCTGGTTCAACCCCCCGCCCGAAACTAGTTAGTTTTGGTTTTACATTCTTTTTTTGCTTTTGAAATAATTATTTTTTCTAATAGCAGAATAGGTCTTTAACTGATTTTTAAATGTATTCATTTATTATGCAATTACAAAAACATAAATGTATAAATATAGACCATTACATACGTAAAATAGACGAATTAATTTCTACCGTTACATTTTTTTGTGATATAAATCATATAAACATGAAATAGATATATTTATTCAAGACAATGAACATGTTAAAAAAATGATTAAGTGCAAGAATATACCAACTTGAAATTAATTTGAAAGAAACAAACCAAATAATAATTTTGGAAAAACACTTTCTTATCGGTCAACTTCGAAGCGAACCATGCATACTCGAGCATTTCCTTCAATATTAGGGATGACAAATGGAAATATGCAAGGAATTAGACCCTAATGCAGTCTTCTCTTGATGAAATTCCAAGATTTTCTTTAATATGCGTTGAGGAGTTTTTCACCCGCTTTATTGTATTTTTAACCTGCCTTAAAAATTATTAAAAATTAAAAAAAAAAAGAATGAAAAACCAAAACTAACTAGTTCCGAGCGGGGGTTGAACCTGGATTTATTGACTTTTTGGCAGGAACTGTACCCCTTACACCACCGTGCTGCTTGAAGACCACTCGGCGTTTTACTTATAAGTCACCAAAGCTATAACTTTAAACGCTATTTTTTAGGAAAATATAGAATAGTGCTCCGAAATATTTCACACAGTTTCAAATTACGGGATATTTTACAACATATCCAAATTTCATCCAAATCGGCGATTCGCATACCTGAAGTTCCCCTTGTGAGATGGGTAATCCTTGTGGAATGCCGTTGTGTAATTTAAAGAAATTAGTTAAGGTATTATTAACTCTAAAACGGATGGATCGCTTGGTCATGAAATCCTTCACTAGGTAGAAGGACCTAAGGACCTACCCCACACCAGGAAAGTTGATCCAGTACAGTCTGAGCACCAACCTCATCAAAAGCTCTTTCAAAACCAGTAGCCAGGATGGTTACATGACTTTTGGTGGAAAGAGCATCTGACGCGTAATGATGGATATGCAATAGTGAGACCATGGTACTGTGTTGTTTTTTGAACTGTGTTAAACTAACATAGCAGTCGACGAAAAAGCTTAAGCTAAAAAACAGATAACAATTAATTAAAGGCAGCAAGCCTTGCCATATACAGAACTAAACATGCCCAGCCCGGTTTCGTTGTAGATTATAAAAAAAATAGCGCAAAGAGAAGTGACAGAACGATGAGTAGAGATAAGGTGACAAAGGTTGTTAAAAGATTGGCAAAGAACACGAAAAGGTTCGTGAAGAGAGTAGTTAGTCAGACATCTACTAAGGTGAATAGGAAAAAAGTTTCTGGTCCGACGTGAGGGAACACAAAAATATAGCGTATCTAGTAAATTAGTTCAATTCAATACTACGCTGGTGAATATCATATTGCGGGTTCCACACTGGCGAGCAATATTCTAGAGTAGGGCGAACTTACGAAGTGTACAAAACCTTCATGACATAGGGATCATCAAATTCTTTGGCCCAACGTTTAATGAAGCCAAGAAGGCTGCACGCTCTATTGACAATTGAAGAAATATGAACAACATATGCCAATAAGATACGACCTTAACCAAGCCAATAGTTTTGGGAAAAAATCCATGATGTTAAGTTTCGCGAGAAGCATAGAATGATCAACCGTCAACATCAGTTTGACACTTTTTACGGAAGCCATGATGTACAAGGGTAGTTAATTCTAAAAGGTTGGTAAGCGACGAACGACCTTTCATGAAGCCATGCTGACAAAGAGAAATAGTGGATCTGGTAGAATAACCGAGATAAAGGCTTAGATAGGGAAATCGAACACATTTTAAGGATGCAACTTGGTATGTTATCAGGCCCGGGAACGAAGGAAGACGTCATAGATGACAAGCTAGAGATAAAACAGTCCTCGGTAATACTAGGAAAAAAAAATAAAATTTAAATGTGGGATTGAAAAGGGATAGGGTGTGGGATCCGAAACAGTAGTAGAATAAGTCGACTGAAAGAATTTAGCAAACAGATATGCAATATCTGAATCATTATTAGCAGTCTGGTCATTAAGTCTGAAGGTGGAAGGTAGTACATTAGAGCGTCTTTTGGAATTGACAAAGTTGTAAAATCTTTTGGGGTTCTTATAAAATTCAACCTTACAGCAAACGAGATAATTGTTGTAGCATTGAGTATTTAAAAGACAAAATTGAGATTTGGCTACACAATAATTTGCATAGTCTAGTCGCGAACCAGCTTTTTAAATCTTTTAAAATATCTCGATTTAATGTTACGGAGATTAAAGAGCCTACGTGTGAACCAGACTGGCGCGCTGGAGACGGTATAGACATTCACATAAGGAACGCATTTATCAATTAAAGAATTAAGAGCAGAGTAGAAAAACTTCACTGCACAATCTGTTTTACGAAAACATCAACGACGAGAATTTGAGATGTTATTAAATGAATAAGTAACGGAATTGTTAGAAATAGTAACTTCAATGGTAAGGTGATAAGGATCTTCAGGTTTTACTAGTGGCTGTGTTTGTGATACAGCACTAACAGTGGGATCAGAGACAAAAACAAGATCAAGGATTCTTTTAGAAGAATTAAGGAAAGAATTCAACTGATATAGTGGACATTTAAGTAGGCTATCAAGAAAAACATGTTGAGATGGGGGAATTAAGAAAGATAGATTATCATCAACAAGCCAAGAAATATTAGGCAAGTTAAAATCACCTAAAACTATAAGGAAATCACGATCTTTAAGACGACTAAAAATAGTATCTAGTAAATTAGTAGAATTGACTTCACCATTGACTAGTTTATGGAGAAAGAGAACGCCAAATACGAGCGTACGGTTGTAAAGTGAAAGAAGATTAATAAGAAGAAGTCTGTTTTATGAAGCCAAGAAGACTGCATGCTCTATTGACAATTGTAGATATATGAACATTAAATGAAATAAAAAAAAAAAATAACGCCTAAGTCTTTAAATGATGGTACACAAGCTAACAGAGCAGACTTAATTGAGCAAGGGTGGGCACGAAAATTTGAGTTGGGAGCCAGAGCATCAGCAGCAGAGGCTGGGCAGAGAAAAAGTAATTTTTTGGTCTCGACGCACACAAAAATTTGTGTGTCTTGAGTTTTATGAGAGGTCATAAACGACATTTTTTGGGGCGAGCGAGCGATCGTCGTCAAACTTTTAGGCAGAGTGACGGCCAAGTCCCGAATTTCACGGGGAGGGAGAAAAGGTTCGCGATCTCGAGCTCGGAACTTTTAGGCAGAGGGACGGCCAAATCCCGAATTTTGCGAGGAGGGAGAAAAGGGTCGCGATTTAGAAGTAATAAGTCGACTGAAAGAATTTACCAAATAAATCTGCAATATCTGAATTATTATTAGCAGTCTGGTCATTAAGTCTAAAGGTGAAAGGTAGTAAATTAGAGCTTCGTTTAGAATTCACAAAGTTGTAAAATCTTTTGGGGTTCTTATAGAATTCAACCTTTCAGCTCACGATATAATTACAGGGTGGGCCATTTAAAGTGGAAGGATTTGTTTTTGCAATAGCAAAGTAAGAAGTGGAATTTAAAAAATTTTTTTTCTTTCTAACTACTTTTTGAATATGATATCCCGTAAATGACCGCATCTGTCCTAACCGCAAAATGTGCCCTTTTTTCGGCATTTCGCATCACTTTTAAATTGGTTGTGGTATGCGCTGTATGGCATGTAGCGCCGTCCTGATGAAACCAGTAAATATCGAATTCATTTTCACGAACAAATGGCAATAAAAAATCGGTTATTATTGTCCGATGACGCTCCCCATTCACGGTTACCGTTGCTCCATTTTTGTTTTCAAAAAAGTACGGGCCGATGACTTTATCGGCATAAATGCCACACCACAGTAACTTTTTGGTCGTAAAGAGGTTGCGTTTCGATGAATTTTGAGGGTTTTCAGTAGCATTAAACCGACAATTTTGTTATTCACTCCTTCATTAAAGTTGAAATGCGCCTCATCAGACATTATGTATTATAGCATTTAGTATTTAAGAGACAAAATTGAGATTTGGCTACACAATAATTTGCATAGTCAAGTCGCGAACCAGTTTTTTTAAATCTTTTAAAATACCTTGATTTAATGTTACGGAGATTAGAGAGCCTACGTGTGAACCAGACTGGCGCGCTGGAGACGGTAGAGACATTCACATAAGGAACGCATTTATCAATTAGAGAATTAAGAGCAGAGTAGAAAAAATTCACTGCACAATCTATATCACAGCACTCAAATAGAATTGACCAATCAAAAGAGAAAATAAGGCTGTTAAGAAGATTGAAATTTGTTTTACGAAAACATCTAGGACGAGAAACTGAGATGTTATTAATGAGTTTGTAACGGAATTGTAAGAAATAATAACTTCAATGGTAGGGTGATAAGGATCTTCAGCCGAAGCCAGAAATGAGTTTAGTCGGATCTGCAGGACCTTTTTAAAAATCTTCGAAAGACATGGCAGCAAACTAATTGGCCTATAGGATGCTGGCTGGTTTTTGTCCTTTCCCACCTTAGGAATCATAATGATAGTGGACCTTTTCCATGCTCTTGGGAAGTAGACAATTCTTATTATATCGTTGAACAGTTTGCAGATGTATTTTATGGCGATGATAGGGAGTTCTATTTGTTTTTGCAATAGTAAAGTAAAAAGTGATATTAAAAAATTTTTTTTTTTGAAATTCATTTATTTAGGTCCAAGAAGATTCGTTTTACCGCAAAATGTGCCTGTTGACGAATCGAGCGGTGTAATATCATTTTCTCCAAATTTTTGCAGTTTCGTTCATCAAAATACGAGCTTATCAACAAAGTATTCGCTGATTTCATTGCTAACTACAAAAATATGCAGTGATGAAGGGAAAAAACAACAAGGGTATCTACAAGATGTAGATGATCTCAATTTTGTAATTCAAAATCAATTCGTAGGTACTCTGTATTCTTACAAATCAATCAACTGTGTAACAAACGAAAAAGAAGCCAATAATAATCCAACTGAATTTTTAAAGTCCTTGGATGTGCCGGGCTTACCACCGCACAATTTAGAACTGAAATTGGGCTATCGAGTCATGCTTAAAAATTTAAACCAAGCAAGACTGTGCAATGGGACGCGTTTGGTGATAAGAAAACACTTAAAGAAAAATTTTAAGATGATAAAGTTCTTATTTCAAAGATTCCACTGATCCCAACGGATATGCTCTTTGAGTTTAAACGAATTCAATTTTCGATTCGTCTTGTCTTTGCAATGACGATCAACAAATCACAGGGCCAATCCTTGACTATTTGTAGTCTCAATCTAGAAAGCGTCGGCATCCGCTTTATTTGTTCTTGCGCCTGACCAAAAAACAAAAAATGTCGTTTACCACAAGGTCCTGAATAAAAATTGTGTGTTGTGTTTTTTCTTTTCAAATATAAATCATCTTTAGCACTCGACAGAATTACTGATTTAGAATTTTCCTTATCTCACTAGTAAATAGACAAGATTCATGTATTAAGCTCTAATATTTATTTCAATTCAAGAGGTAGCTTATATTAAAAAAAAATGTTCAATTAAATTCAGTCCTTGGCAATATTATTCCTAGAGGACCGACTTCTTGCTGCTTCAGTCTTGGCTTTCGTTTGCGAGTTTCAGGCTTCTGTTTGAAATCGAACCAACCAGTTTTCCAACCAGTTTTCTATCTTCATCTTTTGGAGTTCTTATAAAATTCAACCTTACTGCGAACGAGATAATTGTTGTAGCATTTAGTATTTAAGAGACAAAATTGAGATTTGGCTACACAATAATTTGCATAGTCAAGTCGCGAACCAGTTTTTTTAAACCTTTTAAAATATCTCGATTTAATATTACGGAGATTAAACAGCCCACGTGTGAACCAGACTGGCGCACCAGAAACGGTAAAGACATAGAAACGCATTTATCAGTTAGAAAATTAAGAGCACAGTAGAAAAAATTCACTGCACAATCTAAGTCGCAGCACTCAAATAAAAATGACCAATCCAAAGAGGAAATAAGCTTAAAACGACTGAAATTTGTATTAAGAAAACACCTACGTCGAGAAACGGAGACGTCATTCATTTAATATCATTTAATAACTTCTCAGTTTCTCGTCGTGAAATATAAATATACCAACGCCATGCTTCACATGAAGATTGGGAGAGTTAATGAAAAAATCGTGGGGATAAGGGTGTGGGTCCACCTACCCTTGCTAGACGAATCCCACCGCTCTTGCCAGGTCGCGAAGCTTTGCATCCTTGCGTCGTCGCTAGCTGTCCGCTTTAGTGTGCCGTTCCTTTTAGCGTCAGCGATGTTCCTGGCCTCGTCCGCAAGTAAGTTGATGGGGATCCTGCCTGCAACCACCAGTGCAGCATCCTCAGAGACCGTCCTAAAACTGCTGCAGACCCTAGCGCGCAGAGAAGGTAGGTAGCGGTAATGCCCCTGCTGTATGCCGTCATGTGTATGGCGTTGGCGCAGATTCGTGCCGCATACAAAATGACCGATTTCAGCACACTCATCAGCATTAGTCTCCGCTCCTATTTCGGTCCTCTCGAGCATTACCCTTGATAACGCTTGTCCTGTGCTCCCTGCTTTCCGTTGGACGTTCTCCAAATGCTCTCTGAAGCATAGACGGGTGTCTAGCCACACGCCCAGGTACCGGATGGCTCGCTTTGAGGTGATTGTGGAACCTTCTACTTGCACTGAGGCATGCTCAACTGTTTTCCTACTGCTGATCAGGACCGCCTCCGTTTTTTCGGCTGCCAGGACCAACCGACTGAACCCACCGCGTGATACTGGCTATAGCTTGCGAGGCTACTGATTCTGCCTTCTCCAGCTCCTTACCAACAACAACAATAGCCACGTCGTCAGCATATCCTATAGCTTGGCAACCTGGCGGGAGTGGGAGACGCAGCACTCCGTCGTACATCAGGTTTCAAAGAAGCGGACCCAGAACCGAGCCTTGTGGCACTCCAGCAGACACATAACGACTCTTAGGGCCGTCGGAGATGCCGTATCTCAGGATCCTCTGCCTAAAAAAGTTCCGAATGATGGCAAGGAGGTACGGGGGGATGCCGAGATCATGGATGGTACTGAGTATGCAACTCCAATCCGCGGTGTTGAAGGCGTTCTTTACATCAAGCGTGACGACAAGGCAATACTGTTGGGAGCCTCCTCTCCATCTTGTTCCTTCGATGGTTCTGCTGGCGACTGCGTCAATGGTGGATCTTGCCTTGCGAAAACCGAATTGGTTGGGTGAGAGACCGCCGAACTCGCTGACGTAAGCGTTCAGTCTCGTTCCGATGAGGCCTTCAAACACCTTGCCTAGAGTCCACCAGGCATATCGGTCTATAGGAGGGCGAAGTATCTGTTGGCTTCCCCGGCTTTGGCAGAAGGGCCAACTTCTGGATCTTCCATTGCTCGGGAAAGACTCCCTCGGTGAGGCAGCGGTTGAAGACGGCTGCGAAGACATCTGGTTGTAGAGACAGGGCCATTTTAATGGCACGGTTTGGGATCCGAGCTGGGCTGGGTGCTTTGCCTAGTTGGAGCGATTTGGCCGCACCAGGACTTCATCCGACGAGATCGCATCAATGGGGATCATTGATGGTGGAACTGGATGCTGGGCTATGCTTGGGGAAACCGGACGGTTGGGGAATAGGCCGTCGATAATTTGTGAGACGATTATGGTGGGGCTGTGTCCTTAAGTCGGTCGTCAGTTCATCTAGCGCCTTGCAGAAGTCCATAAAGCACAGACTGGGCGGCAAATAGCAACTGTACAGCCATATCCCTTTGACCTGTGTCCTGATGAAGTGATCGCCAGCTAGCCTGCGAGGGCGGGTTGCCACATGCCCAGATGGCGGGCTTGCCCGACGTGCTATTCGCTCAATTGGGTGAGGTTTTCCTGCGGAATGGTTCGCTGATTACCGCCGCGTCAGATTTGGTCTCTCGCACCCGCTGTTTAAGTAGTTCATGGCCGGCCTCGCAGTAGTTTAAGTTTAGCTGGGTAAAGTTAAACATTTTGTCTTGGTCGAGACGACTTCATGGGCCCAGCCTACGTTGTTGAGGGGTACCGCTACCTGCCTGCTACGTGTTCTCGCTCGGTGATCCCTCTTGACTCGCATATACAACAGTTGGAACCATTGCTGCATTCCTTCGTTTCCGAAGTGTTGGCGGCGGCGGCGACTGCTCTCTGGCGGGGCATCCTAGGCTGCTGTTGCGGCTTCTCCGTTTGTTGCCCTCTGGTGACGAGGGACACTTTGGTGCACTTGGGGCATGCCGCTACTGGTTCAGGGTCGCTATCGCTTCACAGAATGCTGCTCACTGCCTGCTGCAATTCTTTAAGTCTGTCGACTTTCTCTCTGAGAGCATTCGTAATGGCTCGCTTGCCTCCAGCCTCTATCGCAAGCTGACTGCATGGACTGTCGACGCAAACAGATTCAGACCATACAACCGGCGCTGAAGCGAGCGCCATTGATTGGCACCGCCATCGAGACAGCCGATCTCAAGCCCTCCATGCTTGCAGCCAGGTGATTTCCCCCTGGGAAATCTCTGCTCGGCTCCACACACTTGAAAATTTCGGTCTGTGTTCTGACGAAAGTGTCAACCACTGGTTCTAAAAATCCCGAATTAATTATTAGAAATTTTCTCACAATTAATTTCCTTAAAAAAAAAAATTGCAATTGAAAAATTTTCCACAGGGCGGATTTGAACCTGGAACTTTCAACTCCAAGGCAGAGTGCTTGTCTCTGAAAATAAATTTCTATAAAAAAAAATTCTGCAATTGAAAATTTTTTCCACAGGTCAAATTTGAACCTGGAACTTTCGCCTCTAAGGCAGAGTGCTTGTCTTGGGGCCCACAGACCGAGTTGACAGCTGGAGGGCTGAAACACAGCTAAATACGCTAATATGCCGCACTTTGCGGCTTTAAGCTCCGCTTTAAAGCTTTCAGCGATTTCGCGGAGTTGGCAGGTGCCAATGTTGGGGCTTTTAAGCCCGGGTTAGCCTGACCAGTGCACAGCTGATACCTGCACCACGAGTCGGTTATCCAGCTGTGGAAAAAAGTGGGAGAAAAAGAAAAAAAGGAAAACAAATACGAAAAATATTTGTGTCTAATATACATATTAGAAGAGATGGCTCAAACCAGGAGACACTTCAGTTGGTGTTATCGGTGTCGATGATGGTGAGAGGGGTGCGGCCACCCCACTACTACACACGCGCGCGAGGAGAGCAATTTACGCCTCTCACCCCCCTGAACGGATGACCGCAGCAGCCCCAGCAGGTTTTTAAACGAAATCGCGATCGTGAGTAGGCCTGCGTAGCCAACACCGTCTCACACTGTCCGCTTTACTTTGCAGATAATACACGTCCCGTAGACTAGCGAAAAAACCGATTTACAACGGAGCGTCGAATCAGCCTCGTTCCTCTAGCTGCCAGTTTTTTGTGTGTTTTATCCGCCCATATGTATCAGCCAATTTGCAAAAAAAAATTCAAAAAACAGCCGCAGAGTATCAAAAATAATATCGGGAACAAAAAACACTAAAACATTCCGGTAATAAAACAAAATCCAATTCAGACACCAAAAAGAGTTTCGACAGCGCCAAAAGAAGATTAGGGAAGCTGAAGCAAATCCGTCGAATTGCAAAACTAAAAAAAAAATGCAGGAAGAACTGAAACCAGGGGTGTACCGAAAACAAACACAGAAGATCAAAAGGAGTTTAGAGAACGGAAAAAAAGACAAATAAAAACGCAGGTTTTGCAGTTAGCTAAAAGTTCTAGCTTACCCATCGATTTTGGACCAGAATTACTGCATGAGGAATTGCCTATTCGACATACCGTTAAGGTAAGAATGTTGGAAAGTTCACAAGTTAAGGAACCATTAAAGTCAACTTAAACAGATGACAATAATGCATTTGAAGTGCCCTATCAACAGCACTGTGCACAGCCAAAAGCCATTTTACATCAAATAACAGATATTCCTTCTGATGGAAACTGTCTATTTTCTTCCACAATAAGAGCTCTCAATCTTGACAATACAGAACTCTAAAGGTAGCTCCTGATTTCTCCATTTGTGAAGTAATGCATTAATCCGGATGGTGCAAATGCACGGGCCAATGTGAAGTGCGTCGTTAAGAGATCGTCCATCCTGATCTTGAAATGATCCGTCGAACACCACCCGCAGATTGGCACCTATGACTGGATGGTGTGGCAAATAGAATGACATCTTGCATACATTTGTGGCTTCGTCCGCAACTACTTCCTTCATGTGACCCAACTTGATATACTCTCTCATAAACTGAGTATATTTTAACTTCAAGCTGGCATCCTTCATTAGACGACGCTCCTTAAAATGTATCCGCAAATTGTGGGTTTTGTTCCTTGAACGGCAAATTGACTATGCATCTTCCATTCGAGTTGCGGTTGTGCGTACCTCGGAAGTGCGTTTTGACCTTTTCATCCTCTTCGTTTACAGTTGTATGTGATGGAATTTCCTCTAGTTCCCAAAATCTTTGCAGTAGACCATCTATATTGACCGTAGTCAGCAATGACGTAGATGGTGGTTGCATTTTTGAAGTGTACTCCGATGTGATTACCCATCCAAATATGGTGTTAATTGCAATAGGGTGCCCTTGACCATCGCATAACTTTTCCCCGGTGAGAACTAACCAAATGTACTCATTGCCCAGCAAAATGTCGATTGAAGCGTTAGTTCTGAAGTCAGGGTCGGCCATTCGGTATCCACTAAATACCGACAGTGATGAAGCATCAATATTTTCACGTGCCAATGGTGAGGGTATCTTTCCTAAATCGTGCGCATTAATATCGATGCAATGACTCGACACACGAGACATCTTCTGAAGAGAGCAGAAACCTCTAGTTATTCGCGCCTTGACGTCTGAGATGCCCGATGTGGCAACTCGAAATGGCGAACGTGCAAGACCCAAAGTCTGTACGCACCGTTCCGAAATGAAAGACAAGTCTGAGGCGCTATCCAATAAAATACGGACCGTAAGCAAGGCTCCTTGAGAATTTCGCACGAGTACCAATGCAGTTGGTAGAGTACTTCTTCGTTGACCATTTGGCTTGCTGGGTCTGGTTACATTCATCATTGCTTCCGCTGTACTCAGAAGCCTGGCCGGAGTTGCCTTGATGCTGCTCTGCGCTTTTATGCTGTGTAGAATAGCCTTCAGAATGCAACAAAGAATGATGGCGGCGCTTGCAATACTTGCAAGAAGACTTTGAGCCACAAGCGCTTACTCCATGTCCAGTCTTCAAACAATTAAAACACATATGTTTCTCCTTCGCGAAGGTGTAACGTTGCTTGACAGTCAAGCTCTGGAATTGAGGACAAGCCGACGGTATGTGTTCAGTACTATGACATTTCATACAATTACCTGTAATGGCAAGCATGGTGCGTGCTTGCCGTTTTCCTTTTTCATCCCTCGGTTTGCTCGCTACATGATCAACAACTTGAATGAGCTCAAGGCGATCGCATCTTGAGTCCAAAAACTTGAGCAATTCTTTAATGGTGGGATTTTCAATATCCTTTTGGCTTTTGTCGATCCATTCACGTCGGGTTGTCTCATCAACCTTGTTGATGAGCAAGTATATAAGCCAACAGTCACGGCCCGTTTGTCCAGAAGCGTCTAAAGCCCGAATAACATCACTGGCTCCGCAAGTCAGAGCGCGTAGCGATTATGAGTTTTGCCCAACAGCTTTTGGCAAGGCGGTGAATGTATCCATAAGCAAATTCACCAAATAACGGGGCTGTTCGTAGCGATCACTCAACGATTTCCATGCAACCTCGTAATTAGCATCTACGACAGGCAAATGCTGGATGAGTATCGCTGCTTCTCCTATGACACATGACTTCAGGTGATGAAACTTCTGTATATTCGTTAGTGTTGTCTTTCCATGAATGGTACTCTCAAAAAGGTCCTTGAAAGCATGCCATTCCTTATAATCTCCGCCGAAGGGCTTGATGTGGATTTTTGGTAACTCACAATCTCTTATTGCCGGCGTTGCAGCTGGCTGTGAGCCTGTCGAAGACGAAGATTGTTGTGGCGTGAGCAATCTCTCAACCAATAGTTGCTGCTGTTCCATTTGACGTTGCACCTGCAGTTGTATTTGTTGCTGTTGATTGTGCATTTGTTGAAGAATTCCCTGGACAAGCGAATTATCGTTGCCAGCCGCGCCGATTTCTTCCAACTTGCCAGACGATGCCAAAGCAGCTCGTAAAGCCTTAATGCGAGCATTCGCCCTTTCATATTCTCCTCGTATATCTCGTAGTCTTCAGTAGGGTCCACATAACCCTCCAGTTTGTCGTATTTGGTCAATTCGTCACCAGACTTGACGAACTCCTTCCACGCATAGAACAAAATTTCCAATTTGGTGTCAATTGTAAAGACGTCGGCATCCTGTGCTGGATTCTCTGCATATCCATATATGCGGGTAATAGTTGTCTTCAATCTTCCTCTGGCCTTGATGAACGTTCTCATTTCCTCCATGATGAAATACCAAGAAATTTCCACTGCTTGTGTGGACCGAAAATTTTAAGACGCTTGTTTTTCCTAGAGATGTGTTCTCTCACGATCTCGTCGATTATATCGATAACAGGTACCGATAGGCGTGTGGCGCCTGTGTATCCGCGCTTTTTCTCATAAGCACGCGATTGCCTATTCGATAGTAGGCCAGAACTATCGACTACTAAATTTGAGGTTATCAATTAATTGCCACCAAACTGCAACATATTATTAACCAATGAGCAACAAACAAGCAATGCCCAACGATCCGGCTCGAAGGACCAAATTATGATGAACAATAAACCACTGTGTTTAATATCTCATAAGAACTTAACTTTATTTTTACTTAAACTTCACTGAACTGTGTCTGCCACTGCCAGAACACGTCTTGATCGTTCGTTTGCTTGCTTATTACTAAAAATTCTTTCTTACGCAACTACGTAGGCCATATAGTTTTATAAAGAGCAACAGAGACAGAGTATACCAGACTGACGCCAGTATATTCCAGAAAACTTAAGAAAAAAACAAAAACAAAAGCATTGTAAGATGTGCAAGATCATTCAAGAGACTTCGCTTTGCTGCCTATAGCAGTGTGTGACAATTGGTTCCTCAACACGACGACTACAACTTCTTCAAACGTCTTAAATATGTGCCCACCAAAAACAAAACTTCTTTGTTCAAAGGCATCTGAGTTCATTTTTACGGTTTATTACAGAAAAAATTATTTCATTTCATTAAGCCGAGACAATCAGAACTAAAGTAAAAAAAAAACAACTTCATAATTTCGTAGCCGGCACTGTACATCTCAGTGTACGCGTCAACGTCCAGACAATATTTCAGGTAGGGTCATCTGTTTTCTGAATAAAAATGACTTGCTAAAATTAAAATACCAAAACCAGGCCCTTTGCTCTTTGCTTTTGCTTGGCATGATTTAAAAAAAAAAATTAAAAATTTTCACAGAAAAAAATCTTAATGTAATAAAATTGCGTAATGTTCTCGAAATAAAATGACAATTTTAATATCTTATACTAATCCCGGGCCTGATAATATACCTAGTTGCATCCTTAAAATGTGTTCGATTTCCCTATCAAAGCCTTTATCTCGGTTATTCTTTATATCGAGGGAGACTTGTAGCTTTCCTGATATTTGGAAGGAGTCTTTTATTATTCCGCTTTTTAAAAAGGGTGGCAAATCGAATGTTTCTAACTACCTTGCAACCTTTTAGAATCGACTACCCTTTTACACCAAGGCTTCCGTAAAAAGCGTCAAACTGATGTTATTTATACCGACTTTAGTAAGGCTTTCGATACGGTTGATCATTCTATGCTTCTTATGAAACTTGGGCTTTTCCCCAAAAATAACGGCTTGGTCAAAATCGTATCTTATTGGCAGAACCCAAAAGATGTCTTTTCGTTCCTCGATATCTAAACCTGTTCTAGTTACGTCAAGTGTACCCCAAGGCAGTCATCTGGGCCCACAACTATTTACCCTGTTTAAAAATGATTTCCCTTTGGCATGGATCATTCACGCGCTCACGTTTGCGGATACGTCTTGATTTGTTATTCCTATAATGATCCTTCTTTCCAAGAGCACTTGTAATCAGATCTCGATGCGTTCTGTGATTGGTGCCACGTTAATAAATTACACCTTAATGCCTTTAAGTGTTTTTTTTATGACTTTCAGTCGTTTGTCTCCGTTCCTAGCTCATTACTCTATTAAGTGTGTTCTGTTAGATTGTTTACCATCATTCAAAGACTTTGGCGTTATGTTTGATCCAAAACTTTCATTTAATGTTCATAAAACGTTCATTAAACGTTGGGCCAAAAAATTTGATGATCCCTATGTAACAAAGGTTTTATACACTTCGTTAGTTCGCCCTCCTCTAGAAAATTGCTCGCCAGTGTGGAACCCGCAACTCCTCAAGTTCGCGTTACACGGTCTAAATTGGGACCCGAGTCTTCGCCAACCTTCTTATTCTGACAGACTTCTTCTTATTAATCTTCCTTCACTTTACAACCGTAGGCTCGTATTTGGCATTCTCTTTCTCCATTAACTAGTCAACGGCGAAGTCATTTCTACTTATTTACGCTACATTTTTGTGTTCCCTCACGTCGGATTAGAAACTTTTTTCCTATTCACCTTAGTAGATGTCTGACTAGAGAGTAGTTAGTCACGAACCTTTTCGTGTTCTTTGCCAATCTTTTAACAACCTTTCTCACCTAATTTCTCCTCATCTTTCTGTCACTTCTCTTCGCGCTATACTTTTTAATCATCTACAGCGAAACCAATGTAAACATTCTAGACTTGGATTGGCTGCAACTCATCCCTGACCACATTGTCTGTGAATCGGGGCATAGCTGGCACCTTGTGCAAATTAAACACCTCCAACGGGTCGGGGATGTTTAGTTGTGTATAAAGCTAAGCTACCTTCTTCATTTAATTACTATCTGTCTTTAGCTTTATTGTCGATTGCTGTGTTAGTTGACGTAAATAAATAAATAAATAAATAAATTCATCATTAACACATACATTATTCAATTCAAGTGACACCAAGCGAATTATTATTAGACCGCTAAATGTCGTATATTTACTTTATTGTGGAAAATGATTCCTTTCGATTGTTACAAACAAATTTTCGTTGTAAAGAAGTGTTAAACATTGTGGTGTAACTTTATTAAATACATTAAAAATAAAACCTATAAGTATAAAATTTATGTGTTTTCCAGAATGTGCTTGCTGCAAACTTTAAAAAATGTCTTTCACATTCAGGAATTCGTTAAGTCTAAAGGAGTGGAAATACGTTTCAATGGTCGAGGAAAAAACGAAGCTTCTCATTATTGCGGACAGTGCGAAGTAAGTAAATAAAATAAATAAAACCAGAGGGCCGGGGCTAACTTCGACCGCGTCAAAGTTTGTGTACCCTTTCTTATCCATATAGCCGTCAAAGTGGAAAAACGTTTTATTTATAAAGTCTAATGTTTTCGTAAGAACGGCGCACAATCTTAGTATGGCAAATAATGAAGTTATTGACAGAAGTCACTGTTTTCGACGGATCGTTCTTATGGGTGCTATATGATATAGTCACCTGATCTTATCAAATTCGGCACAGTCATTAAAAGCCTTGTTAACATGAGAAATATACGTTATTAAATTTAATAGTCAATTGACTATTGCGTTAATAGTTGCTTTTTTAACTGATCGTTTCTTTGGGAACTATTTCATAAATTCATCCATTCTTGATCAATTTTAGTACATTCATTGAAAGGTGTCCGCTAACAAATATTTAAATATATGACTACTATATCTCAAAAAATCGAAGTTTGTATACCCTTGCAGTTCTTGGTAATAATAATTTTACATGTTCAAAATTTGTTTTTTGCAACTCAATTCATCAATATACCAACAAAACAATTTTACTCTCATATATGTAAATTTCATAGCATACTCGATTTTTATGAAAATGTTTCTTCTAGTTCTTCTATTATATAGTGGTCCGATCCTTATGGTTTTCATACTTTATTTTTGCTGGGTAATAAAAACCCAAAAAAAAAAAATTTCAGCCCGATAGCTCTTAAGACGACTGACTAAAACGCGTACGCACAGACGGACATGGCTATATCGACTCAGCTTCTCACGCTGATCAAGAATATATATATTTTATGGGGTCGGAAACGTCTCCTTCTGTGCGTTACAAACATCTGATCAATTTTTTTAATACCCTCTGCAAGGGTATAAAAATAACGAAATCATTCAGGAAAAAACCCTGTCTTGAAAAGTCGTAACACTCGTAGTGGAAAAAACTGGTTTTAAACTGACCCTAAATATCACAGCAATATTAATTTTTCAACCCCGTCAATAATATTTTGATTTTATATTATACTCTTTCTACTGGTTCCTTTTTCTTGAAGGACCAAAAATTATCTATCCAAAAATGAGAGAAGGAAAATAGTCAATCTTCATTTGTCAAATTCAAATTATGAACTGATTTTATTATGATTTTCTAAGATCAATTGCCACCCGTTGGAGCCTCAGATATCCTATATAAAATAAAATAGTTAGAAGTACATCAAAAAAAATTTTGTAATAATAATTATTGTATTGGCACATATGTATATCGATATTCTGTACATATTATACGCCTAAGCTAAATTATTAGTAAATTTCATGGGGACACTTCAATTTTTATGAAAATGTTTCTTCTAGAGCTATATCATATAGTGGTCCGATCCTGATATTTTTCATACTTGAGCTGCACCAGATAATAATAAATATCAAAGAAGCTACCATCGGCTATGCCGAAGTTTTTATACCCTTGCAGTCCTTGGCAATAATAATTTTACATGTTAAAAATTTGTTTTCTGCAACTCAATTCATCAATATACATACAAACAAAACAATTTTACTCTTCATAGTACAATTTGTTTTTCTTCTTCCCTCATTCCCTAAGCAAAGCAACGCACGCATACACATACAGTTCATGTAGCGTTGCGTCTATGTGTGTGTATGCATGTGCTCTGTTGATTGGATGATGACGTAGTAGGCAGCAAGCAGCGCTGCCGGCAGCGATTGAACCGATTTATATTGACTGTAACTTGTGTTCTATTTATCCGATCGGATTGAAATTTTGGAATCTGAGGCCAAACTATTCCATAAATATAAAATATGTATGAGAAAGGGGCTACAAAACTCCTCAACACTCATATGTAGAATAAAATTGCAACAATAAATATGATGTAAATATCAATAAATACGAAAGCAGAATTATATTTGTCCTAAAATTTTACGTATGTATACTCGTATAGTATGTACAGTGATCAAGTTTATTTTGATTTTGTTCCACGCCTACTTTCGTCCGCAAACTAGATAAAACTGATTTACTCAAACACAAGACACCAAATTTTGATACAAAATAACAAACAATCAAACGAACCGCCTCGACAAATTAAATAAAACTGATTTTCTCAAAGACTACTAACCTAAAGTCAGTGGCGTAGCCAGAAAATTTTTGGGGGGTTAACATGTTTTAGGATCAAAGATATTGAATTGGCTGAATCAATTTTATAAGAAATGAACCAATTTTCGGGGGGGGTTTTATCCCCAAAACCCCCCGTTACTACGCCACTGCCTAAAGTCACCATATTTCGTATTTAGACTTGTTTAGTATGTGCGCAGATTATAATTATTTAAAATTGCCTCACAGTCAGCACACTTATTAGCTTTACTAATTTCCACCAAAATACCAAATTTTTATTAAAATCGGACAAGATACATGTAAAATATACTAAAATACACGTAGGCTACTGGCTACTACTAGAAAGCTCGTGTGGTGGTAAGGGTGAGCGAAATATCAATTGCTGTGAGGCATGTAAAAAGAATTAAAAAGGCATACTGGTACATGGTATACCGAAGGCGGTGAGAGAACCTACTTCATTTTAAAAATTATCAAAATACCTAATGCTATATTAAAAATATCAAAAAAGCTAACTTCGGCTAGCCGAAGTTTTTATACCCTTGCAATCCTTGGCAATAACATTTTTACTTTTTCTTTTTTTTCCCTGCAACTCAATTCTTCTTCTTCTTCCATTATTCCCTAAGCAAAGTACTGCACGTATACACATACAGTTCATGTAGCGTTCCGTCTGTGTGTGTATGCATGTGCTCTGTTGATGACGTATGACGTAGTAGACAGCAAGCAGCGTTGACTGTAACTATTGACTGTAACTTGTGTTATATTTATCCGATCAGATTCGAATTGGGATGTGGAGCTAGCTAACTTCGGCTAGCCGATGTTTTTATACCCTTGCAATCCTTGGCAATAACATTTTTACTTTTTTCTTTTTTTCCCTGCAACTCAATTCTTCTTCTTCTTCCATTATTCCCTAAGCAAAGTACTGCACGTATATACATACAGTTCATGTAGCGTTCCGTCTGTGTGTGTATGCATGTGCTCTGTTGATGACGTATGACGTAGTAGACAGCAAGCAGCGTTGACTGTAACTATTGACTGTAACTTGTGTTATATTTATCCGATCAGATTCGAATTGGGATGTGGAGTTTTATATCCAATATTATCACATATGTAAATTTCATAGCGATACTCCAATTTTTATGAAAATGTTTGTTCTGGAGCTATAGGATATAGTAGTCTGATTTCAGCCCGATATCTTTTAAGGTGGCTGAGTAAAACGCATACGCACGGACGGACAGACGGACATGGCTATATGGACTCAGTTTCTCATGCTGATCAAGAATATATTTACTTGATGGAGTCGGAAACGTCTCCTTCTATGCGTTACAAACATCTGACCAATTTTATAATACCTTCTGCAAGGGTATAAAAAGCACAGAAAAAAGATTTCGGCCCGAAAGCTCTGAAGATGGCTAAGTAAAACGCATAGGCACGGACAGACAGACGGACATAGCTATATCGACTCAGCTTCTCATGCTGATCAAGAATATATATATGTTATGTAAGGTCGAAAACGTCTCCTTCTGTGAGTTACAAACATCTAACCAATTTTATAATACCCTTTGCAAGGGTATAAAAAACGAACAACGAAAAGTCGCGCAGAAATGCGACTTCCAGTAATGAGTACTCTTATATTAATCAGGATACATTCAAGAATAAAATCCGACAGTTCCATTAATGTTTCTACCTACAAACAATTAACAAGCAATAGGACATGAAATATATATTTGAATAAAGAAAATTATTAATGGAGAAGGTACGGGCTTGCCAGGTGTTGACAAAAGATGCACGATTTAGGAATGCTATGGATGATTTGGAATTCGATGATCGTAATTCATTGTCAGTATTACAAATTAAACAGTAAGGAAAAATGTAAGATTGTAAGATTGCCTGGTGATGCCAAAATTTCCGGTACCCACACTTTCTGGTGAGCCGAGACAATGGGACCTGTAAGTTTCTTAACTTCAACTATTTGAAAGAGATAAGTTTTGCAATTATTTTCTTATAGTTAGATAAGAAAAACGAGTCACAATCAAATACTAACAGATTTCATTGAATATTTGGAGCAAAGACGTTGTTCGTTAAGTGCCATGGGGAACGAAGAGAAAAAACCGCTACAAATATTTTCAAATTATGCGGCATTTGAAGATAGCTGTCCGATTTAACTACGCACAAGATTCTTGAAGCATACAATCAATAAAAGTAAATGGAATGATACTGGTTCACAAAGCACCATTTTGTCTGAAGAGACCGCTCAAATATTAAAATTACCAAAAATTGAATATTATACGGAAATAAGATTTGTAATCCAAATAAAAGGCAAAATGTCAAAGCATAAGGTAGCTGTAAAGATGCGAAATCAATGGAAAAGGCATTTAAAGGTTGAGTCGATTGTGTCACCAAAGTTAATGAAAACCCTTAATGTCAAAATGTCAATCCTACGTTTGTACTTAAACCTTTACTAAACCGCGTAAGGTTGATACAATAATGGGAGTAAACGAAAATACGAAATCCATAACTTAAAATGGAATTTGGGTGGATCGAGTCGGGAGATAGTTAATTAATTTGTCAAAGTAAAAAATAAATAATTCAGAATTAAGTTTCTCCGGCAGGACCTCACTTAGGAGGTAAATAGAAAACTGACGACGGAGTAGTGAATGTCCCAGTACCACAAAATAATAATAAACGGATGCAGGATATAATTTGGATTTGTATGTGCTCATCTTTTTTTTTTTTTTTTTTTTAACGTTTAATATATATTTGTTGAATATACTCTTAAATTAGAGCCTAACAAGTTTGAGATGTTTTTCTTAATCTAGTACTTAAGATAAATCCTGGGGATATTGCAGGCGGCCCTAATCACTTATTATTGGGTTGGTCTGTCATTTCTGTTAAGACGAGTTCTATTATTAGTTTCAGATTTTACGCTAGGCATATTTAGATCATTTTGAATGTTGTCGTTCCGTATGTACCACGGAGCCCTCGTGATTGATCTTAAAATCTTCGACTGCGCCCTTTGTATAATGTCGACATTGCTGGTACTTGTATTTCCCCATAGTACGGCACCGTAAGTCCAGATGGGTTTCAGTACGGAGTTGTATAGGAGGACTTTATACTCCAGACGTAGAGGGGACCGAGCATTGATGATCCAATGAAGCTACTCGCTTTCAGTTTAAGCTGTGATTTTTTTGCTTCGATGTGCTTGCGCCAAGTTAGTCTTCTGTCTAGGTGGATGCCAAGGTAAGTGACATCCACGGTTTGAGGAATTGGTACGTTGTTTAGCATTAGTGCTGGACAGTTTCTTCTGTTAAGCGTAAATGTGACATGTTTGCATTTCTGCTCGTTGACCCGGATACGCCAGGTTGCTAGCCATTCCTCTACCACCTTGAGGTGTTCCTCTAATTTTGCAGAGGCTTGTATTTGGCATTTGGATCTGCTGAGGATTGCCGTGTCATCGGCAAAAGTGGACGTTGTAAGTCCTAAACTCGTTGGTAAGTCTGCAGTGTACAGCAGGTAAACCAACGGGCCGAGTACACTGCCTTGCGGTACACCAGCTTTGATTTCAAAATCAGCCGAGACGGAGCCATTACATCTTACAGCGAATTGCCTATTGTAAAGGTAAGATTCCATGAGTTTGTGGGTGTACTGTGGCAGTTTTTGCCGGATTTTGAACATCAGACCCTCCAGCCAAACTCTATCGAAAGCCTGGGCAACTTCGAGAAAGACAGCCGCACAGTATTGTTTTAGTTCAAATGCTGTTCGTAATTCGGATGTTATGCGATTGACATTTTCAATTGTCCCATGTTTTTCGCGGAAGCCAATCTGGTGTGAAGGGATTGTGTTCTCCGAAGCCAGAAATGAGTTTAGTCGGATCTGCAGGACCTTTTCAAAAAGCTTCGAAAGACATGACAGCAAACTAATTGGCCTATAGGATGATGGCTGGGTTTTGTCCTTTCCTACTTTAGGAATCATGATGATAGTGGACCTTTTCCATGCTCTTGGGAAGTAGCCAATTCTTATTATAGCGTTGAACAGTTTGCAGATGTATTATATGGCGATAATAGGGAGTTCTAGGATCATTTTCGGTGTGATTAGGTCATGGTCAGGAGCTTTGTTCGGCTTTATGTGGTTTTTAATAACTGCAGTGATCTTATCCGATTGGAGTTCCGAGTACTCACTATCCGTTAATGTGCTCGAAGGGGGAAGTGCTGGTTGGACTGAGCTTTTCTATGTGATTGATGATGTTGACAACAGACTTAACCGCAAAGTTTTTTTCGGCCAATGCGTCTGTTATTTCTTGAGTTGGGACCGATGTCTCAATCCCCTTTAACACAACCTGGAGTCCTTTACTGCTTTTTAGTTGGTAGGTATAGAAGTTGATGTTAACATTACGGAGGTACTTTTCGGTGATGCGGAAATTGTCCTCAGTTTAGGTTTGACATTTTATTTCCTTTATGTTACCCCTATTAAGAGGGGTTACAACAAAGTTATTTGCCCCTATAAAGGGGGTGGTCTAGCCGATTTAACTTTATATACAGCGCCAGCTTGATCGTCTTGCTGGTCGGCAAGAATTTTCAAACGATTCCCGTTTAGGAGTGCTACTCAGGTCAGGTCAGGTCAATACTTCGGCAGACGTTGCAGTAGTTGCTGTCAACAAGCTGACGGTGCTGGTCTGTGCAAACGATGACCCAGTTATCGATATTGATGGAGAAGCACACTGCTCCCTCCACGGTGAATAACTGTTGTTTGCTGAGTAGCTTGCACTTTTGGTGTTATTACGGTAGCATTCAGTGAGGTCGGCGACACCACCGAAAAGTATGCGTTGTTGCGTTGGACCGAGAGTCTACGCTCACGTTGTTGTTGTACAATTAGTTATTAGAACAAACTAATAGCAATATGATTGTAAATATTCGTTTTTGAGGCGACTGAGAGCCCTACACAATTTTTTGCAAACGCGATCTTTTTTATTTTTGCACTAAATTTTGCGGAGTGCATTAAAAACACGTCTACACATTGCGGCGTTTGAATTAAGACGGTGCTCATCTGCCATTTTAAGCTTCGAATTACTGAAGCTCCTATCGCAACACCATTTAAAAATGAGGCTCAAAGACTTATATTTATTGACATTCGACATATCGTAATTGTCTTGTCCAGCATTTCTTGTATAGGAACTTCAGCTTCAGCCCAACTTTCTTCGGTTGTGATGCAATCCAGATAGCACATATTTTTCGCCGATTGCAAAACATCGTACGTTGAAAAAATATTACCTTTTCGCGCTTGTGCCTGATTACAATAGCTTGTATGAGTACTTTGTGTAGTCGCCATCAATATAAAACGCCAATGTTTTTTCTGGAGAATATCTAATGAGGAGTCGTTGATCTGCATCCAAACTTTTTTTATTTTCTTAAATGCTTCGGGATCTGCTTTTACCATTGAAACAATGTCCGTTGCACTTTATTTACCACATCTATATAGGCTTATACGTGTTGCTCTCATAAGGTCAAGATGTGATAATTTTTTGCACTGACGGTTAGGGTCGCAATTTTCAATTTCTTTTGGTTTTTGCCCAGGAGCCAAATTTTCTTCGGGGTTCAAAAGAACAAGTCGTCGTTGAGCCAGGCTGTGTTGTTATTCTCCAATTGATTCTTATCTTTGTTGCTTTTCTTCCACTTTTTAGACAATTTCTTGTGAAAAATTGTAAGTTATCCATAATTGAATGGTAGTCCTGCTCACTACAAAAAGTTGCCGCTCGCAGACCGACATGGTTCCTAAAAAAAGGTACATTGTTAAATTGGGCAGCTCAGGGCAAGTAATGTTGGACAATTCACATAGTGGACGAACTATATAATATCACAAAAGAAAAACACTTTTTCTCACACGCAAAATTTTTATTCTACAGAAGATGAAAGTAGTTAACAATAGTGTATTAGAGAGAAAGATGGTTAAAAGTACAATTAAAGAACACAACAAATATTTTCAAAACATTTAGTTACTTTAAATATATACCTTCACTTTGTGAAATACAAAAAACTAGATCAAAACTGTTTGTGAGCTCAGGGCTAATTAACGATATATGTACATGGATGCTATCGATTTGCTAGATGAACATATTACTATCGGAGAAAATCAAATTTTGCATAATTTTAAATGTTGAAAATTGGTATTTCATTACGCTTTCTTGTCTGGTGCCTGAAATCACATTTTTTCTTGCTGCTACGCCCTGCCGACTAGCTCCATTGAGAATATCATTGTGCGAAAGCCACTGCATAAATAAAGCGCTCAAGGATGATATGTTCATACTGTTTTGTCTAATTTTAGGTGCCTTTTAACTCGCATGTTCCAAATAAGTACTGCGTCCAGGGGGTCTCCAAAATATTTGTCTTCTCTTGCTGGGGAATTGTCTTAGAAACTTGAACAATTTGGCCTTTTTGGATAGATGCAGACGGACGGACGGACGGACATGACTAGTTGAACTCCTCTCGTCGTGCTGATCAAGAATATATATACTTTGTATGGTCGGAGATGCTTCGTTCTATGCGTTGCACACTTCTGACCAAAATTAATAAAAATGAAGTAGGTTCTCTCACCGTCTTCGGTATACCATGTACCAGTATGCCTTTTTAATTCTTTTTACATACCTCACAGCAATTGATATTTCGCTCACCCTTACCACCACACGAGCAATTCTAGTAGTAGCCAGTAGCCTACGTGTATTTTAGTATATTTTACATGTATCTTGTCCGATTTTCATAAAATTTGGTAGTTTGCACTATTTTTAAATTTTTGTTGACTACCCCTATTATTTGATAATTTTACAAAGTCAGCTGATTTAGAGTTGCATTGCAGCGTGAAAAAGCGCGCCAAATAGATCGCAACTTTTCAGCTGTATTAAATTTGTTTGTTAATCGCATAAATTAAAAGTTACTATGGAAAAAGTTAATAAAGGTATGTATAATAAGTGTCCGAAGTGATTTTGTATACTTCTGTGTTTTTGTGTAACTGTGCAATGTGTTGTTCATTCGTAGTTTTAGCTTAACCCTAACAAATATGTTTGTGTTCTGTGGAGTATTACTTTAGTAGTCCTCGCTAGGCCTCGGCAGTTTTACTTAACTAAACCTTATACTATAAGGTCCAATTAATAACTTTTGCCCGTTTTTGCCCCTTTTCCTGAAAATTGACATGTTGTAGGTGCGCTCAGTGCTGCTCGAAATTTGGAGCTGCAACAACCTCCAAGAAGACGCTGTAATATCGTTTATTGCCAAATCTTTTAACAACAATGTGAATGAAGATCTTCAAAAAATTATCCAAAAAGAAGTCGAGGAATTTATTCACTACATAATAAAATGTTTGTTGAAATGCAATCGAATGTTAGATCGATTTAAAGTTAAACATTCTACTTGGCTTGATGGCAATGTTGTAATTACTTTTGGTGAGCACGAGACGTCTCCAAATAAAGCTGGACGTAAATGTTTAAATTATGAAAATGCAGGATGTCGTTTAAAAAGAAAGTTAGCATCAGAGCTCGCGTGCAACTCTTCATATTTAGATTTATTTATTGATTAGATTTTGCTTACACACTTGGTAAAAGAAAAAAATTATAGGGTCAAATTAGGGTCAAATTGAAAAAACAAAAAAAATCTGAAATTAAATTAAAGTCTGACGAACATCCAAAAAAAAAATTCATGTCTCTAGCTCATTATTTTGAATTAATGCCAAAAAAATTGGATTTTTTCCCATAGTGGTTTGGTGGAAATTAGTAAGTGTGCTGACTGTGAGGCAATTTTAAATAATTATAATCCGTCCTTCTGGATCAACGCAAACTCCTCCTAGACTGCTAGAGCTACAGAGTTGAAATTTTGCAAGGGTTGTATCTCTCGAATTCAGCCGG